>NC_135800.1:125000-475000 GCF_051106095.1 Pogona vitticeps
GAGGAATCCAGGAATGAAGTGCAGGCAACAGAGAGGAGAGGAAACAGCAACCCTGCAGAAACAGCTGCGGCCTCTGCACCCCGTGGGCCAAAGCAGGGCTGGGCTGCTTGTGGCTCATAGGCAGCGTGGCCTCCCCTCCCGGTTTGAGTGCCCCTCCCCCCCGGCATTTCCTTGTCGAGTGGCCGGCTTTCGGCCCATCCCTTTCCTGCAACACAGCTGCAGATACTTTTGGCTCCCTTCAATCCCGGATGAGGCAGTTCGGGAGGCTTGGTGTCACATCCAAAATGGCAGAGGGCATGGTTTCCAAGCGGAGGTCTTTATTCATGCAGACACGCCAGGAATACAAGCAGGGCTTTAGCGCACATGGCAAGATTAGAGGAAGGTGCGCAAGCCTGGAGCTCTCTTTGCTCAAGACTCAGGGGGATTAAAGACTCCCCACCACCACCATCACCCGCCCAATACAAAGGCATCCGTCTGCTGTGACTTTGACAGGCAGGGCCGGGCCAGGCGGCTGGCCCAGAAAGTGGTGTTTTTTTTTAAATAAACTTCTCCATTTTCTACTGCCTTTGGGGCAGCAAACCTGAGGCTGGAGGGGCTCCCTGTGGGGTGCTAGAGGGAGGGCAGGCAAAAGGACTTGGGAGGGAAGCCAACACCACCCAAGTGGCCTCACCCTGGCGCCCAGTCCCCAAGCCCTGGCACCAGAAAGAGGGGGGGGTGGGTTGTGGTGAAGGGAAACCCAGCTGGAAAGCAAGCTCACACAGAGAAACCCCCCCTTTCTCCCCCCCTCCAGCCCCACCCCCGCCCTTGGGATCTGCCTCCCCGCTGACGGGAGGGAGACAAAGCGGTTCCCTGGGGCCCGGCGGGGGGGGGCGCAGGATGGTAGCAACTGTCCCTGAAATAGACAGGAAAGCCTCTCACAGACCTTTCTCGATGCTGAGGGAGTCGATGGCCCTGTAGCCGGCGTTGGCCATGCCATACTTGGCCCCGGCCTTCCTGATCGCGTGGTAGATGGCGACACAGTCTTCCTTGGGCACGTGTAGCTCCCAGCCCATCTCCCCAACAAAGGAGAGCCTCATGGCCCGCACCTGGGGGGTGGGGGGGGGAGAAGGAGAAGGAAGAAGGGGCACAGTGGGAAGACCACAACCGGCCACAATGCTGCTGAAAGGGAGCTGGAAACCACCCTCCCCAGACCTTGCCTCTCAGAAGGGCTGTCCTTGTGGCTTCAGAGGAGACCCTCCTTAAGAGACCCAGGACAAAAGGAGAACCTTCGGGAAGCCCAGAGAGAGAGACAGCTCCCCCCCCGTCCCCCTCCGATGGAAGGCAGAGGCAGAAAGAGGGGCCGGGGAGGGCATCCTTTCGGTAACAGGTATGTGCGTGTATGTGGGGGGGGGGAAATTGCTTAGGAGGGGCAGCACCAGCAGGGGAGGGGGTGAGAGGAAGCAAGAAATGTGCGGGTACAACATTTCCAGCACCCCTTCTTTGGCAGACTATTTTCCAAGTCCTTGGAGTTCTTCCTTCAAGCTGAAGGCTTGTGAAATATTTGCGGCATTTTGCAACTACCTTCCTTACCCTTCATCTTATTAATCTAGTTAAATTCCATCATCAATAATTATGGGGAAAACAATTAGGTCAAAAACAGACTTCATCAGAAGGTGGTAATTAGAAGGGTAAAATCCTTAACTGATGAATGCATCTGAGTGTCAAAGTGGGAGCTTCCCTCCCCTCTGGGAGTGTGCAAACTAGTTTCCTTTATTTGGTTATTTGTGTTCAAGCATTTGTTTCAAGTGTGATTCCACAAACTCAAATGACTGTCTGTCTCTTCTCTCCAATATTAATGTGCTTTCAGCTCTAATTCAGCCTCCTCTGACATCGCTTTCTAGCGGTGCTCACCAAATAGAGGCTGAGAGCGTGCAGAAAAAGTAATTTTAAAATCCAGACTTTAGAAATCAGGACCCTATTTTGAGCTTTGGAAATCCCTGCTATGACCAAAATATATATCACTGTAAATATTATCACTTCAAATCTATATTTGAGGTGGCAAAGAAAAGGAAGACATATCACGGAGCAAATATATAGAAACATCTCCTTCATCAGATCCCAGAAGAACACAGGCCCCCCCGCTGGGTTCTCCTCCTCTGCCCAGGGATCTGTTTTCTGCCGGGCCTCTCCCTTGGCCCAATAAAGGCCAGCCACAGCAGCCTGACCGTCTCGTAGAGGACCGGCCATCGGCCGAGGTGTAAAAGGCTCCGTGGCTGGCCCACGTTAGCAAAAACCACGGGGCAGCACAACGGCATCTCGGCTTCCTTCTGAGTTCTTGCAGCTAACACAAATCCCTCCGTGTCCTAGAAGAGGAGTTAATTTCACAGCCTCCGGCCCCATCAGCCCTCTGGAACGCCACGACAGGCTGACAATTCCACCCACGCCCCGTGAGGAGAGCCCTCCAGACGAGGCTCTCTCTCCAACAGGCCGGGGCTCTGAGCGACAGAGCTGTCAGCGCCGCTCTTCCGGCGCTTCCTCCAGAGGCGTTCATTGAACATGACACAGTGCATTAATCTGGATTAGCCCAATGAAATATTCATGGCTCCAAATCAAGACAAGCTATTCCAATCCGTTTATGAAGAACAGGAGAGGAGAGCAGCTGAGAGGGCGGTGGGACCTGTCGGTTAGGAGCTTTGCTTGCCCACGTGTGGATCCTGATCGTGGATCCCAAGCGGGTCAAGCAGCAGCAGCAGCAGCAGGTGGAATTTGGAAACACCCCAGGCTTCGCGAGGCCCCCACTAGCAGCCCAGGAGGCCCCTATGGGCACAAGTCACTCTGCTCCGCTGGGAAGCGTGAAGGTGCCGAGCCCCCCCCCCCGGATGGCACTGCCCAAGCCATGGCTCTTGGAGATGCCCCACGAGGTGAGCCCACCCTTCAGCCCCCAGACCGGAACGGCCACGTTGGCCGCTGTGGCAGGAGAGGGCCTCCGATGGTCATTTGCCAGGGGCAGGGGGACAACACCACCACCACCCCCGCAGGGAAACGGCAGAGCTCTCCGTCCCCGCCCTGCAACCTGCCTAATCACTAGGCAAGGCCACCCGCCTGGACTCTGCTGTACCACCAAGACGGGACAGCTCTCAGCGCCTGGAGCTCTATTGTCAGGGATCCCAAAATAAATCCCCAAAAAGCCTTTTCTATTTTTCACTCTATTGTTGCCGAAGCAGCCGCTGTTCAAAAAGAAAGAAAGAAAGAAAAAGGGGGGGGGTCCAAGAGCTTTTATTTCAGGGCGCCTGGAATGGCAGGGGGAGGGGTGCTCAACACGACCCCCCCCCTTTGTCTGTCCATAGCACTCCCCACCTCCCCATAGTGCCTACGGGGGGGGGGGGGCTGTTACTTTTCCTCCCCCCACCCCAGGTTAAGCCTGGGCACGGCTGCTCCCAAGGCCCATCCAAACATGCTGGACGGGGGGGGGTGTGTGTCTCTCGGGAGGACTCGGATCTCCGTGGGCTGCTTTGCAAACCGGGCAGCTCTTTTCAGGGCTGACCCCCCCCCCCGCTCTCTTAGGTGCTTCATCACTAAGAGAACCCTCAGGGTCCCCTCAGACGAGACTGCCGGCTCCTGCAATCTCTCTCTCTCTCTCGCTCTGTCTATCTGTCCCACAGCTGCTTGGCCATGAAGCCGCCCCTCTCTGGAAAAACACATGTCTGACCTTGATGACCAGCAGACGGAGCAGGCCAGGGGCCAGGAGCCAGGGTGGCTCCCCCCCCCCAGGGAAGGCGCCTCCCTCCCTCCCGCCCTCCCTCCCTCCATCTGCCGCCTGGCCAGACTGACCTCCAGGGACACCCCCCTCCCCACTGCAGCAGACCTGGGAAGCATCCCTGCCAAAGACGCCAGAAGACGGAGAGCAAGGCGAAGCTAGTGCGGAGGAGACGGCTGGGGGTGGGGAGCCAAGCAGCTGAACTCGGAGCCTGACTGGACACCCCAGGGGCAAGTGGCTTAAGTGCTGCTCCAGGTACAATGGCAGATACTGCAGGAAGGGAGGGTGCCAGCCCCGTTGTGGGGCCCTTCTCTCCCCCCCCCCACCGAGCTGGGGACTAGCCAGCGAGTCCCTCCAGGAGGCAGGAGGGGCAGCCGGGGGTCACCCACCGGCAGAAAGGTATGCCCGAAGGCCTGGCCTGTTGTCCTGGGCATCCCAGCAGGTCTGCCTCTGAATCCGCGGAAGTCACAATTGGGAGACATGCCACCACCTGGGAGACATTCACAGCCCTGGAGTGGGGGGGTCAGGGGAGCGGCTGGGGGTCCCCCACGGAGCCCCTCTGGGGCTTCAAGGCCACCCTCCTGCCTCTCCCTCCAGGCCCAGAGCAGAATCGCCTACGCCTTCGCAGGGAGGCTGGAAAAGGCCCACAGCCTTTGGACGCCACCGGAACACCACCGGCAGGCACGTGGAAGGGAACCTGCCCCCCACCCGCTCCCCCCTCCTCAGGCAGCACAGCTGCTCGCCTGAAAGCCGGCAAAGCGCCGCGGGGCACTCACCAGACGGCCGGCCGCCTTGGCCAGTTTGTGTGTGGAGAAGGGGAAGGCCTCGTTGCTGAGGTCTGCGTCCAGAACTTCCTGCAGGACGGCGCGGCTGTGCGGAAAGAGGAGGAGAGGAGGCCCACTGAGGAGCCCGTGGCCAGCCACGGCCTGTGGAGGCCCCCCCTTCTACACAACCCCCCCAGCCGGAATGCTTGATCCCTGGGAGGGGCCGCGAAGGAAGGACACCTGCGTTTGTCCCCATTTTGGACCCGAATCTGCAGCTGTCCCCCCCCTTCCCCGTTCTGAAACTTTCTGTTAATGAAGGAGCTAGACTTACATGCGGGGGGGGGGGGCTTTTGCATTTTTTTCCTGCACTACCCACAGCGAGATGGAAAGTTTGTTTATGTCGCTGATTTTTCCCTCCTCCGGTAAAACAAGCGTTGCACTATTCTCTTGCCTTTGGATCGTGTAAAAGACCCACACCTTTCTTTAAATACAGGAAAAATGTTCCCACTCAAGGTAATAGGGTTCAAAAACATGAGCCAAAGAAACCCTTAAAATCTGACAAAACATGGAAACAAGGGCCACACAACCAGGCATTTTTAAGAACAGCGTTAGTCTATGGCCAGGGGTACATCACACCTTGAAAAAAACAGATAAAGCTCTGAATCCAGACAATCCTGATTTGGCATTAAGAGAAACCTGGATTCCTTCAGGTATATAAAGCATATTAAGTCAGGTTCATCCCAGTTGCAAAGCTAATTCTTTAATTTTCCTCCAGGGACCGTCCAGACATCCTGCACTTCCACACACGGTGATTCAGCCGCAAGACCCAGAAACTTGCTCTAAGGCAAGCGAACGGGTGGCTCTCCCTCAGAGAGGGCGGTTCTGAGCCACCCGTTTGTTCTGCTACCAGTGGGCAGTCGATGCAGGCAAGATCCTAACTGGTTTCACTGCCACCCCAGAAGGCGCAAGACTCACCAGCACACATTGGCCAAGCCCCCCCCCGGCCTTCCCCCCCCCCAGTGTCGGAACGCTTAGCCCTGCCAGAATGCCTTGGAATTGGTGCTTTGCTCCTTTAAAGACATCAGAAAAGGGCTCTTGGATTTTTCAGAGCAAGCCAGCAAAGGGGAGAAAGGGGGGGGGGGGAAACACGAGAGGACCAATGCTTATCTGCTGAGTCCCAGTTGGTTTTCTTGCTCATCAGCCATGGATTTGGCAGGATCATGTCAGCAACGCCGGAGGAATTAAGCCTGACAAGCTGCCCTGTGTCCCCGGGGAGACGGGGAGAGGGTGTCATTCAGGAGGGCCAGATAAAAATTCGGCATGCAATCCGCTTGCTGATACCAGTCTTTGTCTGCCCATCAACAGGGGATCAGCGCTGGGGATGCAGGAGCAGGGAGGGGGGGAGAGGGAGGGGGGAAGGCAAGGCACCCTCAGGAAACACAGAGCTGTTAGAGACATGGCTGCCCCCCACACACACACACACAACAGACGGTGCTCAGCCGTGCTGCATCTCCAGCTGTGGGGAGCTGGGTGGGTGAGAGGGCACTACTGACCCCTCCGAAATGAGAGGCTTCCAAACTCCTCCAGGTAAGTCTTCCCTCCCTCCCCCCCATCACCCTGTTCCTCAAGGGGCTCACCTGGACGGCCCTTGGACACTGATCATCCCAAGGTCTTCCGAGCGGTCAATCAGCCGGCACTGCAGCCGCTGGTCCTGAAGGACAGTCGTGAGGTGGGTCCAGTTGTGCTGTGCCACGGCCCCCCCAACAGCCAGGTAGTAGCCGGCGCCTATGGAGAATGGACACAGGAGGGGGCCAGGCTAGGAAGGGCCAAAGGACGCTCATCGCCTGCCCGCCCGGACTGAGGGCTTCCACACAGCTGAAACACTAGTCCTGGTGGCCCATGAGGGCTTCTGGGGTGTCTGGGAGGCCTCACCTCTGAGCATGTGCCGAGTGGGCTGATGAAGCGTCAGCTGGGCTGCTGGAGTTGCAGGCCCCGCCTGAGATCTACTCCGAGTCCCATAATCTAACCCAGCGGGTTCCGGCTGGGGTTAGGGCTGGGGGGACCGTTCAAAAGACTCCATACGGCAGACGCAAAGGTCACAAACTGAGGTCTGAATGCTTCACTTTTAACTCTTTAGGTGGGATAAGAGACAAACCCCCCCCACCCCCACTTCAGGAAGCCTAAACCTTTTCGAGTAGAGCCGGCCAGGGCACGCCGAAGAACACCCAGAACCCGGGAACGAGGCTCGGAACACACGCGTTTAAAGCCACGGGGTTCGCCACCATTCCGTGGGCCTCTGTTCCTACCAAGAGAGGGACCCAATGTTTCACAAAAGGGACAGAGAGCCGGGGGGGGCCTGTGCACCCCTTCTCAGAAAACCAGCACCCGGGAGCTGCTGCCACCCTAAAAGAGTCTCCCCCCCCACCACCTGTTGTTGTCATGCGGTCTTGTTTTTAATATAGAAGTTGTTGGAAAAGACTCCAAGCCAGGTCTGGCTGGCCCAGGAAGAGCAGATTTGCATCTTTGGAAAGTTCAGTCCAGGAGAGACGTCTCCTCCTCCTCCTCCTCCTCCTCCTCCTCCTCCTCCTCGGCCCCGGCCCCAGCGCCCCCTCCTCGCAGTGAGGCAGGAAGGGAAGAGGCTGCCCGGCTGGCCACCCGCTTCCTTTTTCTAATTGCCCTCTATTACGATGATGATGATGATGCCGAACAAAAGCCTGGAGGAGAATTCATGGCCGGTTCAAGCAGAGCCATCTGAGGGAAACTCAATAAGCACCTGGCTGGCTTGGAAGGAGGCCCCGAGGAAAAAAGCCTTAATTGGGTTTGCAGGGCCTGATGGACGATGGATGGATGGGGGAGGTGGTGCGCAGGCGGTGGGGGTCCACAAAGGTAATGAAATCACCCCCCACACCCGCCCAGAGCCAGATGGAGGCTTGCGCAGCCATTAGAGCGGGGAGAATGAGGGGAGGGGGTCTGGCACGTGACCCCCCCTGCCCCACAACAGCTCCAGGCCTCCTCCTCCTGCTGCCGCCCCCGCCCCTGCCCCCCTTCCGCCAAGCCCTGGGCCGGGGGGGGGCGCTCCTTGGCCGAGGCAGCCGCGGGCTCCTGGGCGGGAGGAAGGCCCCCCGTTGGAAGTGGGCAGGAGGGCTCTTCACCTTCGAAGGCAGGCTCCAGGGCCGAGTCCCGGGCGCTGGGCTCGATGGGGCTCACCGTCAGGTCGCTCTCCACTCCCCCGTGCTTGTTGAGCATGCAGGTGTAGACGGTTGCCCCTGGGAAGAGAATAGGAGATGCCCTGAAAGACGGGGGGGGGGGAGATCCGGTCTGGGTGGGGCCGGGCCTGGTGGCCCTTCGGGGGCCCCTCTCAGCCTCGCTCCAGCAGAGCAAAGAGGGAGCAGAGACGAGGGGGCTGCGGGGGGGGGGCAGGTGGGAGCCTCCTCTCCCTGCCGGGAGAAGCAACACAGAGTTCTGCCCTCAAGGAGAAGGGTCTATGTGCGTGGGCCGCGTGAACCACAGCTGGCCACGTGGGCCACGGCTCCTCTTCCGGCCCCTGGAGGACCGCTTTGGATTTGGCGCATGTGGGACGAGCGCGAAGGTGAAGGGCCGGCCTGGAAATGAGGCCGCTAGGGATCGGGTTTGGAGCAGAGCTCGGGAGAGCCGGCCATTTCCAGAATTCCCCCAGCCCCCCAATCGGGACCCCCTCCCCAAAGAAGGAAGGTGGCTGCCTGCCTGGGCAACCCCAAAACAAGGCATACAGAGGAGGAGGAGGAGGAGGAGGAGGAGAGGGCCCTCCTACCCGGAGGCTTGCCAACGTCTGCTGTGAAGAGCCAGTCGGCGGCCCTCCTGGCCTCGGGGCCAACCAGGTAAAATTTCCCAAAGTAGGACATGTCAAAGAGGGCGACCGAGTTTCGGCAGGCCAAGCACTCCTTCCTGATCTGGAGGAGAACAAAAAGCAAAAGCAAAAAAACAGTGGGAGGGATGCTCGAGGCTTCTCTTTGTGTCAGCGGGACAAGGGAGGCACGCGTGTGTGTGTGTGTTTCATATTGGGGGACAGAAGGCAGGAGAGGGAGAGGGGGAGGGCAGGTGAATCATGCAGCTGCTTTTAATATCCTTCATGGGGGGGGGGATACAAAAGGAGGGAAGGCCAGCCAAGGCAGGGTGGCTCCTCCCTCGCTGTCCCAGGCTTGACATCCCATAACTCAGGGCTCTTTGAGTGCAGTGACATCTTGACAGATCAGCCATTATCCCTCCCCTCCCTCCCGCAACCCACCCAGGGAAAGGCACTATCTTTGCTTCAGCTGGAAGCAGCCGAGGCACCGTCCTCTGAAACACCATGGGGGGGGGGGCTTGACCGATTTAGAAGCAAAGCACAAAACCAGGCACACGCAAGGATGCCCATGTGCTCCCCCCCGGGCTCAGTTTGGGGCTGGAGCTGGGGGGGGGGCAGGGACTGGTGCATCTGGCACTGGGCAGCTCTTCCTGGGAAGGCGTCAGGCGGCCCGACTCCCGGGGCAGAACCGGAGAGGCGGCCTTTCTGGGGGTGGGGGTGTTCGTCAGGCGCTCCCGATGCTGCAGTGGAGCCAGGCTCAAAGCACCAGGACCTTCCTAGGAAGAGGCACGCTCTCTCCCTCTCTTTCTCACCCCCTCCCCCCCCCCACACACAGATTTTGAGCGGCACAGACAATATCGATTTTTGTCAGCTGCTGAGAGTGTTATTTCAAGTCGTGTTTTGGGCAAACAACGTCACACCCGGTTTCTGAATAAGATAATAAACAACCTCAACATGCAAGATTCTAGTCCTTAATCTCATGCAGTGAGTTTCGGACCAGAGACAGGATCCTCTCACGGACAGGACCCTCGTGAGGCTCAGCCGGGCTACTCACAACGTGGTGGTGAGGCGGGAAATCGAAGGTGTACTCCTCAGAGAGCAACCGGCTGTAGGCGTGGTCTTTGTGGGGCTGGTGGCCGTACGCGCCGTAGTAGTCGTAATCCAGAACCTGGCGGGGAGGACCATGAGGCGAGAGGGCCATGGATATGGTCTGCCGGCAACCTCCGTCCTCCCACCGACCCTCCGGGGGTCCCAAGGTCCCTCCGCCTCTCATCGCTGGTCCCGGCCAGCACAGCAGCCAATGGATAACGAGGGATGAGGATGATGATGATGGGGGAGGCTCCTCTGAGACTCCTCCTTGGACAACACAGGGGTGCCCCCCACCCCTTGGAAGGGCCCCCGAGATGCCAGAGAGGGGGGTGCCCACCCTGCCCCATCCCAGGACAGCCTTACCAGTGCTTCACCTGTTGGACTGAACCAGCCTGGCCTCTCCCAGCCGTGCCTCTCCTGAAAGACACAGCCCTGTCGCAGCAGCTCCTGCCGGGTGAAGGACCAAGATGGGTGGGTAGAGGGGTAGAGAGGTGCGTGTGTGTGTGTCTGTGTATCAGAGAGCAAGGACCAATCTCATTCACGCCTTCCCGTTCTCCCCCCCCCCAAAAGAACCTCCGCCCTCTTTCGTCTAGGGGCTCCTTGCTTCCAGATTCGGGCAGTCATTGCAACATGGCCCAAAAGGCGCACAGGGTGGCCCTCTCTCGGCGCCCATCCTGGCCGGGTGGCCCTTTGGGAATGGAGAGCAGCGCCATATAAAGTTTGCACACTTTGCGGATCCTCCTGAAGGCCCCACTTTGGGCTGGTGCCTGGCACAGCCCCCCCATAACTGCACCCCACTGTGCCCCCCCCGGGTTCATTGCAACGGGGCAGGGTGGCTCTTTTGAAGCTGACACATTTTCTTTCATGGGAACAAGGCGGCAATTTAGGGAATTTTAAACTCTGTGCCCTTCTTGAAAGGCTGTGTGGGGGCAGGGAGTGGGCGCAAAGGAAGAAACAACGAACAATGAACGGGAGGCAGGCAGAACGTTTCTTCTCCCTTCGTTATGCCTTCCCTCTTCTGCCTGCATCACACACACACACACACACACACACACACACACACACACACACACACACACACACACACACACACACACACACACACACACGTTTTTCTTCCGAGGGATGTTCATCAGAGGGCCGCAGAGCAAGGGACTGGGCCCTGGCAGCAACGACCCCCCCGTCCAGTCCAGTCCAGCTCTGCCCACCCACAGAGCACCCCCAGTTCATGGGGGGGGGCTGACCTCATACAAGGGGTCCTTCCTCAGGTTACGCCCGGCCAGGGGCTCATCGTAGGGGAAGACGATGGCGTAGTTCTTGGCGTAAGCCTCGTGGCTCCGCTCTCGCAACCAGCGGTGGTTCCCGGTGAGGCCGTGGTGGAACCTCCTGAGGAAACCAAAGGAGAGGGTGTGAGCTGGGGGGGGTCTCCCGGTGTTCCCCTAAAATTCAGAATGGAGGAGAACACCCCCCCACCAGCACCGGCACCACCAAAGGTGGGCCAGAGGCACAAGGGGGGGCTCTAGGGGGCCTCCACATGAAACCCGAGAGGGGGGGGGACCGGGAAGAAGCCGGGCAGCCAGGCAAGGGAAGGCGGGGGGGGTGAGGCCCGGGCCATGGGGAGGGGTATCAACACACCCAGACACCCTCTGCATTCAGACACACACACACACACACACACACACTGCCTCCCTCGAGGACACTCACAATGACAGACACACTTTTTGCACAAGCTCTCTACAGCCCCACATGCACATGCACACGCACAGAGAGACAGACACACCCCTGCTGTGGCGAGGCAACCTTTCCAGGGAGGCTGCTCACCGAATGTCATAGCCGTACATGTCCTTCTCGGGACGCCCGTGGATGATCCAGTGGGCCAGCTCCTTCCCACAGCCCCCTCCGAGCATCATCCCTAATGAAGGACAGGAGAGAAGGCAAAGGGGGGGGGAGTCACAGGGACTGTTTTTTGGGGGGAGGTCCCCGCTGACACGGAGGCCTTGCGCTGGCTGCTTTCCTGTGGGGTTCTGCCCTCCCCACGGGCAAAGAGCACCTGTGCTTCAGTGTACAATGAAATGGGCTCCCCCCCCCACTGATGACCCCCACTTCCTTTTTGGTCGTGAGGCTCTTTCTCTTCCAAACTATTTCCGTCTGCCAGGAGCAGAAGACCCTCCCTATCTTCCCCCCTCCCTCCCTCCCCATGCAGCTGGGGAATCAGCAGGGTGGGAGCAGATCAAGGCAGAGACCGGGGGGGGGGGCTGCACGGCCGGGCGAGAGGGCTATTCTTCCCTGGTCTGGTGGAATCTGGGATCTAGGTTCTGCTTCAGGCTGGAAATGGCTTGGAATGGCGCAACCCCCCCCCCCCCCCGGTAGTCCTGGGCAGCCAAGTCCACAGAGAGGATTTCTCCTGACCCCGGTCTCCCCTATCCCAAGGAGGGCGGTCTGTCCTCAGCCCCACTGCTTCCTTCCACACCGGCAGCCAGAGTGCGCACCCCACCCTCAACGTCCCCCTGTCAACACCAGCCCCCCACCCGACCAAGCTGCCCGCCTGCCGCCAGGAGATAAGTTTGCTCCTTACCCGCACTGTTGAAACCACAGCCCAAGAAAAAACCCCGGACTTCTGGCGCTTCTCCCATGAGAGGCTTGTGGTCTGCAGTGAACGATTCTGCAAGGGCCACAAGACCAAGAGGGTGAGGGTGAGGGTGGGTGCCTCTGCCCAGGGCCCTCTGGCCGGCCGCTTGGTCTTCAGTCCCCACCCCTAACGCAGCCCCCACCCCCGGTCTGTGTCTGCCAGGGAGGACGGAGCCTCCCGAGGGAGAGGGTGGTTTTGGCGTCTGATGGAGCCCCCGGCCTCTTGTGCCGTTTGTCAAGCGTCACCGAGGCTTCCCACCTGGCGCTCGGCCCCGTTGCGAACAGGGCAGGGAGTCCTCCCCAGCAATGCCGGCAGAGCTGAGGAGCTTCTCTCCCCCACCCTTCAGAAAGTGCCACTGCCACGCTGGCCCACATTCCTTACCTGGGCCACAGACCGTGGATTTGATCCCCGTTCTCTCCAGTACGGGGACTCGGCCGATCGCGCCTTCAATGTGTTGTGTGAACACATCCCAGTCCAGATCAAAGAGGCCAAAGGCGAATTTGTCCAACACCTGCAAAGGCAACCCTGGGTCTCACCAGACAAGGGAGAGGACGGCAGGGGGAAAGCGACCCTGGTCCCACGAGAAGACCCTGGCTTCCTTCCTCGGCTGCCGGGGTCTCCCGCCCAGTGGGCTGTGCTGGTTGTAAGCTCCCTCCAGCCCCCCCCCCAATGGAGGTTGGAAAAGCATGGCTTTGGTGGAAGAGGAAGGCCCTGGAGGGGCTACCAAGACCTTGCCAGGATCAGCTCAGAAGAGCAGGAAGGGGTCGTGGGACGGCGGGTCCCAGCCGTCCTCCCCATGGGCTGCCCCACCTGGAGGGACAGGGGCTGGCCAGCGCTGCCCCAGAGGCCCAAGGAGAAGAAGCGCATTCGCGGAGAGGCTGCCGCTGACGTCTCATGGGGAGGGTCTCAGCCGTCCTCCCCATGGGCCGCCCCACCTGGAGGGACAGGGGCTGGCCAGCACTGACCCAGAGGCCCAAGGAGAAGAAGCGCATTCGCGGAGAGGCTGCCGCCGACGTCTCATGGGGAGGGTCACAGTTGGGGGTCCCAGCAGGGGCCAGGCCAGGCCGGATCCCCGTCTTTATTCAGCTTCTTCCCTTAGGCTTTTCACGGCTGTCACGGCACTGATACAAACCTCCCTCTGCGGTGGGACGGGTCGCCCACAGCCTTGTTTATTTTATGAACACATCAGAATGTTTTGTACTCTCATTCCAGAATTGGCTTCCCACGTGGGGCCTAGACTGAAGAGTGCCGTGTAGGTTCAACAATAGCAGCAATCTCCCCCCCCCCCTTTGGATATTGATCTGTTTTTCTTCCTGCTGGTTGTGCCCCCCTCGGGGCCTTTTTTTCAAGAAGCTTTCTTGCCAAGAATTAATTTTGCTGCCACTCTCCTTTTAAACCTGTCGGTAACTTTGGTGCTTGTTTCAAAATTTCTTAAACTGAAAATTATACTAGGAATTTTAAAATAGACAATATATTTGACGTTTAATTTTTTTTTAACAGTATACGTATATATTGCCCTTGTTAAAAGACTTGGAAGTAATGGCGTTGTCTCAATCTGCCCAAGAGGTCATTCCATCCCCTTCCACATGCGACTCCCAGACTCCTCTGGTCAGGATCCACAGCTTCAGAGATCCTGATGCCCCTCCACTGCCAGGTTGGGTCGGGCAGAGCTGCCCACACCCACAGGCAAAAAAAAATATCTTAACTTCAAAGGGTCTTGGAACAATATCGCCCCCAAAGTGTTGGAGAAACCCCCTTTTTTGATCACCTGGTTCCACACCTCCGAATTCTTCCAGCAACAGTTTCCCACACCCTCCTTCCTTCAGAGCGCACTCACTCACCTCCTCCCAGAAGATGGGGTTTGACTCATATCCACCCACAGAAAGGGCATCGCCTTGGAGACGCAGATACACCGATGCATCATGATCCCGAACATTCGGCATGTTCTAAAAATACCCAGAGAGAAGAACTCCTAAAACTGGGGCTTGAGAGTGGAAAGGGGCTCTCCAGACTGGGGGTTCCTCCCCAGGAGCAGCTCAACAAATCCCCCTTTAAAGCGTGCCTCTGATCCAACTTAAGCCATAAAAGGTCAGCCCAAGAAACCTGCAGATCTCTCAGCAGAGGCCACCATCCTAGCAATGCCACCATCGGGGTACCTGAGCCACTTCCCAGTAGAAGGCTATTACATCTGGCCTTTCACGACAGAATTCTTCTGCGGTTCACCAGATGAGTGACTTTTGCTGATAAAACGGAAGATTCGTGGAAGACGCTCCAGACCGCTACGGTCACTGCCTGGAACTGGGGTGTTTTTATGTTCCAGGGAGAGAAAGTGGCCTTCTGCCAACCCAATGCTCAGGTTCAGGCCAGGAAAGAAAGTGTTAACCAGGCCTGCCAGGGCTTCGGCACCCTCTTGTTTCAAAAGTGGACTGTTGCTACGGGCTCCTTGCTAATTATTCCCTCCCCCCCCCCTCACCTACCTGGCATGCGAACTTCATCTGCCTGATGTTTAGGCATCAGACAAAACAGCCTGTTTTAAGAAAACAGCCCAAAGGATCCCTCACTCCCCCTCTCGCCTGAACCAGCGGCACCCAAATCACAACAGACCTGAATATTCAGCAGGCATTTTGGGGTATATTTGACACCTAAATATTTCTCAGCTAATTGCTAACTTGGCACTCAGATCTGTTGTTGCACTGCAGGAGCTGCCTGGCAGCTGTTGGGGCCTGACCCCAAAGTGAGGGGTGCCCTCCTCCCTCCCTCCCTCCCTCCCTCCCACATCCACATCCCACCCTTCCTCCCTCCCTCCGCGCACTCTCTCACAAAACCATCAGCCAGGCTCACGCCTGCCATTTCAACCAACAGGCTGCCACCCATCACTGGCATTTCCCCCCGACATCTTTGCCTGCTGGGAACGCCCCGTTAAGAAGAGCTCCCCTCTCTCACAGAAACCATCCCCTTTTGCAGCTGTTTTACACCCCTTTCTGTGGCCATGCCCCCCACCACCACCAAAGGGTGCTATCCTGTCAGGAAGAGCTGGGCATTCCCTAAGGCAAGAGCTCAAGCCACATGAGGGTGCTGTGGCTCTGTCCTGAGGGGGGTGGGGGGCACTCGTAAGAAACCCTCCCAGGTCTTCACTTTCCTTCTGCTCCAAACGTGGGCACCTCCGGCTCCCGAGCCCCTCATTGAATACGACTACCGGCCGCTCCTGCTAAAGCCAGCTGGCCACCCCTTACCAGGAAATCCTCAGAGCCCCCTGGACCCAGAGGCGGGGGGGGCAGCCCTTCCATCAGCCCTCCAACCTTGACACGCGCAGGTGGGGAGAGGAACCCTCACAGACCCCCCCCTGCCCCCCCGGACCAACAAGAGGGCCGTAAAAGGCTCCTCTTGGCGGTCCTTGCCAGGCGTCCTTCCATGAACCAGGCGATCCATCTCCAGAAGCCTTAGAAGGACACCTGGTGTCGGTTGAAGGAATAAACCTTTCCTCCTGTGGATCTGGCGGCTTTCAGGGCCATTTCTCCCTCTCAGTAACTGTCCATCATCTTCCCCAGCCCCCAGTTCAAAATGTGATTTCCACTTCAGGATCACAGGTTTAATTAAGCCCACTCTCTCCCTTGATCAAAGGGGGGGGGGAAAGGGAACAACACTTTAAAAATGTTGGCCTAAGAAAAATCCTTCCACAGCTGAATCCGGGGGGATTGGTTGAGCCGACTCCTCTGTAAGTTCCACTGATTCCAAGGGGCCTACTCCAGTGCAACCTATTGCGCTAAGCAACGGGAGTTCAGCCCGCATGCCTGTCAAAGGGAGTATGGATGTCGGACTTCGTGAGTCAGCGTGAAGTGTGCCTTTTAAAACCCCGCTTTGGGCGAGAAACTCCCCTGCCTTTTCCAAGCTTTCGGTGGCCAAGCTGAGCACGAAAGCGGAAGGCTCGTCTCCCTCCTGAGAACGCCTGCCAGCAAAGGACGACAGGGGAGAGACCCTAGAGGTCAGGTGAGAAGTTACGTTTAACACCTATTTAGAAGCAGTGCTCTCTCAAAGGGCAAAAGATGACTTTTTTTTTTGTCCTACCCCACTTGCTTTCGCCTTTGGCTGCCCTTCGCTTTGTGCACTGGTCCGTGCAAAGGAAACATGGCCTTAATGGGCAGGTCTGGTTGCTAAGGAACACTGAGGAGGTCCCAATGCTGGCTGCTATGGGGAGAGATGCTTTCTCTTCCTGCCCATTCTCCTCCCTCTGCCTGGCTTCAGCGGGGGGGGGGGGAGGCTGGAAGAGGGCCAGCCCACCGGAGCTCAACCAAAGAAAGGCACAACAAGCAACACGGAGGGGGGGGGGAGCAAAGTCCTTGGTCTTTGCCCAAGTGCACTTTGGTTCTTGTGGGACTGCAACTGGTCTTGCGTGGCAGCCTGGGCATGAATGTCTCAGCACGTCCAGTATAGCTACGGAGCTTCCTCCAGAACTGCCCGCCTGGACTGGAAACTGACCTTCTGTTTCTGTGCTGTGAAATTGTAAACAGGAGCCGACCTCATTTTTTCCACACCTCCAGCCTCCAAACAGGGTTTCCTTCCCATTTATGGCTACAAATTAGGTCTTAGCAACCAACGAGCCCCCCAAGCAGACACCCCCATGGAGGGAAACGCAACCCTGCCTCAGGGAGAGTCCGGCCGTACCTGTATCACCACCAAGTAGCCACTCACCTGAATCCCCTCGATCCTTTCGGTCACCACGTAGGCATGGTGCATGGCCACGAGGGGGACGCGCACCCCGGCCATCTTCCCCAGGGATGGGGCCCACACACCTGTCAGAGAAGGAGGAGCTGCCGTCAAAGGATTTGGGGCAATCAGGAATGCTTCGGGGGAGGGGAAGGAGGGAGGGGGCTCCTGGCTGATGCAGAGGCTCACCGCAACCTCTGGCATCTTTGAGAAAGGGAGAATCGGAGACAGAAGCGGTCCTGCCTCCCCCCCCCCCCCGCCAGAAAGCGGCTCCAGGTCGCAGCAACAGCCCTGGGAATGAGGCGCAGACGCACAAACAGCAATGGGAGGCGAGGCACAGGGGACGGTCTTTGGTGCCTGCTGGGTGGCACTGCCACTGCTCGATTTGCCTTCTGTGTCCCTCCGGCATGCCTCCAGGGCAGCTGGAGTCCTCCCTCCCTCCCTCCCTTCCCCCCCCCCGGACCAGCCGGATGGGCTCTGCTGCCTGTGCTTCTCTTGGGATGGGAGGAAGAAGGGCAGAGGAAGGAAGGAAGGAAGGGGCGGACTGGGGAAAGGAGGCCTGCCAGAGAGAGAGAGAGAGATGAAAGAGAGAAAGAAAGAGAGATGGACGGACAGCAGGCAGAGAAGCCACAGCAACGGCAGAGGGAGGGAAAGAGGCACCACAACACCTTCCCACAAGGATTGATCGATTGGGTTATTGTTGGTGTCCCCCATCCTTGGCTATGGGGTGCGGGGAGTAGCAGAAAGCGAGGGGGGGGGATCAAATTCCCCGCTGAAATCCTCGGCCATTCCAGAGCGCCTCAGAGCCGGCGCGCTCCAGGGGGTTGGCCCTTTCCTGCCATCAGTCCTGCTTGAGCTCAGAGCAGAGGAGGGCAAGAGGGTCGCACTCTGGCCTCTCTGGCAGCAGCCCCACTTCGGATGCTCTTCCCCTCACGGCTCTAGGCAAGGCCAGAGGGGAGCTCCCCTTTCTTCGAGGGTGTGTGTATGTGTGTGCGTGTGCGTGCATAGAGGACCTCCTTACCTGCACAGTTCACCACACAAGGTGTCTGGATGGTCCCGCTCTCCGTCACAACCGCCGCCACCCTTTTGACTCCCAGATCGTCCGTTCTGACCTCAATGCCAGTCACTGGGCACTTCTCAACCACCTAGAGGAGCAAAGCCCCCGAGAGAAAGAGGCATGCGCTCCACTGGCCAGCTCCGGGGACACACTCTCTTCGCCCCCCCTGCCCTTCCCCGCCCCACCCCCACCGCTGTAATGCTGGTCCAGCTTTAAAAACCCAGCAAGTGAACGGGGACCGTCTGCAGGCCAAGGAGGGGTTCCCAACTTGCCCTTCCCCTCAAGGCGAAATGGGCGGGCGGCCACTTCTCCTTCAGTGTCTCTCCCCCCCCCCTTTTCACTGGGACGTCCCAACCTAAAGGTGTGTTTCCACCCTCCCGCCCAGCCCAGGGCCCAATCCCACCAAACGGTGTCTTGCTGTCGGTTACCAGCGCGCCTCGAGCCGTGGCCGCCCGGGCAAGGGCGGTGCAGGTCCCGGCGGGGTCCACCGTGCCGTCTTTGGGGACGAAGAGCGTGCCGTGCAGGTCATCCACGTTCATCAGCGGGTAGAGGTCCTTCGTTTCCGCAGGAGACAGGACGTGCGACTCGATGCCGTAGACTTTGCCCAGCTGCAAGAAGGGTCAAAGAAGAAAGCCTGGAGGGGGTGGTCAGCCAGGCTTCCAAGCCTATCCAGAGGAAGAGGGCAGGCGACCGACCCCTCGGGAGGAGAGGACCCCTGCCCAGCCCTCCGGTTCCAGCCTCATGAGGCTTTGAGGAAGAGGAAAGGCCATGGCTTGCCAGTTGCAAAGCGAGGCCCTGGACGTTCTCCCCCCCCCCCCATGAGCTGCCAGGGAAAGGGTCAGAGCCCAGAAGCCCTCCGAAGGGCCCAAGGAGCCCCAAGGCTAGGATCCTGTGTGTTGGGGGTGACTCTCCACCGAGTCCTCCATGGAACCGAGGCCAGGAGAGAGAGAGGCTTGACCCCCACCCCACCCCCACCCCCTGGGCCCATTTCTCACATACCGACATGAGCCTCTTGTACTCGTCCAGCCTCTGCTTGCTGGAGGCAATGAAGAGCCCTCCGTTCTGGATCCAGCCCGTGTGGAGCCCCGTCTCCTGCTCCAGCTCCTGGCTGACAACGTGGCGGGTGTGGGCCAGCAGCTCCACCTCCACATCGCTCGGCCGCAGCTGCCACAGGAGCCCTGGAAAGGGGGGGGAGGTAGGGAGGGGGGAGGTCCAAAAACAGATTTCTGCACCAAGGTCACTCCTGCCCCCCCCCCTTCCGGCACCCTAGCCCAGTGGCGCGATTCCTCTTGCCCGAGTCACTAGCGGCCCCCACCCCGACTTTGGTTGGCCTGTCTCTGCCGCCACGGGAGGCAAAACAACCAGGGTGAACCGGATCAGGCCCTTTGCTTGTGTGACTCCCCCTCAACCCCAAATTTTAAAGCCAAAAGCAATATTCAAACATATTACTCTCTCTTCCCATTTTACTGTTCACATTTTCAGCACAAAATTTAACAGCCAAATTGTCAATGAAAATGTTTAGCTCAGGTTTTTCACATTCGGAAGCTTGGGGGGCAGGCGGTTGTTGTCATTTTGATGGAGGGCTGAACAGGACCAGCCCCAGGGCATCAGAGCTGGATGTGGCCTCTTCCAAAGACACCCTACTCAGTGGGCAGGACACAGGCCTCCTCTCAGGCCCTTGGGGATATAGGGCGCGAAAGGGGGCCGTCAGGCACTCCTGAGCCCCTCGTCCACCTGGTTCGTCTCCCGGCCACCCAGTTTGGTGGGCATTCCCCCCCCGTGGCCCCAGCCGGGCCTCCCTTTACCTGCGGTGTGCCAGGTCGTCCCAGAGGTCAAGCGGTCCCTCTCGAGCAGGACGGCCGAGCCCACCCCCATCTTGGCCAGGTGGTAGAGGGTCTGGCAGCCCAGGCTCCCGCCACCGACCACCACAACCTCTGCAGAGGCCGGGAGCGACTTGGTGGCCCCCTGCCCCCCGGGGGGGCTCGGGCTCTTCAGCGTCTTCTCATAGGGGACCTTCTTCTCTGCAGTTGGACCCATCGCGCTGCTGAAGAACTGGAGCCGTCTCCCAGGGGATGGGGCCCGGAAGGGCGAGGCAAGTCGGAGGGCGCACCGCAGGTGGGCCATGGCGAGCTGGGGAGACGGCAGGGGTGGGCAATTAGCCCCGCTTCCCGAGGCCCCGTCCCCAGGAGGCCCGAGGGGGGGGCTTCCAAGTTTGCTGCTTTCAGAAGAGGAAGGAAGGGTTTGTGGATGTGCCCAAAGGTTGCCACCCGAGTCCAGCTTGAACAAACATTTCTTTCCAGGCTGTGATTCCCAAAAACCCATCACCGACTGGCCAGGCTGCTCAGGGGCTGATGGGAGACGTCACCCAAAAAGTACTGGTTCCGGGCAGTGTCTGAGCCCCACAGGACAGCAGCCGGACCCCCCCCCTCCCTTCTCCAGCCTGGAAAGCCCAGGCCAGGGAATCTTTCTCTTTGCTTTGGCCGGTCCAGAGCTCTGAGGCCTCCTCATTTCCCAGCCCTTTGTACTCTTGGCCCTGAGTCAAATCAGGGACCTCAGGGAAGAGCTGGTGGTGGCGGGGGGGGGGGGCGCACCCAGGCCTCAGGTCTTGCAGCCGTGTCCCCCTCCCCTCCTGCAGCTGAGAGGTCTCAAGAGTCAGAGGTGAAAGAGACACTGGCAGCCCCTATCCTCCCTAGGGATTCCTGACCTCACCCCCCCTCTTTCCTCCCCCCCACTGGCTCTTACACCCCCCCTCTCTTTCCCCACGGCTTTCACCCTGAACGCCTCACCTGTGCCCTTCTCCTGGTTCCGCAAACTTGGCCAGGAGACCTGAACTCACCCCCACACCCCCACCCCGGGCTTCGGGCCCCTCTGCTTCGTTTCTGCCTCCTGCAGCGTCAGCACGTTCCTCCGCTGAGCAGGATCAGGTCTCTGCCAGGCTCAGGGTGGCTCCCCTCCTGCCCAGGCTTGCCCTCCCCAAAAGAGAGCAGCTTTCCTGCCCAGAGACTCCAGAGGGGACCTGGGGGGGGGCGCGTGAAGAGAGGAAGGGAGGCCCCGCTTGGGGTTGCAAAGGGACGAAAAAAGCCTGGGGGGCCTTTCGGCTTCTGCTTTCCTGGACAAGTTTCCCCAAACCCAGGCACCTGCCACCTCTTTGCTTGCAGGCCACCTCGGGCCTCATCCGGTGCTGGCGCAATGTGAGGGCAGGAGAGACCCTGGAAACACCTCCCCATTTTTGCCAAAAGGTTCCAAACACCGACTTCGGCCCCAGTTCTTGGCCGCAAAGACCCCAGAAGATCAACCAGGAGCCCAAGGGCAGAGCGAGGGGGAGGGAGGGCCTATTTCCCCCCCCCCGGATCCTTTGAGCGCCAAAGCAGGGCCTTGGGGGGGGGAACCCGGGGGGGGAAGGGAGGGGAGGGGCCCCTCTCTGGAGCGGGGTCCCCACCGGGAGGCGTGGGGCGGCCGGGAGGGGAGGGGGGGAGCCAGACGCTGCTATCTATCATGTCCAGGCATTGCCGCGCAATTACAGCCGGGCGGGGGGGGGGGGGGAGGGAAGGGAAAGCCAATTACAGCAAAAAGGAAAGGCGAAAGGGACACATTGTGGCGCTTCAAAGGCCACCTGTTGCACTTCTCCGGGTCGGATCCGCCCACCGCTTCCTCTCCTTCTCCAGAAGCGGCTACAATGTAACCCCGCCGGCTACAAAGTTTTCCTTGCTCTCTTTCTCCGGATCTCACCCGGAGGCCCGAAAGGGACAGGACCCTCTCCTCCGCCTCCTCCTTCACCTCCTCCGCCTCCTCCGCCGCCTCCTCCGCCTCCGCGCAAGCCCGGGATCCTGCCCGCCAAGCCAGCAGAGGGCCAAGGTAGGTGGGCGCTGGGCCGGGCGGGGGAGAGGCGGCCCGGGGTCCCTTTCCGCACCCGGTGCCCGCCCGCATTAGACTACAATCCGCCGATATCCCCCCCCCCGACAGCCCCGCTCGCTCCCCCGTCCCGGCCCCCCCTCCGCCCGGTGCCCTTCCTACGCAGCCCCCGAAATGCCGTAGGGGGGCGGCGGTACTCGGGGGGCGCAGCTGTGCGCCGGCGGGAGGCTCCGGCCGCCGCAGCGGCCTCTCCGGTCGTCTTCGGGCTGCCTCTTGCCCGGGGCGGCGCCCAGCGAGGGGGGAGCGGGGGCAGAACTGCGGCGGGGCCGGGGGGGGAGCCGGCCCTCCGCCCGCCCGCGGGGGGGGGGAAAGAGAGTCGCACTTGGCCGGCCGGCGGGGGCGCCTGGGACCGAGGAGGGCGCCCGGCAGGTCTCTGCCCCGAGGCGCGCGCCAGACCCGAGACGGCGGCGGAGGAGCAGGACCCGGCCTAAGCCGAGCCCTCCCCCGAGCCCCCCCTCCCCTGACTCCCTGCCCGGTGAGGGGGCCCTACCTGAGCCTCCTTCCCGCAGCACCCTCGGCAATGTGGGGGGGGGGGGGTCCCCGCGTGTCCGTAGTTCGGTGTCTTCGGCGGCGCGGCGGGGCTCCGGGAGGCGGGGCAGCCGGCGGCGGAGCGCTTCTCATTGGGCGAGCGGGCGGGCGAGGCGGGGGCGGGGCTCCGGGCTGGAGGGAGGGGGACGGCCTGGCGAGGCCCCACCCCCGGCAGCCTCCCTGCCTTGCTGTCGGTCCGGAGGGCCTCCTCCTTTCCACGTCCCCGCCGTCAGCCGGCGGAGGCGGGCAGCCCGATGGGGCGGGGCGGGGGGCGATGGGGGGGGGTCAGGGGGCTCCCCCCAGCCCCCCGGGCGCCTTCCAGCCTCTGGGAGAGCACAGCCCGAGTCCCCGCCGTGCCAGTGACACAAGGGACCAGCGGAAAACCGCCGAATTGTGGAAGGGACCCCCGGAGATCATCCAGTCCAGCCCCTGCCGAGGAGGCCCACTGGGGGAATCGAACGCCCACCCGCTGGCTCCGCAGCCAGAGGTCCAACACCCCCCCCCCAGCTCTCCAGACATCTGGCGTCGATCGGCACACACAAAACGCAGGGATCCTTATTGCTGTTTTTCCAAAAAGAGGAAGAGATGTTTATTTGCAGTACAAATATTTTAAAAAGGGGTTGGGAACATCTGTTAACAAAATCACATTGTAATTATTTGCTAGAAAAATCTCCTTTGATCATATCCAGTAAATTAAAGAGTCAGATGGGTTGAGAAACGAACAACCCCCCCCCAACCCACAAAAGGCCCATATCTGGGGGGAAGAGCATGTAGGTGATGCTTGTCTAATTAGCAGCTAGTATTTCGTTTCCATCCAGGGCCCTTATGATTTTTCCTGAACTTTTACTTAGCCCCGGCTTAACCGTCCCATCTTCTTGCGTCCCCCCCCCCCCCGCCACCACCGCCACCACCACCTCCTGGCCCTCCATCAGGGCAGTGCAAAGGAAACAGACAATAAAGCAACAATAACAACGAAAAATCAAGGAATTTACATACAGTTCTTTTTCTCCATTATTACAGTTCTTTAAAAATGTTCTCCTTTTGTAAAATCAACTAAAATATATGTACAATATTCTCACTGTTCATAATAAAAAAAGCTCCCTTTCTTATTCACAAATATATAGGGTGGGGGCAACTAGGTCAACAATTCATTACAAACCAAGCCATTCCTTGTGGGGGTGGGGGGAAGGAGGGAGGGAGTGCAATTTCTTAAGCAAGCAAGGAAAAAAAATTAAAATAAAAGCAGCAGCCGTCTGGTGCCCATTGCTTGTTCCCCCCCCCCCCCGTCCAGCCAGGCAATGCTTTGATTTCCCCGAGGAGGGACAAGAGGGCACTGAGACACTGCCCAGCTGCCTCCAAATGAGCAAACGCCTGGATGCAAGGAGCTCTTCCGGACTGTCTCCGCCTTCGGCCTTTGTCCTGGGCAGTAAATCCGGGTGCTTCCTGAGGTGGTTTTTTTAAATTGTGCAATTGCCGTGACGCGTGTCACAGAAGATGATAGACAGGTGCATGAACTCAAGTAGGTGAAATCCATCTGTGTCCTGCTTTTATTTACTGTATTTTGAAATCTGACAAAAGCAAATCAAGAAGAAGAAAAAACTCTCCACCCAGGGGCAGAAGGGAGGGTGAGCAGCTGCACCCCTTTTCCGCCAGAGTGGACAGGGAAACCGAGGGCAAGGTTCCGCGTGCTGGGAGGACAGCTGTGTTGGGGGAAGCCCTGTCTCCTCCCCTCTTTTTTGGTCGTTCTTGTGCCTGGAAACTGACTGGGAAGCCCAAAAACCATGTTTGAAATCAATGGCGGGAAAAACTCAAGCAAGTCCCTGTCAGGTAGCAAAAAAGGAAGGGTTTGCAACTTCACGCCGCCTGGGTTGACTCAGAAGTAAGGCTTTGGTTCTGTTCTGATGCATTGCAGGTCCCCCCTTTTAATCTTTCTTTCTTTCTTTCTTTCTTTCTTTCTTTCTTTCTTTCTTTCTTTCTTTCTTTCTTTCTTTCTTTCTTTCTTTCTTTCTTTCTTTCTTTCTTTCTTAGCAAAGAGTCTGTTTAACTCATGCACGCATCCCATAGGAAAAGGGGGGTGGGGTGGAGGAAAGGCCAGAAAGAGCGAGCCTGACCCAAGATGAGGGTCAAGGACTGTCCTGGGGCTTCCCGGTCCTCCTTTTCGGCTCCTGAAAACCCATCTTGCCTCCAAGCTGCGGTGGGGGATCCTCTAGGGGTGCAAACCCCCCCCCACCCTTGCAGGCAATGAAAGCAGCTGGATGTGGACCACACAGCACCCAGGGTGGGAGTCTTCCTCTGAAGGTGGCCAAACCCTGGCCACAGCCTGTGGGAGGGTGACCAGTGGCCGTGGGGGAAAGGAAACGTGAGCCGCCACGGCGGTTCCTTCTGCCGGGAGGCCGCCCTGCTCGCCAATCCAGGAGGGCTGGGCCTGTTGAGGAAAGCACCTCACCAGGGGCATGGAAGGCTATACTTGCGAGGCTGGAGGCTGCAGACGTTGGTGTTCGATGCCTGGGGAGGGGCTGGGGGCTCTCGTGGGGAAGAGCCAAGGCGGATGGCCCTCCAAGGCTGCTTGAGAAAAGGGCTTCAGCAGGGCCGAGGAAATGGCCCTCTTCACACCGTGTACACGCAGGAGTGTAAAAATACAGCCACGCATCCCACCGACAAGTCGCACCCCATGAAAAATGAACACCCTCCCCCCCACACACAAACACTTTTGCAAGGAAAGTGGCCAATGGAGGAGAGGGGAAATAAACACCTTCTGGGAATGCAGGGAAAAGGAGAAGCATCAAAGCCAAAAAAAAGCTGTGCAAGGTGCGGGCGTTCCCACAGAGGCTGTGGGGACCCACCAAAGGAAGCGGGAGGCCCCCCCCCGAGGAAAAAAAGGTGCACTCTGGACTCCTTGACCCAGCAAGGGGGAGGCAAAGGCGGTGCCACTCAGGAGGGGGCTTCTGGGCGCCAGGGGGTCCAAGGGCAGCTCCCCTCGGCTCTCCGCCCGCGCAAAAGGGCTGCCGAAACAGGGCTGAGGGCAGAAGCTGGGGGCAGGTGGGGGTGGCGGTCCCTTCGCACACCCCACAGCTCCTATGGCAGCCGACACGTGCCTTGGGCCCTCCGAGGCGCGCCCGCCCTGGCTGCTTCTTGCACCAAAACTCCGGCCTGGGGCAGAGCTGCCACGATGGGCCTCTGAGCCCCAGGGCCTGGGGAGGCCTGAGAGGAGTCCGAGCCCCTCTCTCTGGGGTGTGACACTCCCCTGGGCAGTGGGGTCGGCCCCTGAGTCACCGGCGCGAACCGCCCCGCGGCACTGCCGTCAAAGCTGCATGAGAGGTTCTTAGTCAGATTGTTAACAGCACCAGGATCTCACCCTCAAAGGGTACGTGACACCTTGCAGAAATCCAACCCGGCCCCTTTGCCAGGAGGCTCCCCCTGCCCCACCTCCCTTCTTGCCCCCCTCCTGCATGTGGGTCCATTTTGGCGCAGCCCAGGCGCGATCCGTAAGCAGAGCAGTCGCTAGACCTCCCCTTCTGGCCAACCTCTTGAAAAGTTCCCTGAACGCCGGCGTGGATCGCTCTGTCCAAGGCCAGCCGGCCAAGAGCCTGGGCCGAGCCCACCGCAGCCCTCCGGCCCACAGAAGACCCAAGGCGTGCACAGGCTCCGCACCGGATTGGGGGGGGG
Organism: Pogona vitticeps; assembly: GCF_051106095.1. NCBI lineage: Eukaryota > Metazoa > Chordata > Lepidosauria > Squamata > Agamidae > Pogona > Pogona vitticeps. Next base: position 150,909 of record NC_135800.1, read on the forward strand.
CTGGGCTGGGGGGCTCACTCTCCCCCTCCAGTCCTTCTGCAGACAGAGAAACAGGTCCACAAGGGTGAAGGGGTTTCGGGTCTCTGGTTGGTCAGTCCCTTTCCACGTGGAGCCCCTTCCAGAGCGGGCACTTGCCGCCCACAGAGGCCTCTCTTCCTGGCGTCGGCCGATGGCGGCACCCTCAAGGCGGAGGGCGGTCACTGCACCCCCTCTTCCTCCACGTAGGTCGAAGGGAACCAGCCAATCTGCAGCAGGAAGGAGAGAAAGGGGCAAGAGGTGGGCAAGGGGCCTCCGACAAAGGAGGCGATCCACCACGAAAGCTCATGCCACGTCACGGGCGCCGGGCACAAGACTTCTCGTCCTCCCTCCGTCAGCTTTGCTGGAATACCTTTCCAGTTCTTCACGGAGGCCAGGATCGGGCCCCTCCCGGGCTCAGAGAACGCCCCCTCCCACGATGACTTCTCCTCCTCCCCAGCGGGGCTAAGCCTGGGGCCGGACTCACCCTGCCGTCGGTCTCTCCCTTCCACCAGCCCTGGTCGCCCCCGATCCGGCTGTAGATCTTCACCACGTCTCCTTCTCGCAGGGAGAGCTCCCGCATGTCCCGCGCAGCAAAGTTGTACCGGGCCACCGCCGTCCCAATGACCCGAGGGGTGAAAACTAGGGGCAGGGAGGGGCGGGGAAGGGCAGGGAGGGGTCGGGGAGGCAAGAGGAAAACAAAAGCAGGGTTAGGGTCAGGGAGCCGTCCTCGGGCGCGCCAGCCGGGCTGCCGTACCGAGTTCAACCCGAACTCTCTCGTTGGGGGCTGGGGCTTTTGCCCCAAGCAGGATGGGTCCCCGCATGGACCGAATGGTGGGCTGCCAGCAGGATGGTCTGATCCTGATCTGGAAATGTGAGAGGCTGAACTCACAGGCCAAAGAAGGGAAAAGCCATCTCAGTCCAGAAGCAGCAAATTGCAGCGCAAGCCACCACCAGGGAGCAGCCCCCTCGGTGGGAGCGAAGGGCTGTTTTGAGGAGCCCCTCCCAACTTCCCAGATGGAAAGGAAAAAAGGCACTTGTATTTCTCGCGTTGCCTCCTCGCCCAGTTGCCCGGTTTGTGGGTGGATCGGCCGCGTTCTGGTGTTTTTAAAACTTAGGTTGAACTGGGTGGAGCCCCAGGCGAGATGTGCAGGAAGAGGCGGAGGGACGGGAGGCGTGATGATGGCTCGAGAGCACCACGATGAATGAACAGAGCACAGGCACGAGCATGGCGCGCAGGACACAGAAAGGGGGCGAAAGGGCACCAGGAGGCTCCCTGGCGTAAAGCCCCACTGGAACAGCTGGCAGGCAGGCAAGCAGGCAGGCAGGCAGGCAGGCAAGCGCCATGGGGCAGCTGGTGGAACGAGGGGGGACAGGATGGATGGACGGACACGCACGCACAGACACACAGAGAGCCCTCGGGGGGGTCCCCTCCTCCATCCTGTGAGAAAGCCTGTCCAGAAGCTGCCTCGTCTTCCACACACAGTCCCTTCGTTGGGCTGAAAGGGAGAGGGGAACTCTGCACGTCTACCCAGGAAGCCTTGTAGGCACGGCGCCAGGGGAAGGCGAGCCTCAGATTTCTCTTGTCCGGCACAGAGTTGGTTCTGGATTTTCTGCTACTGCCGGACATGAATTATTTTGCATCTACCAGATGTGTGTGTGTGTGTGTGTGGGGAGTCAGGATTATGCCTTAGAAAGGTATCACTACGGTGGGGAGGTGGGGAGGATCCTTCAGAAAAGCCACCTGGGTTTCTCTTTAGCGATGAGGGTGGACTATCTCTAGAGATCCCGTGGCTACCTTTGCCCATCCCAGAACCTTGGGAGGAGGGGCAGCCCCCCCAGCCCCCCCCCCCACCATTCTGGGCCACTGTCAAAACATGGCAGAACGGCCCCTCACCCTCTAAAGAGCACACCGGGATTTTCTGAGTTAATTTTTTTAAAAATCCAGTTGTTTCTCAATTTGTGCTACGATCCACAGGAGAGGTGCTATAAACACCTCACGTGGAAGACCTGTGTCTTTATTTGGATGGTTTCCCCAAGAATGCTGTCTCTCTCTGTGTGTGTGTATTTGTGGGGAGCCAGCCCCTCACCCATGTCCACTGCTTTCACCCGTGGTTGGTCCGTGGACAGCCACCAGCCACCACAGCTGGAACAGAGAAGGAACCCAGGGAAAGCCCCCTGTTTCTTGCTTTGTTTTCTCAAAGAATGGAGGCTTCCTCTCGCGACGCCTCTCTCTCTCTCTCTCTCTCAGCCTCTCTCTACACGCAGGTGCACGCGCACACGCACACACAGATACCTGACCAGAAAGGGCTGGAGGAGCTCGGAGAAGCGAAGTTGTGGCCCTGAGGACTGAGAAAGGAAAAATTGTAGGAACCGCAGGCGGCTGCAGAAAGGGAGGCAGGTGGGGGGGTGGGGGGGGGGAGAGAGAAGCAAAGCAGCAGCAGGAGGACAAAGAGGGGGAGAGAGGGAGGGGACAGCATTAAAGTGGGAAGTTTGCAGAGGAGGGGAGACATCAACAACGCGGGGGGGGGGACGAACAACGACGATGCGTGGAAGGCCCCCTCCTCCCAGACAGGCAGCCTTCCGGGTCTGTCCTTTGGGATTCTGGACCCATCTCCAAAAGCCCTTTGCTCTCCCTGTGAGGTGGGGGGGTATGGGTGGGGAACTGACTGGCAGAAACACCTCCAGGCACACAAGGGCCTCCCCTGCAGGTTAATATTAGCCCCCCCACACCCGCAGTTCCCCACCACCCCTCTTGCCCCTCCAGCCAGCAGGACCGTAGAGCAGAAAGGAGGACCACCCCCTCGCTTCCCAGGGACGGAGGGGGCCGAGTTGTGTATGTGTGTGTGGGGTGTGTGCGCACCGCCCCCTCCCTTCATCTCCAGGACCCAGTGGCAGAGAGAGGATGCCAGTGGCCCCCTCCTGACCCTCCACCCACCGCCTCACGGCTCTCCCCCCATCCCGACAGGCTCTGAGCTGCCACGAGAAAGTTGCTCCCGCCGAGTCTTCGGAAGCTTTGCTGAGTGCAGGCCACGTTCTCTGGGAAGACGTGGCGGGTCTTGTGGGAGGTCCACCCGAGCCTCCCCAGGGACCCTAGCGGCCCACCAGGCTCCTCCGGGCGCCCTCCCAGCCCAGCCACGTCCTGAGCGCCACGACTGGCTTGGCCACGGCTCTCCTGCCTGCTTGCACCCCTCTTTAAAAGGCTGGCACCCACATCACATTCAAAATAACTCCCCCCACCACCACACCCCCCAGGCATTGTGCTCCAAGGCCTGGCATGGGGCTGCCTCCTGCCTGGGGGAAGGGCTGCATGTCCCTGAGCCTCTGATCCATGGGGAGATTTTTATTGGGGGGGGGGTAGAGCAGAGTGAAGCCTTGGAAGTTGCAGAGGAGCATAGAGGATGGCCTCTCCTGCCTTTCTTCCCCACCCCACCCCGAGGTTCTGGGGTCTCATCCTGCCCCTCCCACCTCCCGTGCCCCAGGCTGCTCGGGGCCAAAGAGACACACACACACACCCCGTGGGCCTCCTCGCAGGACTGGCCCCACCGGACCTCTTTCCCTCACCTGGCGAGCGCGTCGAGGTCCTGGAGGTGGAGCGTTCCCGGGACTTGTAGGGGTACTTCAGGGGGGTATCCAGCTGCTTGAAGCTCTCCTTCAAGGAATGCGTCTGGTAGTACTCCACCAGTTCCTGCAGGGGACGGATCCAGGCCTGGGTGACCCTCTCAGCGGGGGCTCCACGGAGCGGGGCCCTCCTCCCGGCTGCCTCGGAAGGCGGGCCCCGCCTCGTCCCCCCCCGGAACGGCCGTCCTTACCAAGAGGCTCTCGAACTTTTTGGCTTCCGTGATGTAGATCCAGTTGTCCTTCTCGATAACCTTAATGTGCTTCACTTCGTCGTTGAACCTGTGGGAGAGACGCAGAGCGCGTGGGGGTCCAGGGAGCCGTCGTGGCCGTTGTGCCCCCCCCCCACCGTCCCAAAAGGCCAGCCGGCTCCACCCTCCCTCCAGGGACACAAACGCTGAGGCTACCAATTGCCAGGCCAAAGGGCCAGCCCTGCCCCTGCCCCCCCCCCGGACGTACTTGATGCTGATGGCAAACCGCTCGGCCTCCGCCGGCCTCTCCCGGATCAGGTACGTCCCGCTGACGTGCAGCTTCAGGAGGTTGTCCGTCTGCTGCCTCTCCATGTTGCCTGCAAACCTGGGAGAGAAAAGAGGCCTCTCGTACGCGGCTCGGCCCAACGAACCCTTCCTCGGTGTTGGGGCAGCAGGAGGAGGGGTCTTCAGGGGGGCCGGAGGGGGGGGAGCCCGGAGAGAGGGCAGACCCTCCCACTGCCGGCTTCCCGGGAGGGGCTGCAGAGCCTTCCTGCCCCTCTCCAGCCCAGCCCAGCCCAGCCCAGCCTGGCCGGGAGGGCGCCTCGTGGGTCGAGGACTCACCAGGGATAGGTGGAGCAGTCCATCTCTCGCGAGGGGGGGCGGCTGTTGGGCGGCTGCAGGGGACACAACAGAGAGGGTGGCTGAGAGGGGGAGGCAGGGTGGGGCGGTCCCCCCCCTCCAAAACGCCCCCCCCACAGGAGTCAAGGAGGATTTCCTGAAAGTCCTGCTGCAAATGCTCGCCGTCCTTGATGTGAGGCATGAGGGGCAACGCTGGCGAGGAGGCCCTCACCAAGGCTCTCCCTCCCCTCAGCCTCTGGGAGGAAGGGGCCATGGGGGGGGGAGCCCACCTCCCTCTACTCAGCCACACACGCCCCCCTCCATGTGCCCTCTTGCCACAGATGCGCCGGTCACGCTGGGGCCACGTGGAGGGAGAAGGGAGGGTCCCGTTCCCCCTTCTGGCTCGCTCTGCCTCGGGATCCGTGGCAAGCGCCTTGAAGGGCTTCAACGCCAGGGCTGCTCCCGTGGCACTCTTACCCGGGCATCCACAGGGCACGGCTTCACCAAAGAGCTGGGGAAATAACCCACTTTCTTGGACGAGATGAGCCTCCCCTGGAAAGAAAAGAGAGGGTGAAGGAGGGCGAGAAAGAGAAGATGGATCCAAGGAAGAGCATCTCCCCCCCGCCCCCCGCCCCCCCCCCCGGGCAACCCTTTCATCCTGGTTCCACTGAGAAGATCAGCGGGCAGCCTTTCCGCTTCCCCTCAACAGCACAGGATCCCACCCACAGCTCCTCCGTTCTGGAAATCAGACAGCTTTCACTCTTTGAACAATGTTGGAGGCAAACATGGCTTGTTGTTATTGTTGTTTTCTAATGACAGGCTGTGGTGGATTTTGTTTGTTTGTTTGTTTGCTCAAATGGAAAGGCCTGATCTTGGCTCTTTAACTTCAGGTCCACGTGATGTCTGTGTGGGGTGAGTTTCATGAAGACAGACTCACAGCTTGAGGTCAACCCCCCCCCCCATCTCTTAAGGGCCACCTGAACTTGACTGTTTCTTATACAGAAGAAATGATGGGCTGTGAAAACATTGAGGACCAGGCTTGTCCTTGTGGGTGATGGGAAGTTCTAGACATGTTTCGTCAGGACCTCTTGGTACATAGCAGAAGGCCCCAAACCACTCAGAGCAAGAGGTTTTCCCCTGAAATCCCCAGGGGGGAGCCCCTTGTGCCCCTCGGGCAAACCGAGGACATGCCCAGGCGAAGAATTCTGGAATCCAGCATGGACGGATTCTGCTCCGGAAAGGATTGCATAACCTGCTCCCCCTCTCACCCCTCTTGTGTGTCACCACCTTGTGGTTTGCAAAAGACGGTGACTACCTGGATAGGAGAATGAAAGCTAGACCCCCTCTTGGAGTTGGAGGTCGAGATGGGGGGGGGAATCGAGCACTCACCTCCCACCACGGCGACTCTGGGTCTCCCCTGAGCAACTCAATGACCTCCCCAGCCTGGAAAGTCAGGACCGATTTCCCCGGAGGGGCTGGGCTGCCGTGGTAATTCTGGACCGCCACCATTTTGGGACCTGGAAGGGAAGTGAGAGAGGAGGAGACCGCGCTTGGGCTGAGATCCGTCACGCCCTGAGAAGGTCCACTGAGTCAGTAGGGATTTGGGGAGTCAGTGCCTCAGTACGTTCCACTGAGTCAGCGGGCCTACTCTCGAGGTGACTCAGAACTGGATTTCAACCAATAGTTTCCAAAGACATCAGAAGACCACCAGCACCTGCACTGTCAAGGCAAGGTGGATCAGGGGCTTCTTGCTTAAAGAACTGGGTGTTTAGAGCAGCCCCCGTTGTTAGCCAGGCAAGTGTTTCTTTAAAAGCCCCGCCCACTCCCCGAGTCTCCGCTCCTTATGCTTTGGGTCTAACTCCATCACCAGAGCCCCCTCCCCACCTGCTCAATCCCCAAACGAGCATCCTGGAGCAGAACGGCAGCCGTAATAACGAACAACAACAACAACAACAGGAAGAGGAGACTCACAATCTTACCTACATTGAGTGACTCCTGTTGAGAGAAAGAGAGAGAGAGAGAGAGAAATGCTTTAAGATACAATATAATTGCTTGCAAAACACTCTTATGATTGGAACAGGTGCCCAGATTTTTGACATGGGAGTTCTGCTAAGAGGCTTAAGCATAGCAGGGTGCTGGGGTGCACGCGTAGGTAAAGTCTTTTGAGCACCCTTAGCAGATTGCTCTGTGTGGCTTTGTGCGGGCGTCTGGTTTCGGGAGGGTCAGGAGGCAGAGAGATCCTTTGGGAACGTGTGTCCACCCACCCCTTTCCTCTTTCAACATAGGTAAAGGTAAAGGTTCCCCTTGACATTTTCAGTCCAGTCATGTCCGACTCTAGGGCGTGGTGCTCATCCCCGTCTCCAAGCCATAGAGCCAGCATTTGTCCGTAGACCGTTTCTGTGGTCATGTGGCCAGTGCGACTAGACAAGGAACGCCATGACCTTCCCACCATGGTGGTCCCTATTTATCTGCTTTTTAACGTGCTTTCGAACTGCTAGGTTGGGACAGGAGTTGGGACAAGTGATGGGCGCTCCCTCCGTCGCATGGATTCGATCTTATGACGGCTGGTCTTCTGACCTTGCAGCCCAGAGGCTTCTGCGGTTTAACCCGCAGCGCCGCCACCACGTCCCAGATCTTTCAGCATCCCCTCCCCCAATTCTGCACCAGTGGAAACTACGGGACCACCTAATGGAAGCCACGACACCTTTCCCAGAGAGAAGATGGTCCTTTTGGGGAGAAAGGCGGAACAGGAAATATCTTAAACAAACAAATAAAGATGCTAAAAAGCCACACAGCTTACCTGGTCAGCAGGAGAGCCTGAAAGTTAAAATGAAAAAAAGGGGAGTCACGGTCCCGCCCACGCCACGAGGGACCCACGAGGGCCTGACTAGGGAAGTGGGTGTGCAGAACACACCTGCGCTGCCAGACCCACCTGGAGACGGGGCCCCGCTTGCTGCGCTAGGGGAGGGGACTTACTGATTTTGCAGGGGGGGATGATCTCCAGGCACTCCTTGTGGGCGCCGATTTTGCACTTCATACATTGGTAGCCTTGGTAGAAAGTCCCCCTGGGGAAGGAGAAGGCGGGGAGGGTCTTTTCCCCTCTGGCAGGAACGGCCGGGTCTCCACCCCTCAACCAGGCCAGCCACGTAGACCCTGGCCACCCCCACCTGGCCACCCAAGGTTTGGTGGTGTGGGGGCAAGCGAAGGCAGCACATCCCATGGCCGAAAGAGGAGGCAAAGGGACCTTGGTGTCCTGGAGGGAGGGGACAGTGGGGGAGGGGACTTCCTCTTTGATGCATTCCGGGGGGGGGGGCTTGGAAACACGCCTTGCCAAGGCTCCTTTGCCATCCTTGTTACGCTCCTTGGGACCCCCTTAAAAAGACCCCATCGATCAACCGTTGAAGCCTGATAGGACTTTACCTTAAAAACATCTTGCAGGCTTTGCAGTTGGTGGTCTTGTTGAAGGTAAACATTTGGAAGTTGTGGTTGTTTGCTGTTGCTTTTTCCGGCTTGATGTTGGACCTGAGCAGGAAACCAAAAGCTGCACAAAAACGGCAACTCTCTTTTCTCTTCACTTTGTTCCACAGCTGCCCAACAACACCCCTGTTGTGCAGGAACCCACCCGCCCCCCCGCAGCCAATCCAGAAGGCAAAGTGGTCTGTGCTGCCTTTTTTACCTATAGCCGTAGCTGGTGGGGGAGGGGATAGAAGGATTTCTCGACCGAGGGCTGGGTCAAGTGGATGAGATGCCGCCCCCCCTCCTCCTCCTCCTCCCCCCCGGGAGACTCACATGGCCATGTCAAACTGCTCCATCCACTTGCGCTTCATCTCTTCGGTCTTGCAGAAGAACTGAAAGCCCTGCTTGCCTTGCAGGTGGGTGAGGTAGAAGCCGTACGACCACTGCGGAGGAAGGGGGGGTGACACGGGGTGTGTGTGTGAGGAGAGGTGCACAGGGGCTGAGCAGTGCATGCCAACACCCTGGAAGCCCCCCCCCCGCCTGTAATGGGACCATGGCACCCCACCAGGGAAAACCACTTTGCCTGACTGCAGGAGGACGGGGGGGGCGTGGCGGGACAGAGGCCATCTTGCCCGTCCTGCCGGGGGAGAAGCTCCGGGGTCTGCCCACAACCCTCCACCTCGAGGGGGAAGGAAGCCCTCTGACAAAACCCTGGGGGTGGGTGGGGGTGGGGGGGCAGTGGCCCTGACAGGCTGTGGGGTGGGCAGATGAAGGCCCCGCTCCTTTGTCACCGCTGCGGCCAGCCCGAGGAGGAGAACAGAGCAAGGGGTGTGGGGGCTGATGGCTTGCATCCAGTTCCCATAAAACTGGTGCTCAGCTCAGGCGGGGTCTCCCATCAAAACTCTGGGGCTGGGGGCTTTCCAGGCCACAAGAGCTCTCCGGGTCCCCTCGGCCCACCTCGGAGGGCTTGGCGTCAGGCGTGCCATTCCAAGGCATGCCCAGGCCTTCCTGCGCTCAAGAGCGCCACTCTAATAAGGAACAAGTCGGGGGGAAGGAAAAGCAACAACAACAGAGTGTGCAGGGATGGCTCACCGTTTTTCCGTGCAACTGGGAAGCATGGAGGGGGGGGGGAGACGCAATCAGTTAAAATGAAGCTCTCGAGTCTGGGTTCTAAGGCAGGATGCCGGTCACCCTCCAGAGCAAGACCCTGAGGACCGCTCTCTCCAGGATCCACCCCCTCCCCCCAAGAACCATTCCCCACCTTTCTCCCTTTCTGGGACCCCTTGAGATGAGCAGATGGACAGGCTGCCTCTCGTGCCCAGAGGGAAGTTGACATTCACCTTGGCTCGCCCTTTGGGACATAGGCTGTCAAACTCATCTCCGCCCCCATCCCCTGTTGAAAGTCTGCCTTTCCCTCCCTTGAGTGCTGGGATGCCTCTGTTGCTGCCCCCTGCCCACCCGCCCACCCACCCACCTTCTTGATGTCCTTATTGTTGGTGGGGTCGTCCGTCATCTTGTAGAAGAGCAGCTCAATGATCTCCTTCTGCTCGTAGCTGTAGCCTTTCCTTTTGCAGACAATCACCACTTTGTCAAATAAAAACAAATACCTGCCAAAATGTAAATGGATGGATGGATGGGTCAAGAGCCAGACCACAATCACCAATAGCGATTTGCCCCTCTTAAAGAAGAAGCTCCCGGCCCCGTCTTCCTTGATTGCTCACCTGTCCTGCTTCGTGTGGTTGACGATGGAGCGGACCTTCAGCTCCCCATCAATCTTTGGCCTCCCGTACTCTTCCAGTTTCACTGGCTGTGGCAGGAAAAGGTTAAAAGAGGCCAAAGGGAATATCACAACACAGGCACTGAAAAGCTTAAATGGACCGAAAGGCTCCCTAAGACAGGAAAAGGGAACCGACGTGGTCAACCTTTGAGACCCACCCTTCTTCTTCCGCTGTCCGGAGCTGCCTTAGTGTCGGGCACGGAAAATGCTTCCTGATGCCCCATTGATGCCGTTAATCGGGGAGGAAATGCCAGGGAAAATCAGGCAGTTGGAATCAGGGGCCTTCGGATCCTAGAATCCTGGAGTCGAAAGGGACCCCCCCCCAATAAAGCCATCGAGCCCAACCTCCTGCTCAAGGCAGGAATCCCAATCCATCTCGCAGAGGGGGGGGGTGTCCAGTGTTCTCTGGAAGGCCTCCAGCGCTGGAGCGCTCACCACCACCTCCCGAGGCCATGGGTTCCATCATCATACTGCTCTAACAAGAGGTTTCTCATGATCTTCAGTCGAAATCTGGCTTCCTATTGCCTGAGTGAAGGAAGGAATTTTTTTTGCCCTTACCAAGTTTTCTATAGAGCTCTGAAATTCACTGATTTTCTTCAGTGTCTCTTTGTCCCGCTTAACTTCATTTATGTACATGGCCAAGTCCTGAAAAAAAGAGACGCAGCCGACATTGAAACACTAAGCCTCATGGAGGGAGAGAGGAAGGGTGTGTGTGTATGCGTGTTGTGTGTGTGGGGGGGCTGGCCGGTGCCGTTATTGCACATGAGAAAGGGGTAGGATACGATTTTAAACTTTTTATTTATGTATTTAAAATATTTCCACTCTCCCTTTCTCCTTACAAGGGACCCAAGGCGGCTTACATCATCATCATCATCACCATCACCTGAGAACTGCTGGGCTGGAAGGGACCCTATAGATCGCTGAGTCCTGCCCCCAAAGACAGCATTTAAAGTGAACAACAGTAAGTACAGTATACGATTATGGAAAAAGACCAAACAAACACAACACAACAAAAGAGGAAACCGAAGCAACACCAGTGGGAAAGAAACACAACTCTTCCTCTTAGCAGGCGTTTCTCCTCCACTTCACTGCCCTCCGAGGTGTTGGGATCCTGTCCATTTTAAGAGGGGGTGGGAAGCCTTTTATTCCCACACGAGAGTCCTGGCCTTCCTTCAGGATTCACAGCAATTCGGACAAACCGTTTCCTTGGTGTGACCGGGGGGGGGGGGCAGGGGGCAGCCAGTGGAGTAAACATGTCCCCTGTGTTAGAAGCAGGGAGGCAAAAAAAGAGCCCCCCCCGCCTTGGCTGTCCCAGAAACTTGAAGGGTTTCCCCACCAACACCAAAAGGCGGCTTCTTCTAGAGCTCCCCCCCCCCCCGAAATATTCTTGCAGCCACTTTTCCTGCAGAACCGAGGGCCCCTTTGCCAGTCACATGCCAGCCGCCGTTGTGGGTGGACGGCCCTCGTGGCTGCCCACGGCAAACACGTCACACTGCCCACAGGTGGCGGCGGCAGCCGCTGGGCGCACCGCTCCTTTGGCAGCTGGCACTGAGCCCCACCGAGGCCGGCTCTCCCAGGCTGCCATCCAGCCTTCTTTCAGGAAGGAGAGAGACGGCTGGGCAGCCGGGCCCTCCGCCGTGGCGCTGCAACTCTCCCAGCAGGCACAGGAGGGCGGCAGCAGCAGCTGGCACGAGATGGAGAACGAAAACCACAAGGCCCACCTACTGGAGAGAGATAAATGCAGCCGTGGCGCTGAACGCCGACCAACCGCATGGTGCCAGCGTTCAGCACTGGCCGGCGCCGACCGAGGAACTGGCAAAAGGTGTCCGCGGCTGGTGTGGAGCAGGACCTTGTGCTCACGGGGACCTTGCAGGGGGAAGAGCAGAGGCACCAAGGGCCGTGGCACCTCCTGCTGCCCCAGAGTGATTCGGAGTTTCTCCTCCAGACTGCCAGTCCCAGAGTCCCTCAGCAGGCATGACTGGGGATGATAGGATCTGGAGTCCCAGATGGAAACTTAGGCAAGCCCTGGTTGGGAGACCTATCCTGTGTCCTGGATCCTCTCGGCAGGTGGGCGGGAGAGGTGGGGCTGCCAAGACAGGGTTGGGAGGGGGGCTGAGGAGGGGGGGGGCTGCAGGGCAACCCAAGCACAGCTTCCACCTCCCTGTTTGATGTGCAACCAAAAAGTGGAAGATGCAGGATCAGAAAAATGGGGAAGTTAAAAAAAATTATCTGGGCTACCAAAGCCAAGCCCGACCTCGAGATGGAAGAGACCTCAGTGGGGAAAGACCTTTCATTCCCCCAGCGCCCCCCCCCCCCAGCTGGCAAGCGTCCCTGAGCCGAGAGGTTCCGGGGCTGAACAAGACCCCAGCGCTCCCTGCCCTCCCATTCCAGTTGCTCGGCCCTCCGGCTGGGGGAGGAAGGAAGAGCGGACGCGCCCCCCCCCCCGTTCCGTTCACTGCCTCGTTGCCTATTCACTCCCTGCCCGTCCTTTTCCCCCTCAGCTCTCCTTCCTGTCAGCTCCGGATGAAGGAAGTGCGGGCTTTTCCAAGAGGAGACCGGCCTCTCCCACCGCCACCCCCCCCACCCCCGCCACCCCCCCACCCCTCGGCCCCTCCAGCGCTCCTTCCACGGCTGCTTTCTGAAGCGGGGGGGGAAGGCCCGAGTGGCAAGACCCATCATGTCACCCGACCGGCCCCTCCGCCATCCTCCCTGACAGCAACCGTTAGCAACACAAACAAACCCCAACGGGAGGGCTGGGGTGGCCGAGAGCAAGAGCTCCTTCCGCGGCTGAAACCGGAAACATCATGCGCTGGCCGCCTCTGTGACCGTGGGAAGCGCTTCCCATCTGTGTCGGAAGGAAACCCCCCCCCGGGCCCTCGGAAACCGAAGAGGGAGGAGACCCCGGAAAAGAGCTCTGCCTCCCCTTTGGGCCCTTCCCTGCCCCCTACCATTGTCCCCCCCCGCCACCGCCCTGCGCTCCCTGGACTGGACGCGAGGCTCCCGGAGGCCGGCCGGGCGGACGCAACGTCCTCTCACCTGCATAGCTTCCAAGGCTTCCTTCAGCTGCTGCTTTTCCGGACGGTCGGACGAGTGGTTGAGCAGCTCCTGGGAGGTAACAGAAAAAGGGGGGGGGGGTTGGAAGCTGCCCTGGGCAGCCCCCCCCGGGGGGTGGTGGGGGTGGAAGCGCCTGGAGGGGAGGGGCTGTTGGGGGCAAATCCCTGGGACATCCTGGCCGGCAGAGGACCCGGAGATGCCCTTGGACCCCTTGAGCTTAGCCGCAGCCCTAGACTGCTCCTGGACAGGGAGGCTCTTGAGAGCGACGGAGGCTCAAGCTCTTGGAAGACCAAAGGGTTTCCCGGCATCTTCTCAGGAAGCCACAGAGAAACCTCTGGGTGAAAAATCAGCCGGCCCCAAATCTCCTGCCCCTCAGAGCCCAAAAGGAAAAAGAAGGCTAATACTTTAATAAGGTACAAAAATAAAATGGCCAAGGAGGTGGATCAGTCTACGCAAGTTCACATCAAGATATATCAGTCAGTCTTTAAGATGCCCTGGGTTTGTCTTTTTAAAATCATCATCATCATCATCATCATCATCATCATCATCATCATCATCATCATCATCATCATCATCATCATCATCATCATCATGGTCTTTATTCCCCTTTTGCCTCTTAGGTGTTCCCCCCCACAAACCCAAATTGCCTTCCACTCGGCCCCCTTTCTTCCCCCAATTTTTTCGCAGATGGACCCCCTCCTCCTCCAATAACTCCCCCCCCTCATGCCTCCAGAGCCAATTATTTGGCCCCACGAGCGGCTCGTGGGAGGCCTTTTCGTAGCCTCTTCGCTGGCTCTGGCCGTGGCTTCCGTTGGGCCCTCCCAGCGCCTCGGGTGGGTTTCCCGCCTCACCGGAAAGGCCAGCCTTTCCCTCCTGGGACCCTTTCGGAGCCCCCCCCCCCAGTCTCGTGAACCTTACTTTTAACAAGAGGTGATACTTCAGCACCCGCTGCATCGGGACCACCAGCAGGTCCTGCAGCTTGAACTTCCCGTCTTGAACCTTCAAGGTACATTCCTTAAAGGGGGGGGAGAGAGAGAGAAAAGCAGGAAAAAAGGAACACATTTGCACCACTCCTTTCAAATCAGGTTTCCTCCCCGACGCTCACGCCCACACCCCACGAAGAACACATGGTGTGCAGAGGAAAATCACACCACGGACAACCACCGCCCCCCCCCACCCCAGTTACCTCGACTTTTTGCCGCACATCCTCACGGTTGGCCATGAGCTGGTTCAGGGTGGTCTGCGCATGCTCCATGCGGCTGCAGTATTCGCCGTAGATCAAGAGCCTATGAAAAAAGCAGAGTGGGGGGGGGAGGGGGGAGTCAGCCTGTCAGCCGGAGGCGTGAGGAGGGGACAGGCCCCCTCAGAGGGCACCGGACAGGCGAGGGCCCCACCGGTCCTTTCGAAGCGTCCTCGGCTCTCACGACAAAGGATGCTCAATTTTGCCGAAGGATGCAAATCTTCCCCAATGTGGTTCCAACATTTTCTGCCCTGTGGGGCAATATTGTCTCTTTCTTCCTTTTTTTCTTTTTGGCATTTCAGCACTCCCCAACCCCCAGGAAGTGCTGGAGATGGTTTGTCAAGGCCCTGATCTTTTCACTCTCGTCATCCAGGCCCCCACCCTGTTCTGCCCCCCCCTTTTCCTTTACCTTTCTTTGAATTCGAGGAAGACTTTGGCCAAGCTGCCCCCTCCAGACATCATGGAGACATCAATGGCTCTCAGGAAACTGAAGTGCACTTTGATAAGGTCCTAAAACGAAAGGAAGCAGGTGAGACGTTCCAACCCCAAACCTCCTTCCTGGTCATTACGTGTGGGGAAGACAAGGGAACCCCCTTCATTGAACTTCATTGGAGTACCTCCAAGTTGATAAAAATGGCTTCCATGTCTTGCGGCGTGAGGAGCAGCCTCAAGGGGTTCATGTAGTTCTGCAGAAGGAAAGCAGGAACACAGATATTATTATTGCTTTCCCTTCACGAGGTCCAGAGAGGAGATCTCCCAAGGACCCTCCAGGTCTTCCATCTCCAGCCTTGGTGGAATGTTTATGCCTCCAATGCACACGCTCTCCGAAGAGGCCTCAGGACCCGACAGTGCCTGGGAGGGGGGGGTGGACCAGGGCAGCGAAGAGCCTGTGGGTGCCTGCCAGAAACGGCGCCAACCTTTCACTGGCATGGGCTACGGAACCACCCATTCCACGGCTGCACGATGGCCTCTTTGTGATGATAGAAATGCCTGAGCACCCCCAACCAAGTCCAGAACGCCTTCCCCTCCCCCCCCCGGAAGGCGATCCCTGGGCCAAAGAGGTGCCTGCCCTTCCTCTCCAGCCCAAACCCTGCCTGCCTCCCGGGCACCCCGAACGGGCTGGCCGGCTTCGCCCTCGGCCTTCCTTGCCTGCCCTCCGAGCTCTCGTCTCCCCACAGCCAGGCTCTGGGCCCCCCAAGGACAGGGCTCAGGCACGGGGCATGCTGACGGGAGAGCGCAGATTTCACACAACCCCCCCCCCCCGCAAGGTGGGAGATGGGGTGGCCCCTGCCTGACCCACACCTTCTCTATGTCTTCCAACGTCTTGTAGTATTTAGCCTCCGTTTCCTGAATTTCCAGCAAACAGCAGTTTCTCTTGTCATCTTCCGTCATGCCCATTTTCTAAAGAGAGGAAGAGAAAAGCCAGGGAAAAGGGCATTGTAAGAAACGGACTGTGTTCGTCCGGGGTGGGTCAGAGTTTGACCAAGTGGAAAGCGGGGCTGTGTGTGTCCCTGGTGAGATCCTCCCTCCACTGCGCTTCACACAAGGGAGCCTCGTCCTTTGGCCGCATTGCTGGGGGGTGGGGAGGGAAGGTGCAGGCGTGACACAGGCCCCTCGGTCTCTACCCCGTGGAGCACACGGGGGCTCTGGGGTTTCGTGTGTGTGTGACTGAGATGAGGCTAAGCAGCTCCCAGCCCGGCGGCTGCTTCTCCAGTCCAAATTGGGTGTCTGGCACGGCAACCGGAGGAGGAAGCTTTGTGGGGGAAGGGGCCAGGGCGCAGGGAGGCGACCTTTCAGAAGCCCTCCAAACAGAAGGAGGTCACTGGCTGCAAACACTCATGTTGTTTGTTGTTTCGGTTGACACGGTGGCACGAGGGGGCCCCTTTGTGCATGCACAAGGGAGCCTGAGACGGATGGGGCAGGAGCATGTTCTGTGCAGAAGCTGCCCCTAAGCCAGGCGTACGTCGACCAACCTCTGGGAGCTGACGGAGAACGGCCTTCAGCACCGAGGTCGGTCATCCAGCCATGAAGGAGCCTCACGTCCCTCAACAACATCACGGACATCCCTTCCAAACACAGTGTTCGTCCCAGAACTTGGGCACCTTCACACCCTAGTTTTTTCCTTTAGGCCTAAGGCAAGTTTATCTTTCAGAGCTGAGCTGAGCGGGGGGGGGGGCGGCACGGAGGGGGCTGCATCTTGGCACACACCTGTGAGCTTTCTCACCCCCAGAGGGAAATCCCTGCCCACCCCCCACCGGGCACTTACCTGCATGTATCTGATCTGAAGCATGGGGGGGGGGGGAGGACAAGAAGCAAAGTGCACCCTGGTTACATCTTTGGCAACATGTAAGGTTTCTTCACGCACACACAGACACACACACAGACACACAGACACACAGACACACACACACACACACACACACACACACACACTTTTTTTAAAAAAGAAAAACGAATTCACTGTATGGTGGAGAAAAGGCTGTTAGGAGAGCAGATTGCCCGTCTCATGGGGGAGTCACACTGCTCCGACCCCAAAAGGAATCCGGGGTCCATCACCCACCCTCTCCCTCTATGACCACTATCCTTCCCCCCCCCACCCAGCCACCCCTATCATCTCCTCCCCCCCCCACATGTCTCACCATGGGCTGCTGGACTTCCACCTTGATGATGTCCTCGTAGATGTCGTCCCCTTCATCTTCACACGGGACACAGTCGTAAATGTCCTCCCCCAGGTCATGCTCGCTGGAACAAAAACAGACCCGCTTGAAAATTCCCCTGTATTTTCTCCCTTTTTATTCCACCTCTTCTCCAGGGAAGCGGCTCTCCTCTTAGGTTTGAAGAAGTGGCCCAAGAAGGTCCATGGATGCTCCCATTGAAATGCAGCAGCGAATCCTTCAGGAGCCCCCATGTTGTTGTTTTTTGTCTTTCCCCCCTTTTTCCCTTTTTTGCCCTGACAGGCTTCCACAGACGCGCACGGCCACCTCTTCTAAGGCCTCTGGGCCCTGCTTCCCTTCACCCCACCCTCAGCACCAGAACCCTAAGGGGCAGCCGCTCTTTGCTAGACATGAGACTTACTCAGCCAGCTCCTCGAGGCTCCGATAGACGTCGTCATCATTCTCTGTGGTCTCCTCTGAAGGAAATGGCCTGGGAGGGAAGGAGAGAAAAGGACGGTCCGTTAACGAGGACAGCTGGGAAGGAGCTTGCCAGGAAAGCTGCTCAGAGAAGTGGGAGTCTTGGTGGACTCAAGAAAGGAAGCCACTGCCTTCCACTTGCAAGACCTAAGCAGGGACGTTAAGGACTAGGATGTTTTGGAGGCCATCAACTCACAAGGTGCTTCTGGGGTCCCTTTGGGCCAAGCCCTGCCTCCATTCTTACCACCCAAACATCATCAAAGCCCTGAAGCATCTGAACACATCTGCCTGCAGGGTGCACAGAGGAAGGGAGGCAGGGAGGGAGGGAGAGAGGCTGACTCCCAGTTTGCTGATGGTGACCGTTACGTTAAGCCAAAAGAAAAAAAAGAAAAAGTGTGTGTGTGTGTGTGTGTGTGTGTGTGTGTGTGTGTGTGTGTTTGTGTGTATGTGTGTGAGAGGGGCATATCAAGGGTCTTGACATTGGGGCTCAAGGAAGGTCTTCACGCCAAGCATACGCAGACCCCCTCCCCCAGGACCGACCACAGATTTAGCCCTCGTTTCGGGGTGCCAAGAGCATCTCTCCACTGCCCGGGGCATGGCTGTCCGGCCAGCTCCCTCAGGTGAGTCTGGCAGGGCAGGTGGCTCTCCTCCCTTCAATCCCAAAGGCTGAGCTGCTGGGTGGAAATGGCGGAAGAGGCAATGGGCGGGCGGGCTGGGGGTGGGGGTGGTGGAAGGCTCCCTGCTGTGTGAAAAAGAGCATTCAAGCCCTGTCCATCCGTCACACTCTCGGGCAGACAAACACGGCGGCAGCTGCCTTTCAATAATTGAGGACTTGTTTCCTGATGCTGCCTCCCAATCGCCCAATCGAGAGAGGCCTCCAGGGCAAAGCCAGGCTCTTACTACGTTGTCTCGCTTCAGAGAAGGGCTCACAACTGTCAAACCAGGCGCAGGAAGCGGCCAAAACGCAGGCAGCTCCCTCCCTCTCACCCCCCCCTCCTTGCAAATCACCCTGGAGCTTTTCTTTGGCTAACGAGCCAGAGAGGAGGATCTTCTTTTCAGGACCATGCAGGAGCTCTTGAGGATGCCTTGCTTCTGACATCCCCCCCCCCCCATGAACCAGGAAGGAACCACCGGCAGGGCTGAGGCTGTGCCAGGAGCTGTGGGTCCTTCCCCCAAAGAGTGGGGTGGGGGTGGGAAAGCTGTCTGCTCCCTGCCTCAGAGCTGGCTGCAAACCCTTCCCTTTTCCATGTAAAAGATCAATCGTTTGCTTTGCAGGCAGCTCCCTTAGGACATCAAGGCAGGATCTGTTTCAGGACCAAATGAGATGATACGCTGAGCTTGTATCTGGAAGCATTGCTGCCCCAAGGGAGGAAAAACATCTAACTACAAAAGCATATGAAGAGCAAAAATGTGATTGACAACTATAATGCAAGCACAACCTTCCTGCGCATGTTCTGATTCTTGAGGCAGGAGTAACTGAGGCAGCCACAGAACTGGAGAGAAAATTTTGCACGGATGTCGTCCTTCAGCATCTCTTGACATGAAACTCCCCAGAGTGAAGGCAAGAGAAGAAGGGCTCGGGGCACATTCTGTGTCCGGATCCAGGGTAAAACTCTTGTCCTTGGGCATCCAGAACTTTCCAGGCTTTGGGCTGAGAGATCTGCAGAGATGCAAAACCCGGGGGGGGGTTTGCATCCCCAGGGAGGGTCCACACCCCCACAGGGGCCAGCAGGGCCGAAGGAGCCTCGGCAAGCCTTGGGCTTTTTGCAAAAAGTAGCTGCTCAAGGTCAAGCGCAGTCTGCAGAAGCGGGGCTGGGAAACGGCTGGGGGCATCAATCCCCACCCTTCTTCTTCTTCTTCTTCTTCTGCAAAAAGCTTTTAAAGAGGAGCGAAACCTTGCTGGCCATTTGGGAATCCTGTCTTCATCGAGCGCGATTTCCGAGCAGCCACGTCGGTTGGCATCCTGGGTCTGTTCCCTGTCACTAAGCATCGCTGTTCCCTGCGAGATGTGCCACCATATGGCCTCAAAGGGAGACAGGGAGGGAGCGCTGGGTCGGCTGACCTCCAGCCCGGGGGGCGTGCGGCGTGGCACAGGCACCTCCAACGCAGCACCTCCAGCGCGCGCGCACACACCCACCGCTCCCCCGAATTTGTGATCTGACGGCTCGGCTGCATCAACAGAAGTACCGTGTCCAGAGCAACGGGGCCGCTTCGTCCTGCTTTGGCCACGCGGGCTCCAGTTCTGGGGCCACCACTGTTTCAGGAGGAGACCAACCAGCTGGAAGGTGTCCGGCGGACGGGAGGGACCCGGAGGGAGAAAGGTCTGGGAGCCACGCCCTGCGAAGAGCGGTAGAGGGAACTGGGTGCGTTGAGCCTGGAGGGGAGAAGGCAGAGGGGCCACACGGAGAGCCACTCGCCAACATCTGCCGAAGGGCTGCCGAAGGGGAGACGGACCACGTCTGTCGCGGGCAGCTCCAGAGATCAGGGACTGCAATGTAAAGTAATCCGCATCTTGGTCAAGGAGACCTCCAGTGAAACATGGGGAGGCACGTTGCACTGTTCAGCAACGGAAGGGACTGCCAGGAAAGATCACGGGAGCGTTTGAAACAGGAGCGGTGGGATGGCTCTGCCGGTCAGGGATGCTCAGGTGGTGCGCTTCCGCTTTTTCTGGGGGCTGGACGGCTCAATGACCCTTGGGATTCCTCTCCAGCCCTACAATTCTGGGGCTCTGTGGGTCTTTCAGGCCCACCAAAGCACAGCTGTGTTCCCAGTGCGCCGCCCAATTGAGACCCCCCCTCTCTATCGCCCCCCCCAAGAGCGACATCTCCTCTTCAGCACGCCCTTCCGGCCGCCTCGCTGGCTCAAACGCAACCAGGTCCAAGGCCAACAAATTGACCGGATTCTTCTTTAAAAGGCCACCAAAATCTCTTAGGGGAAAAAAAAAAACCCACACCTCTTTCGTGCCCTGCCCAGAATCTACTCCCGGACGCTTTCACTGCCGAGGGAGTGAAACGTTTACTCCACATGTCGACAAAATCTCGAGAAGTCTGCCACATTTCCACGGCTCAGCCAACGGGACGGCCTCTTCTGACAGCTGCTTTTGGCATACGCGGCAAGAATTCTAAAAAAGACAAAACTGACGTCTCCGCCATGAAGCTCAAAATCCATTAAGCATCTGCACTTGCTTCTAATTAGCCAAACAAGCTCCCCTCTGTAATTAAAGGCATCGGGTCGCCATTCGCAGCCAGCCCCCGTCTGTTCGCCTCCAGTGAATATTAATTCTGCCACGATTAAAGGGAGCCAGCTGGGCCAGCCTGATTGGGCATGGGCCCGGGGGGTTGCTAGTGAGTCGCCCCCCCCCCATCCTGGACCCATTGATGGGAAGGACAACCCCCTCCCCTTTACGGAGAGAGAAGGTCTCCTAGAAGAACTCTACAAAAGCAGTGTCTGAATCCGGAAGTCCCGGGGGAACTCTTTGCTGCCTTTATCACCTGGCCCCCTCCGGCCCCTCTCGAAGCCACTCGGGCTCCAGGAACAACTGGGAGCCGAGGGCTTCCCTCCTCTCTGGGCATTTTCCTGGCAGAATCCCCAGTTGGTGCCCATCGCTCCCGCTGCACCAGGAAAAAGAGAAAGGGGCTGTCCAGAGTTGGTCACCCTAAGACCGCAGGGGCAGGCAGCAGGTCACGGCCCTACAATGGCCAAGAGGCAAGGAAGGGGTCAACGCTCTCCGAGGGAGGGAGGGAGGGGCAGCCGTCCCACACTCCCTCTGCCACGAACTGCAAAGGCGCAGCAAGACACTCCTCTGCCTGCTTAGGGGCCAGACCCGTTTATAGCAGGCCAGACAAGCCAAAGGCCCCCTCCTGCCGACCCATCCCAGCCTCCAGTGCAGCACGCTGCAATGCCCTTCTCCACCTGAAGAGGGCGATGGCCAGCAGGCAATCCTTGCCGACTTTTCCTCCGAACTATTCAGCTCCCCTCCCGATCCCCCGTTTCCTGGTTCAAGCTCTTGGGTTCGGTTACATACTGGAATGAATCTAGAGGTTCCGTGCACTGAGCCATCATCATAACTCTTCTCCCTACCAGCAGGCTGTATGCTATGTGGTGCTGATGCTGATGCCGCGTGTGGCTGCTTGTGCTCACTGGGGGCCAAAAACTGGCATACTGGGGCCACCAGGACCCATCGCTCACTTCCAGAACGGCCCCACCTCCTACCACAGCAAAGGCTTGAGGACGGAGGGATCTTACACACAGACACAGACACGCACACACGCACATGCGTGCACACAGAGGCTCCCTTCCAGCGTGGGACGTCCAGCTGTGTCCATCTGTCCATCCCTTGAGCCAATTTTTCGGCTTTGTTTACTCGCAGGGGCAAGGAGCTGCCCTGGCCGTTTTCAGCCCTGAAGTCACATCTTTTGAAGTTCGCAGCAAGAAGAGAGGATGTCACACTGCGGCAGTGACGGGCAAGCTGCTGCACTGGGGTGAGGCCCCCGCTTCCCCCTCCCCGGCGGTCCTTTGAAGCTCTCTGGCCACAGATCCAAGGAGGCAGCGGGAGTGTTTATTCTTCCCAGGACGAAGGGCGAGGTTTTGCAAAGCAAAGGCTTTTGGGGGGTCCAGAACAGCTCAGGCCGGTCCGTGCGGCAACTGCCACGGGGCCCTGTTGAAGCCGGCACTCGGCGAGTCGCTCAGTTGAGGGAGGAACGAGCCACAGGACTCTTCTCTCTCTCTCATTCTCTTTGGGAGCAAAAGGAAACACGCCAGACTCCAAAAAGACCACCAGCCGCCATGGGCTGTGCAGCCGGCGCTCCTGGGAAGGCCGTTTCCTCCGGTTCAACTCCCCAGTTCCACAGAGACACGCGCTGGTCTTCTTGGAAGGGGTGTGCACAAACCACGAGGTAGACTTCCGGGCGTTTTGGAAAACAGGCATTCAAATGAAACACCGGGCTCCCGTCCTGCAGCTGGATTCCACTCCTGAGTCAGCCCTCTCACCCCCCCCCCCAGGTGCAGGATTGGAGAGGGACAGGTGGCGTGACGCCCCCCCCCTACCAGACCCCTTGGAGGCCCCGGGGGCAACTCAGAGCTGGGACTGGCAACCGGATTTAGGCAGCAATCTACTTGTTGAGGGTGAAAAGGCTGTGCTCCCTCAAGGTCCTTCTGCCTCCCTCGTCTCTGCATCCCCCCACACCCACCCACCCTGCCTCCGTCAGCCGAAACCCTTGCGCCTCCACTCCTTGACACGAGCGAGCGAGGGGAGGAGACCTGCTTCGCCAGCACACCTGCGTGCAGGGGGATTGGGATCCCAGCCACAGAAATGAGACATAAAATATCGGGCCCTCTTCAGGGCTGGTGACGCGAGGGGCTGGGCTCCCGGAGGAAAGCCCCTCTCTTCCCCCCCCCCACAAAGACGCCAGAACCTCCAACTGCCAGGGATGCCTTTTTCAGTCTGTCCCCCCCTCTGCCCCCCCAAACCTTCCCCGTCCTTAGGGAGACACGAAGGGGAGGCAGGACAAGACCCTCGTCCGCTGAAAGGTGGCTGCGCCAGCTTGGGCATCACGGGTTTTAACTTCTTACCGAATTCCTTTGTTCTGAGCGATGCTGTGGTGGGAAAGCCTGGAGACGGCGGAGATGACCTGGGGAAGAGAGAGAGAGAGGGAGAGAGAGAGAGAGGCAGCCGTGGGTCAGGAGCACTGTCCCCATTTTACAAAAACCCGTCCCTTTCTGACCCACCTCCATGCCCCGGGCCCAGCCAGTGCCCCTCAGAGGCCACCCACAGCCGTGGAACCTCTCTCAGCCCCACAGGGAGGCCCTTCCCAGATCAGGGTGTGTGTGTGTTCTTTCTCGCCCATTGGAATTGGGCAAAGGGGGTGAGGGGGTGGGTGTGCATGAAAAGTCCGCCACTTGCGGATGATGGAGAAGAGGCCAAAGAGACCCGCTTTGGAGCCGAGTTAAACGCACGCCTTAACATGGGGCCCCTTCCTCCTGGGGACAACCTGCCCGAAGGCGTCTCAGGCAAAAGAGAACGTGTCAGGGAGAGGTGGTTGCCTGGCCCTGCTCTGTGGTGTCCACTCACTGGTCATTCCCTCTCTGGTCACCCAGCCCCCCCCCCCCCCGAGTCCAGAAGAGGGAAAAAAAGTCACTTTGCTGTTTTCACGAGACCAGCTCAGGAGCCACCTTGCTGGTTGGCTGGGCTTGGTGCTGCAACCTGAGGTCCGCCCTCTCTGTCCGGTTCAGCTGTGTTCCCTAGATCAGTGGTTCCCTGGCCTTGGGCCTCCAGATGTTCTTGGACTTC
This sequence comes from Pogona vitticeps, assembly GCF_051106095.1. Lineage (NCBI taxonomy): Eukaryota > Metazoa > Chordata > Lepidosauria > Squamata > Agamidae > Pogona > Pogona vitticeps. Next base: position 174,298 of record NC_135800.1, read on the forward strand.
AACTCCCAGAAATCCTGGCCAGCAGAGGTGGTGGTGAAGGCTTCTGGGAGCTGTAGTCCAAGAGCATCCATCATCCTATTCCGAGAGGGATTCCCTCAGAGGGATCGGAGAGAAAGAGGAATGGAAACAGAGTGAGACAGACAGACAAGGATCCTTTTAAGAAGTGGGCACCCAGTCGTCCTCTGCCCGTTGGGTATCCTGGTGCTAAGAGTGATGGGTCGTGCCTGTTTGCTGCCTTGGACAATGGGGGGGGGCACTTCCCCATCAATCCCAAATGGACCCAGCAAGGCGAGCAGACATCCCGGCCCTAACAAGGACTGCCTGGGAAGTGCACCATCCTGGGAAGGAGGGCCCGTCTCCTCAGCAAAGCCCCTGCCTAAAGGCCGTGAGCGTGTGGTGGAAGTGGAGACGCAGGCAAAAGGGTCGCCGGGCACCCTCGCTCCGTTCTCCACCCCGCTGCCGTGACTGTGATCAGGGCTGACACATGGCGCGGCTGCTGCAGATGATGACCGACAGTCACACGCACAAACTGACCCCACTGCTGCAACCGGTGGGGAGGGAGAGGAAGGGACCGGCCCTCCGACAGGCCCAGTGAGCGAGGCTCTCGCCACTCAAGGTGGAGGACTCGGAACGTGGCAGGCTGCGCAGGTGCCCACGAAGCAGCTTCAGCACAGCTGGGCAAAGGGATTCTCTGGAGCCGCAGGGGTGAAGCCAAGAGGCCAGCTTCCACCGGTGGATTGGTCTCCAATCCTGGTCAGACCTTTTGAGCTATGAAATTCAAACACAATGCTCTCCCCGCCCCCTTTGTGTGTATGTGCGTGTGTGTGCGTGCGTGTGTGATTGAGTGAGAGTGAGTGTGAGTGCAAGACAGAGAGAGAGAGAGAGAAGAGTTTGATCTTAGACAATTAGCTTGTCTCTGCGGGTGTGAGCAGTTGGAGCAAAAGGCTCATTTCCACCTGGGAAGAAAGCAGAGAGATATTCTCTTTCCCCATCGCCTCTGACAGGGCCAAAGGAAATAAATAAATTAAAACCCATGCTTCATTAATATTTCAGACCCTCAGCAGGGATCAGAGCCTAGGAGCACGGCAGCGCGGCCGGTCCCGCCAGCCAGAGGCAACGGCTCAGCCCTGAGCGGTTCCTCAGAAAAAGCTGAAAGAGGCCATTATGAAGACGCTGCTTCCATTTCATGGCGCTCTCAAAATACGCGTGATGCCGGACACTGCAGGGGCGCTGGCCATTTCACAAAGCCAACCACCCTGGAAACCGAATCCAGAAGCAGCCGGGCAGCCTCCTCTCCTACTGGAAAAGCCCCAAATGTTTGGGGACTGCTCGGCCACCCAAAAAAAAACGTGAACCAGCAGAGCTAATATGCGTAGTGGGAATGGGGAAGGAACCTGGGGGGCGGGTCTGAGCCGTCTTTTAATTCTGCCCACACAGGCAATAATTAACAGAATAAAATGATAACGAGGACAACAACGCAGTTTGAAGTACGACAGGCCTGATCATCAGCTGGAAAAGAGAGCGAGAGGAAGGAAGGAAGAGCAGCTAAGCAGGAAAGGCTCAACGCCTTCCCATCAAGGGCCCCATCCAAGCTTTGGATAACCATCCCAGTTCCCCCAGATTAAAAGCAAGAAACGAGAGAGAGAGAGAGAGAGAGGGGGGGGGACAGGAGAGTGGGAGAGGTCCTGCACCCACAGGGCCTGCCCTATGATGTGGGGCCACCCCACACAAGGGCGAGGAGCACCATAAAACGGGGAGACGTGGGTGCAAACATGTCTGCTCAGGCATTCAAGCAGCAGGGCTAAAATCTAACTGATTTTTAAAATCTCTTCTGTTGTTCATCATTTTGGGAGTCTTGATGGGCTAGAAAGCCATGGGGGAAAAAAAAGACTCTACATAAATAAATAAACTCATGTGCCCCCTGGAGAAAAAACTTACGGATGCTCTCTGCCGTGATCCGTTGGCAGTAGCCGGCATGTGTTGGCTGGCAAGCCAGCTTTTTTCATCTTCCACTCCTCCTCCGCAGCCCTGGGGCTGCCCCCCCCCACTGTTAAAAACAGCCCTGCCATGCCTGCGTTAATTAGTCGAACCACCCCACCCTCTCCAGTCCCCCCCCTCCCGCAGCCGCCTGTAGAGGACGCCTGAAACACGACACGACAGCCCACTTACGCTGGATCCATTATTAATGCCCTCTTCATCCCGTCGGTGGCAAACACAGAAACCCCCTCCCTTGGATGGCCCATAACACATGTAAGGAAACCGCAGGGAGCCGGTCCTCCTTCAAAACCCATGGCTCCAGGCAGCTGGAAGGCACCGGAGTTTTCCTGCCTCGGTGTGCCATCGTGACACCACGGTGCGCTGTGAGGAGCGCTAACCTTCCTCTGGCCCTGAAGACCCATCATCCACTGCAAAGGAAGCGATGGCCCAGAACGCTGCTGTGTGTTGGCTGCCTTCCTGTTGAGGAGCAAGGCCTTCCCTCCTGCCCTGGGCAGAAACGGGAGTCCCAGCGGTGGTGGCACCCTTATGCTCTGAGGGGTGTGGGTGGGGGTCATTCGGCTCCCAAATGGGCCTGCTAGTTAACGTCACCCTGGGGAGAAGGTCAGTCTCCGAGGACCCATCAGGCACAAGACTCTGAAGGGACAAACCGATTCGGCCTCTCCCAATGAAAACGAGCCTTTCCCCCCCCCCCCCCCCCGTTAGGCAGAAGATGCTGGAAAAAGGTCCTTATTTTTACAAACCAGAAAAGAAGAGCTGGCAAAAGGTGAAACCCCCTCAGGCGGACGGCTTAAGACAGACGGTCCACCAACCTTTTTTATCACAGTTCAAAGCGTCGGTGTCAGGCCACATTAGGGGGCTCGGTGAGGCGTTATGGGGACAAGCGATTACTCGTGTCTAGGATATTAAGGGTGAGGGTCCTCCTTAACGGGCGCCAGGTGCCTGGAAGGTTTTTCCAGATGAGAGCATCTCTGCCCCCCAGGGACGAGGAGGAGGAGGGGGGGGGAAACGCTCTCACACCTGCACCAGGGGAGACGAAGGCCAGCAGGAAAAGCCGCCAGCGATTTGGGCCAGGACAAACCTTGTTCGGTTGCTCCCCACCTCAAGGGGGTTCAGAAGGCCGGTGTGAGGCCACGGCCGGGCCTTCCCATCTGTTATTAGCCGGCTTGTTCCTGTCTTAGCCTCTCCCACCCAATCTGGTGTCACGTCCGATTTCTCCTGGCCTCCTGAGCGGCCGCTGAATCCTTGGGATCTGGGTGACACGTTTAACAAGGCATAACTGGATCTCCCGCAGCCAGCCGCTGCACCACAAACCACCCCATTACTCCCCCCCTCAAAAACACACACACAACTATTATTAACTGGATTTATGGAAACAGATGGAATGCACGCAGGCCCAGCCAGCAGAGAACACAGTGTGGAAGAGCTACTTCCCTGAAAGCAGCTTAATAAACCTGCCTTGCATTTAATCCCTCCTGATCAAGGCCACCGGGTGCCTGCAGGAAAGAGGAGAGACATTTCCCCTGCGGGCAAGATCCCCCAACCTTGGCACACTCTGGTGTCTGGGAAGGGGGGGGTCAATGTTTGGGGTACCCAGGAAGTTAACACCAGGAAGGAGGAGGAGAAGAAAAGCAGAGGCGGGGCACGAAATGGGACAATCTTAGAAAATGCTACTCAGGTCGCGAGTGGGAAAAGGCGGCCATGAGCGAGCCCGGGAGACAGAGAATGCCTGGGTCGTCTTCAGCCTCCCTCTGCTCCCCTTTGCCACGGGAATTTCCGAGTCTGGGAAAGAGGAGGTGAGGAAAAGCCGGCCAGCCAACCAACTGCCGATGTTTGCAGAAAGGCCCAAGATCTGCAGGGCCACCAGATGAATCCTCCAGGAAATTAAGACACTGGCATGTTTGGGAGACCCCTCACTGCCTCTTCCTTGAAAGGATAAAGCTAGCTCTTCAGGCCTGAAAATGTGGTGGGCTCAACGGACAGCTCTCCCCCCCCCCGACAGCTGCCTCAGCCTAAATAAAATAAGCATGAAAAGGTCCAGAGGGAAGGAAGGGCCGGGTTGTGGTGTCCTCTCTCTATTCTCCTTCTCGGAGCCACTGGGTTGTTTCCTTTCTCTTATTTGTCGTTATGACAGATTAATACGCCGTTCCAACCAACCAACCAACCCACAACTGCGTTTGAATATGTATTTCCCCTCAACAGTTGGCTTGCACGGGGCCCGAGAGGCGATGGAGCCTCCCCGACTTCTGTCCAGAGACCTTCCCTGATGCTTGTCCCTCCCTCCCCAGACTCCTGACCCCATTTCTCAACAACCAAATTTATTTCCTTCATAGAATTCTAAGTGTACAACATGGAAAGATTTTGAAAGGAGGAGCAAAGGAAATTTGGCAAATATTCCTCTTAAATCTTTTTTTTAATTCTGAATTATTCATCGATCTGAGCCCCTGGCAGCTGGATTTTGCTCCCACTCCTCCTCCTCTCTTTCCCTCTCTCTTTTTCCCTATTTTCACTAGAGACTACCTGCCTCTCTTCGGCGTTTCCACAAAGTTCCCCACAGAAACCCGGATTCTTCAGTCTCTCGGCCAAGTTGACAGTCCCTGGAGTGGCCCTTTCTTCTCAGCCATTTGGTGACTCAAAGGTCGGCAGGACCCGCAAGGACCTGAGGGTGGATGTGGAAGGCACAAGGAAGACACGAGGTGGGGGAAGATGCGCCTTCGTCCCAGAGAAAACGAACCGGGGACTGTGACGGAAGCCCTCGCGACCCCAGAGGTGCGCTGGGCCCAGAGGAGTGTGGGTGGGTAGTTCATGTTCCAGCAACCGCCACAGAAGCCGGCAGGGCCTCGCTTTCCCCCTTCTTTCCCTCCAGGGTATGGAGATGGTGGTGGTGGGGGGAACAGAAGGCTTGCACGTCGTCCGGCCTCCCTGTGTCGCTATCGAAACCTCCCTGTCACCTCTCTGCAAGGTCGGGCCAGGAAAGGACAAGACAGGACAGGAGATGGATCTTCCAGGGCCCTGAGCTTTGCAAAACCAGGCCGGGGAAGAGGGTGGCCCCTCCTCAGGCAGGCAGGCAGCCCTACGGGGGGTGGGGGGAAAGCCCACGCCCAACCTCTGCTAAGGAAGTGCTTGAGGAGGAGAAACAACCTCGGTCTCCCTTTGGCCCGCCTGAAGAAAAACACGGAGATGCAATCTGCCGCTCTCTTCTTTCGGGCTGAAAATTCAGACTCATCATTTATTTTAGGACGACACACACACACACGCACACACAGAGCGAACACGCCTGGCTTTTGCTGCAGTAGTGAAAGCAAATCTCTTTGATTATCTCATTAACTTTAAGGCCATCTTGGGCTCTCGGGACAAGCCAGCATCTTGTAAAACCTTTACGATCAAAGACAGGCTTGCCAAGAACCTCCCCACCAACCGGCAAACAACAAACGACAGGCGATTTCCTCTCCTCTGCTCCTAACTGGGCCTGGACTTGGGGAAGGGAGTGGCTTCACTTGCCTCCAGCTGCAACAGCACCCATGCCCGCCCCCGCCAGCAAAAAAAGAGGGGGGGCATCATTTGCCCCACAGGAAGGAGCCTCTTCCTGGCCTGGCCTTGGATCCCTTTATCCTTCAGGCTGAGATCGCCCTCCAGGCCACCAGGTCCTTGGTGGAACTTGGAAGCAACAAGTGACTTGCAAGGAGGACCACCACCTCCCCAGTTAAAGGTTGGGGATGAAATGGACTGCACAGAAGATGATGAACCCGGCCCTTTCACCCAGCAGAGCAGGAAAGAAGGAAGGAAGGAAGTCAGCGGCTGGCCATCAGTCTCCAAGAGAAGCCACCCCTCTTGGTTGTGGAAGGCTCTTGTCTGGAGAGGTACTTTGACTTTGGAAATGCCCCCCTCCCCCTCTCCCTATTGTCCTGAAACAAGAACACACTCCAGAGCCCTGGAGGAGATGCTTTTCGTGACAAATTACAGCGTGTGGCATTTTCAAAACGCTAGGAGCTGCAAAGAGCAGGCTCTCCCTCCCTCCCTCCCTCCCTCCAATAAATAAGACGAGACGAGCCACGAACAGCAGTGATAACGGCATCTCCTGCACAACCTTTCCTTGAATCCATTATGGGATGTTACAGACTAATGAGAAATGCAGGGTCTCATTACAGTTAACACACCAAAGAGAGAGAAGACAGGTACCCCGTCAGGTTAATGAGCCAGAGAAGAGCCAGAGAAGATGGCTGAGAGGCTGGAAGGTCCCAGGTTCAAGTCCTGTTTAAAACAGAGGCTTGGCTGGGAGAAAAGGGCAGCCAGCGTTTGATCAACGGCCATCCTTCAGGAGGCCTGGTGATCACCAGAGACCCGGCCCTGACGCAGAGGGACCTGCGCACACCACCTCTCGTCCTGTCCTGCTCCTCCTGGGGTCCTTTGACCCCCCCCAGCTGGTCAAGACACACTCTGGTCTCCATGCAAAACAAACACACAGCAACACCTCAAGCGTCCTCCTTTCAGAGGGTGTAAACATAAGCCTTGCTGATCCTCAGTAAAAACCTTCCCACAGCACCTGCTTTCTGGTGGAATTGGCTCTTCTGGGCAGGCAAGCTCTGGACTGTGACTCGCACCCGAGACACACCAGATAATCTCCTAGAACGGGACCCGTACTGCTCAGCGCCTGCACCGAGAGTCACGGAGCGATCCCATGATTCTCTGTGCAGAGAGTCTCCGGGTGACTCCACCCGTCGATCACCACCCGTGAGGATTGTTCAAAAGGGAAGAGCAGTGACTCACGCAGAGGTGCAATGGGCAGACTCCCTGAAGGGCAGACCCTCCTCCTGCACTTTCACTCCCGGGAGAACTGCATGATCCATCCGGAAAGGCCCTCCTGGAATCACCCGTTTCCAACAGACATGGCAAATGAGTCACAGGAAGAAGCAGAGAAACTCTTGAAAGCAAAAGGAAAGCGCTTGGACAGGAAGTCTCTTGGGGGGGGGGAATGGCGGGGGGGCGGGGAGGGACTCCTTGCCCTTGAGGATTCCTGAGAGTGAGATCTCGTGAGCCCAACTAAGACTCAATGAAGAGGTTGCCTCTCCATCCAAAGCCTGCAAGAATTTTAAGTCAGTGCCGGCCAAGGCAGGCAATCAGGCAGAGACACAGCGAGCAGCTTCCTCGGGGTTCGGTTTGGGGATGCAAATGGGGGCCTTTGCTTCTGTCCTGAATTCTTCCTGGCACATGCAGGAGCCGGCAGGGAGGGCTCAGCTACGCTCGACAGGGGAAGTGTTGCACCAGCCGGTCGAACGGGCTCCCAATTGCGGAGCAAGGAGCTCCTTTCCAGCAGCTGCCGAGGGAGGGAGGGAGGGAGGGAGGGAGGGAGGGACAGGATTCAAACACAGCAAAGGCCAATCTGTGCCCAGGGTGTTGCTGCATCGCCAGGGGGCCATGAGTCAGAGCAAGGGCTTCGGTGCCCTTGTTAGCCCTCACAAAGGTTTTTCATTCCAGGGCTGGGACTCCGCACAGGCAGGCCAGCTGCGAAGGTTGCTGCACCTTTCCGGCTGGCTCTTTAGCTTTCAAAACGGGTTCCCATAGAAACAGCCAGGGTGAGCGGTTTTAAATCTTATTTACCTACTCTTTTTTTTTTTTAAAGAAAGACAGAGGAGAGAAAAAGAAGCAGCTGGCGGGCTTCTCCCTCCTTTGCAATATTTTAGGAGTTAAACCCCCGTTGCTGAATTTGAAATGCATGAGGACATGGAAGTTTAATGTCAAGGAATAATGAATACAAACCACTAAAGTGTTTGTTTGTCTGTTTCTGTTTTGATTTATAAGAAACACTCCAGTTAAAATAATAAGGCTCTTTCAAATTCCATGGTAAATCTCTTTGATTTGTAAGGGTCTTGCATTTTCTAGTCTTCCTTGGAAATGGCTTGACATTTAATTTGGAGATCAAAGGTGAGCACCATTAGGAAGATTAAGCCCAGCCAGGCCCAGCACAAGGGGGGGGGGGGAAGCCACGTTCTCCTTCCAATTTAAAGCATTCAGAGGCACCCGGAGCTTGTTAATTATTAATAATCCGGGTTGGAAGGCACAGCACAGAAAGCCAAGCGTATCCACCTGACACCCCAACCAGGAAAGGGCAAAACGGCATAATCGCACAACGGGGGGGGGGGGGAGAGCAGCAAAAGAAGGATGCCCGCTTTCTGACTTTGTTTGCATTTTTAAAAGCTTTTCCCTCTGGGCCCAAAATCTGTCATATCTACTGACGTCTTCCAAGGGTATTTTATTCTCTTTTTGTAAAATCAGGAAAAGCACAGAGGGAAAAAGTCTTTGAGGATGTGTGTGTGTGTGTGTGTGTGTGTGTGTGTGTGTGTGTGTGTGTGTGAGAGAGAGAGAGAGAGAGAGAGAGAGAGAGAGAGAGAGATGCTTGCCCTGGCGCTTACTTGATTTTGGGTGAGGCTTTTCAGGGGATCTCCACCACCCCAGCCTTCTACACCACCTGCGCCCGACCCTTAAATGGGCTGCAGAGAACGCAGGCGAGGTGCTCTGGGCACTTGGAAGTGGGAAGCAGGCGGGTCTCTTGTGCCAAGAGGAGCCAAGGCGAAACAGAGTAGATGGCAGTCGCTGTCTTAAAAGTTTGCCCTGGGAGGGGGTGGGGCGGGCCGGCAAAATCCTTCCCCTTTCCTTGAGATTTCCACAGCAAGCTTTCTCAAGCTGTAAGACTGTAATTCCATTTGCACGGGGTTAGGGAAGAGGAGCCGCTCAGCACTTTAAGAGTGTTTACCCAGCAGTTCTGGTGCATTTGCCACACAGGATTTTCATTTTATGGGAGCAGAGGGGAGATATTCTCACTTGGAAGGAAGGAAGGAAGGAAGGAAGGAAGGAAGGAAGGAAGGAAGGAAGGAAGGAAGGAAGGAAGGAAGGAAGGAAGGAAGGAAGGAAGGAGAGGAGAGGAGAGGAGAGGAGAGGAGAGGAGAGACGGAGTCTTCATCCATTATGGAGCGCTTCCTTTTGCAAAGCTGGAAGGTGAAAGCTAATGATGCTCAATCTGATTTCTGAACCACACATGAAGAGAAAAGACCTCAGAGGGCACCAAACCTTTGCAGAAGCAAAGCAAGCAAGCAAACAAACAAAAACCCCTCAACGGTGGAAGATGCATCCTCTTCACATCCGAGTGTCAGGAGGCCAAGCCTGCCGCCGGGTGGCCTGTCCTGGCCAGAAGCGGGTTGGGTGGCCAGGCCTGGCACTACGGCAACACCAGGGCTGGCCTGCAGAAACCGGTCTCGGAAAATGAGAAAAAAAAATCTGGACGGCGCCTCCTCTCGTGCTGTGAACCTCCACAAATGTCCCCTGGCCTGGAGGGGCCGGATACAGACCCTGACCCCGGCCAGGATTGCCCAGCAGCTGGTGGCAGAGGTCGGGTTCCACCAGGGCCTCTCCTTGGGATGAAACAGGACCAATGCCCCTTTTGGGGGGGGGGAGACAGGAAGGGCTCGCCGTTCCTTCCTGGCCAGGAACCTTGAGCCACTGGTCTGTGTGGCTCTCCGGCAGGAATGTGTCCAGGGACCCAGAGATAGTTTGGCAAGCCAGGGTTGATGTGGGCTTCTCTGCTGGAGAGAGAGAGAGAGAGAGAGAGAGAGAGAGAGAGAGAGAGAGAGAGAGAGACCGAGGCCGCCTGGGTGGCTGCTCAGGCTTGAAGCTCCAGGAATGACACCACAGCAGGCGATCAGAGGCTGAGGAAGGTAACTGAGTCTGACGTGAGCCACTGCCAGGGGTCAGCGAGTCAAGTCCCCTTTCCTGGATGGCTTTTCCTGACAATCCTAATTAAGACAGAGAGGTGGCAAAATCCAGCCCGCTCTCAGCAGACCAAGGCTGGTGCCTTCTTTGGCCGACTGGCACACTTTGGCATCACATCGTGGTCTCCATTTTTAAAATGGGAGCACAGCTCTCACCGACAAGAGGGGGGGGGGGAGAAAGAGAAATCCTCTCCACCAAAAGAATTAACATCCTGAACAAAGACTGTCCTTTTGCTGCCATCCTGAAAGCCAACTGGTTGATCCAGGCCAGCCGTGGCAGCTTCGCAGGGCAGCCCAAGGACTCGCTTTGGCTTCTCCGACTACACCCACCCAGACCCCCCCCCCCCCTTTACTGTACTGTCAGCTCAGAAAACCTGAAAAAGGTCATGCTGAGAACTCAAAACAATCATGGTGAGTCTCTTCTGAAAATTGCCTGGAAGCCCATGGTGGATTTTTTTTTAAAAAAGGCTGTCTGTCTGCAGCCACGTGGGAAGCACAGGTGGAAATCCAGACTCGAGCATCGCCCGCTTAAAACCACAGAGTGGAAGGAAACCACCTGCAAGAGCCAGAGGCCCCGGTGGACAAGAAGGTGGGGGAGAGACTCTCTCTCTCTCTCTCTCTCTCTCTCTCTCTCTCTCTCTCTCTCTCTCTCTCTCTCTCTCTGTGTGTGTGTGTGTGTGTGTGTGTGTGTGAACACCTCCAGCCATTTGTGTTTTACAGGCGCTAGAAAATCCAGTGGAGAAGACCGCTCCGTGGCCTGTCCTGCTGCCCCAGCCTCTCGTGATGGCATCAGAGGGTTTCCTGCAAGGAACGGGAGCCAGCATCCCACTTCTCCAAAGGTCAGGGAGGAACTCCCACTAGCCCTATCACAGGCCCCTTTTCCCTCAAAGGGGGGCCCCGGGGGAGATTTGAACCCAGGATTTCCTTGATCTCAAGGGTGCCAACCTACGGCTGCTACAACAGACACCTCTTTCCGTCTCTCTGGCACTCAGTCTTTGGCCCTTCACCTTCATACCCACACATGCACACACAGAGCTATGTGACCACAAACATGGCAGTGTTAAAAGAGAGAGAGAGAGAGAGAGAGAGAGAGAGAGAGAGAGAGAGAGAGAGAAGGCAGGCTGTTTTCCAGCACCTGACAGTCCAGAAGATGAAGAGAAGATGTTGCTTTTGGACGTTAAGGACAGGAATCTTCAAGAAGATTATGTCCAATATAAAGCAGGACAAAACCGGACTCTGATTCTCCCCCCCCCACCCGCTGCCCTCTGCTTCCAAAGATTCAATTAAATAAACTTAAGTCACCTCAGAGTCGCTCCTCCTGACCTCTCTGGTGCCTGCTGTGATCTCACGCCCAGCGCCCGGCCCTTCCTTTCCTCCAAAGCCAAGGAGAGCAGAAACACATTTGAGGACGAGGGCTTTTAAAGTCTTGCCAGGAGAAAAGAGGCCCTCTGGCCACCCTCCCCTCTGCAAACGGTCCCCTCGCTCTCTCCACCCCCCCTCCCAACTCCGCTCTTCACACACACACACACACCTCTCGCGCACAAAGGATGACAATGTCCAGAAAGCACGAAGAGCCGGCTGCCAAAGTGAGGGAAGATTCATCGAGGAGTGGTGAGCGAAACACGAAGCACACACCCCGACCCGCCCTAAAAACCGATCAGGGAACATTCCTGCAAAGGCCTCAGCCGCGCGCAACAGGAGGCGGCGAGATTCCCTGCCATCTTGCAAGGCTGGCGCCAGGATTTCGGTGGACCAGGCTGACGCCCGTGGGTGCATCCGACTCGGGCCCGTCTCCCGGCTAAAGCTTAACACCTTTTTAAAGTTGAGCTCTTTTTTTTTTTTTTTTTAAACCATTTGTTTTGACTGATTTCTCCATCCTGGCAAGAAACTCTGGTCACCTGCCCCTGCCTTTTCCGGGATCGGCTGCAGCCCCTCTGGTTGAGCATGACGTGCCGAGGCAAGGGTTCATGGTCGATGGAGGGGCTCCGTCTGTCCCCCCCCCGCCTCCCCCCCCCTCCAAGGTGGGCTTCCCATCTTTCCCTGCTCTGTCCGGACAACCACCCTGTGAAGGTGTTGCGGTAAACAGTAGCAACAGCGTCACACGCTTCAGGAGGCCGCTACAAGGTTGTCTGTGTTGCCTTTGGTTCTCCCTTGTTTGTGTCTTTTTGCTACACTTTTCATTTTGTTACACATTTACTCCTTCTTGGGGAAATGAAAGGAAACAAATGAGACACAACGTTTCCAATGATGACAAAGGACACTCAGCATAATCTAGTAGAGCCTTTTGGAGGCTCCCAAAGTGTTTCTCTCTGAGGAGACTGAAGCGGCCGTTGCCATCGGTGGGGGGGGGGGGAGAGGCCAGAAAGCCCAGCGCCACCGGCTGGCTGGTCTCTTCCATACACGCCCCAGCTTTCCTGCACCCACGGAGCTCCGGCGGCCCTCCCACCTGGTTCGCGTCCACCTCCTCCGCTGTCCTCAACTACGGTCAGGCCGAGAGGCTCTGGCTGGCCCAAGGCCGCCACCCAGTGAGGTTCACGGGAGGCAGGGGATTCGAACCCGGGCCTCAGGGGTCCTCGGCCCAGCTCTCAAACCACGACCCCACTCAGCCTCGCTCTTGCCACCCCTTGTTACCCGTTCAGGGGCTGGTTTGGGGACGCTAAGACAGAGCGGATCTCCCTCGGATCTCCCCGAAAAGGTCACTGTGGAAGCCACCTGGTTCGGAGGGGGGGGGTCGGAGGGGGCTGCCCCTCCGATTTAGCAGCATGGATGCAAACCTGCTGGAGCACAGCTGCACCTGCACACACACACACACACGCACACATGTGCGCGCACACACACCCCTCAGATCCAAAAAAGGGCCCTTCTCATCCAAGACTCACTTTTCAAATCTGCAAAATCCCAACAATTAAGGAAACAAGTGAAAAATTAGGGTGTGTGTGTGTGTGGAAGACAATAGGCAATTAACAGTAATTGGAATAAAGCAAAGGGGCCGATGCCCTGCTCTCCATCTGGCCATATCTGGCTTGCTCAGATTAAGGATTCCACTAATTAAAAAAAATAATTGGCAGGATTTGTTGAACCACATTTTCTCTCTTTCCCACACCCCCGCACCCCAGGCCTACTTGGCTAAAAATAATTCCGCAGTGGAGGAGACCCATCCTTTCTACTTGGTCATAAACAGAAAGTGTGTGTACATCTCTCTCTCTCTCTCTCTCTCTCTCTCTCTCTCTGTGTGTGTGTGTGTGTGTGTGTGTGTGTGTGTGTGTGTGTGTGAGAGAGAGAGAGACAGAGACAGAGAGAGACCATTTCCTGGATGGGAACGGCCACGAGCCAGCAGGAAACGGGGGCTGCTGCATTGGCAGGGGGACAGCCGGACATGGCCAGGGTGGGGGCGGGTGGGGGGAAAGGGTCGTTCCAAATGGGAGTGCGGGGGGGGATGGTCAACTCCTGGCACTTCCAACCCCTCGCAGGGGTGACTCTACCCAAGAACCGCCCTCCCTCCCCTGCAGCTCTTCCAGAGGGCTTCTCCTGGGGTCTCCTCGCAGCCGGGGCACCAGCCTCAACCAGCTCAGCCCCTCTCCTCCCTGCCACCAGCCCCAGCCCGGCCCATTCTGACTTCCTGGCACTGACCGCTCCAGGCCACGGGCGGGCAAAAGGCTCCCCAGAAGCCCTGCTTATTTATCCCTGCCCAGCTGATTTCCTCGTGACCCTTCGGGTCGGGGATCCCAGAACCGCAGCTCCTGTCATCCCCCACATGGGACACCTTCTGCTGGACCCCATCTGGGGCTCTCTCTGACAGACACTCACCCTCTCACATCTAGTTTTGGAAGACTTGCACGTCTGGCTTTTGAGCTTCTATGTACAGTATTGCCTTTCTCTGACCTAAACCACCTTGGATTCTTTTTACAGAGAAAGGGGTGGGGGGTGCGGGTAAAGATTTTTTTTTTAAAAAAATAGTTTGTCCGAGAGAGAAACGTGTCCTTGCCATGAGCCTTCACAGCCTGCCCCTCCTTGGGGCAGCCTCAAATGTGGGTCAGAATGACAAGCCAGCGGCTGGCGATGAACTAAATCCAGGCCGCGTCCCAGCCCTGTCCGTAAAAACCCACAGCATGAGAGCTTCTCAGGGATGAGAGCCTGCTGGATCAGGCCCCATGTTGCTCCCCAGGGACCTCTCCCCCTTGCCCCACATCCTCCTTGCCCCACGGCAGACCTCTCGCTCTCCTTGGCACCTCTCCCTTGCCTGGCTGGGCGGCTGCTCTGCACCTCCTCCTGCTGGTTACCTTTGTTCTCCTGGCGCTGCCCCCACCCCGACTCTGTGCCTTCCCTGCCTCCCTCCCTGCCCACCCCCACTTCCTGCCCCCCCCCAGCTTTCTCCCCAGGCTCCCAAGAGCCACTGCTTTCCCTCCACAGGAACTCCATCCTTTCCCAGAACCGGCTGGTCTCTCTCTCTGCTGGCCTCACATCAGGAAAAGCCCCAACAGAAAGAAGCAGCCAACAACCTCCCGGTCTGTTCACAGATTATCCTGGAGGGGCCGGGCTGGCAGGGGACGTTCTCCTCCCTCCCTCCCCCCCCCCTGGTGCTGGTGCTCAGAGGATTTCACAGGCCTAACGCCAAGGGGTGTCCGGGACCAAGTCCGCCCTGAAGAGACCAGCTCTTGAGCGGACCCGGCCGTCTTCCCCAGGAAGGTCCTTTTCCTCCCAAGGCAAAGAGGGAGCAGCCGAAGGAGAAACAACAACCGGATGGCCCTGCTTGTAACCCACAACCCAAGCCAGCCTCGTCTGGAACCGTAAATGCAAACCAGGGGAAAGGAGGCGAGGACAAAACTAGATGTCAAGGGAAATGTGCATTTCCTGCCATCCGCTTTGTTTTTCCTCCCACAAAGTGACGGCAGATTCACAGACTAATCTGGCGTTTCCCTTCCAGCAACAAAACCACAGAATAAAATGTGCCTAGATGCAGAATACAGGGGTGAGGAACGGCTCCGGCGAGGAGGAGAAACGGCCAATTCCCGGCAAAGGGGCCGGTCTCGTCTGACTGCAGATCAACAACAGAAGGATGCTCTGTGTTTTGCATCGGCCTTTCCATAGGCAGGACAAAGACGAGAGCTCGGGCACTCCGGAAGCGCGCCCATCCTGACATGGTGGCCCGACATGCCAAGGGAAGCCAGCCTTGCTGGTTCACAGTGCACCCTGGATGCGCACAGCCCTGACTGGCGGTCGCCTGTGACACCAGCACAGAGTGCAGCCCCCCCACCCCTGACAAATGAGCTTGGCAAGACTGAAAAATGAGTTACATCAAACAGGATAGGAAATGCACACAAGGCCTGCTTCAAACCACAAAGAAGGAAAGGAAGCACGGAGCAAAAGGGGATGACAAATCCACTGCCCAAAGAGTTGCGCCGGTATCGTCTGTCCATAGGATCGGGGCTCACCCTATGGGAGAAAAAGCACCCCGTTGGCTCTGGGGTTCAGAAGGGCTGGACCAGCATGCCCAGTTCCACCCAACAAATTCGGGGAGCAGGTCCCCAGACAAAATCTCCCTGCAACCAGAAGGGGACGCCCGTGTGCTCCCTGCTCCCTGTGTCGCTTCAGTGAAGACAGCGGCCCTTTGGGGTTTCTACGCTTGGCCCGTGAGAGCACCCCATAACCCATGTTCCCCACACAGGTCTCAAAGGATGTCCAACTCACATTTGCATCAACGCTCCTTTAATTTGCCCTGAGAGATCCTGTCACTTTGATTGCCAGCCCCTCTTTAGAGAAGACAAGGATGATTTCAGACTCCGGACAGGATGATGCGCCAGCCGATAAGTGGGGAAAAGGCTCTCGGGAGCTTCCGGCTTTCCACAGGAACCAGGGAGAAACCAGGCCTGTCAAAACCTCTCTCCCCACGAAGCCTGGAACAAAAACCGCCTCCAGGAAATCAGGCAAGGAGGGTTCACCCGAAGTGGGCCTTTCCTCCCGTTTGGCCGAGAAGCATTTTTTGCAAGCAAAGCCAGAACATTTTACAAGAGCGGACATGTATTCGAGTCCTTCAAACGCCGAGGTGTAGTCTCCCCATCTCGGCGTGATTCCTGCACAACAGGTGTAGCACAGACACAAACACACCCTGGAAGCGCTGGGTGCGAATCTCCTTCGCGTGGCAGGCCTTCCTCTTGGTGCGATCTCTAGGCCAGGGCGCTTCTTTAGACACCACTGGCCAGGCTAAGGAAAACGGGATCTAAGTTCTTCGAAACGGCAGCGCGAAGCAGGAAAAGGCACTAGGGGCCAACAAGCAGAGAAGTTTATTTTTTTCCAGAGCCAGACAACCTTGTACTCGGTCCAAAAGATTTGCAAACCACTCGAGAAAGATAAGTTGGCTGGATTGCTCAGGGAGCGAGGCCCCTGGCCGAGGAGCCAGAAGTTGGGAGTTCGAATCCCCACGGCGCCTCGCGGGAGAAGAGCCACCCTGTGCGGCCTTGGGCAGGCTGAGCGGAGCCAGGAAACCCACAGACGCTCAGTGCTTCAAGCTCTGGAACTGAGTGCCTGCAGGCCTTGTTCCGTGTGGAGAGAGAGAAGGCCTCCCCCCCCCCAGGCAGTCCTTGAAGGAACGGAGGCCGTGGGCCTTTCTGGGGATGGAGCTCACACATCCCCCCCCTCCCTCCGTTCTGCTTCTCCAGAGAGAGTGCCTTTCAGCTCCATTAAGCTCCTGGCCTCTTGCTCAGGACCCCTGCAATCTCTCACCAATCTGCCACAGAATCATTTGGAGGAGGTTTATTATCAGTATTTTAAAAAAATTCAGAAAAAAAACTTGGTTGGAATCACAACCCTTTCATAGACACTGGGGGGGGGGTGATGGTGGAATTGACTTTTTCCCTCCAGACAGACACCCCCTCCATCCCATCCCATAGATCAATTTTAATTTCTCTGTGTGCAGCTCAAGCTGCTTCCAGTCCTTGGAAATAAATGCCAGGCGTAATGAGTTCTGAAACAACTCGCCTGAAAGTAACAAAGAAAATGACAGCAGCTGAGAGATGGCTGTGCCTGCAGGGCCGCCCTCACCGAAGACCCACGTTTCGAATGATTACTGGGAACCGCGTGCCTTGGGTAGAGAAAGGCTCTGCGCCCGCCCCCCCAACCCCACTCCCGCCGCCCCCTTGCCAGCCTTTCCTCGTGTCACAGAGGGAGGACCAGCCGCTTCTCATCATGCTTCCTTCTCCTTGTCGTGAGGATGCGTCTGGGGAAAAGGGGGGCCCTTGGCCGACCCCCTGCTGCAGAGGCATTTTCTGGCCTGAGGCGGTGTGCCGGCAGGAAAGCCCAAAGGGAGGTGTTGGCAAAGCCACCCCTTGCCCAGCTGCGATCAGGGCAGGCAGCAGGTGGGGGGGGAGAGCCTCCCCCCCCAAAGGAGAGGAAGGCTGGGGAGCCACTCCAAGCAGGGACCCGGGAGGGGGGAGGAAAGCGGGGAGAGACCGCGGCCTGCCTCGGTGGCCCACTTGTGAGCCCCCTGGGAGGACCAGGTCCTGCCACAGCAGGGGGCTGCACTGGGGGGGTCCCTGGGTGCTCCTCCTGCAAACCCCCCAAGTCAACCGTTTGGCTGCACCCTAAAGACAGCAGGGGGAGGGGGAAAACCCAACCAGGACCCCTGACTCGCCAAAGCCGGCATGCATGCAAAAGCCAACAGCACTTCCTTCTCCTTCTCTGCTTAATGCCGGGAGGATCCGTCTCGGGAAAGGAAATAAAAAAGGGGAAGGGAAGCGGGTTCTGAGGGTTTGCAGCTGCAGGGCTTCGTTTTTGGAGCCATCAGCAGAACATGCAAGGCTTCCCTCTTCCCTCTTCCTTCTGCGTTGGCGCAACAAGCAGAGGTTTCTTAGCACGGCCCACGACAACACGGACAGCCCAGCCGAGGGGCGCCTTCCCCACCTACGATGACAGACCACCAAACCCAGCCTGTGAACAGGTCCCTGGAGGTTCGTGAGCCGAACCCTGCGTGTGCCCGTGGAGACGCCCCAAGGCAGGGCTAAAGAGGAGGACAGAAACCTCCAACCTGGGCAGCAGCAGCACCACCCGCAGTGAGGGAGGGGGTGACCCGGAGGAGGAAAGAATAAGATGCCCAGGCCCTCCTGGCAGGCGGGTGGGGGGCTGGCGGGCAGAAGGGGACACGCCCGGCCTGAGAAGAACTCACCTGGATCCCCGACCCGACCCGTGTGTTATGTCAACAGAAGGCTGGGGAGAGTCGTTCCTGGGGGAACAATGGAGAGGGTGTGTTCCTCCGAAGGGCAGGGGGGGGGTCCGAGTGGGGCCAGGCCTGTTTTGGCAACAAGGGCTTCTCCTGCTAACCACTCTCACAGCTCGACCCCCTTCCCTCCCCAGACGCCGCTCCTCCAAAGCCTGCCAGCCAAGAGGGGCATTTTTTTCTCTCTGGAACCTGAATAGTGGCCGCATCCGAGCCCTCCCGACCGAAAAGGTTTCGGTTTTCTATTAATAAATCATGCAGTGGGAACAGCATCCTTCCTTACAGACACCTTGCTTAATAATATTATTATGTTTTTTTAAAAAATGCAAGCCATGAACAATTTAAAAAAAAAACCCACACATCAAGATGAATTATTTCTTCTGAAAGGTCAAGTGCCAGCAAATACAGGAAACACAAAACGCCTCCAATCCGCCTGCTGAGAGTCTCTCTGCACCTTTCTGGAACGGTCCCTTGATGGATTCCTCCATCCCTACCAGGTTCAAACCCTACTCCTGCCTTGAATAAGTACTGCCAGCCATTCATGCAAGATTCATGCCCCTTATCGTATCCATGCATTCTCTCAGGATGAATCTGTTGGCTGAAAGAGAAGGTGGCAGACGTTTCAAGGGGCTGATTCACCCGTTTGCACCACAGAGGATGCCTCGATCGCTTTTGGCATGCATGCATGCACACAAGACCCCACACAGAGAGAGGGTTTACAGCCA
Source organism: Pogona vitticeps (assembly GCF_051106095.1). Classification (NCBI taxonomy): domain Eukaryota; kingdom Metazoa; phylum Chordata; class Lepidosauria; order Squamata; family Agamidae; genus Pogona; species Pogona vitticeps. The sequence goes on from NC_135800.1 coordinate 192,990, forward strand.
CTGCAGTATTAGCTGACGTCTCCCAGCCTCCTGCTTCCCTTCTACAGCCACTGCTCTGAGCGGCACAGGGAACGGGTGCATCTACACCCTGGAAGCATCCCAGCCGGAGGGAGAAAAGAGAAGGGGGCCGAGATCGGCCGGCAGGTTGTGGGAGAGAAGAGGCAGGAAGGAGGAGGGAAAAGAAAAAGGGGGGGGGGGTGGCGGCCAGAAGGCAGCACCCAGGAAGCAAGGAAGCAGATCCTGAAGTCGTTCAGACCCACTTCCTTTCCAGCTCCCTGAGGTTTTTCACCCTCTGTGGCTTTGTCTCCTTCCCTCAAAAGGCTTCTTCCAGGCAGTCGATACCAACAAAATTAATGAGAAGCCAGAGGGCTTCATCTGCGCAGATGCAAGGCGACCGAGGATCCGGCCCTGAGCACTAAAATTAATTGAGCCGTCAATCCACGGAGCAAAAATGCAGAGGGAAGCAACATGGCCAGTGGGGGGGGGGGAGTCCATGGGGGGGCAGTTCAAGGGGGGGGGTTATTGATCCTGCCTCCCCACAGATTAACATCTGATGTCATGAAGTCATTTGCAACACTCAGCACATGGAACTAAATTACTGCACACAGAATCGAAGGCCTGGGGAAATGCTCCTCCCGCTGTCCGAAGGGGCGGAGAATCACACTAGGGTGGACTTCACCTGGGGAGGGCCAGGCCTTCGCTCTCTTTCTCCGTATATCTGCCCCACAGGGTTGTTGTGGGGATTACAAAGGGTGGATTTTAAGTCACCTATTTCCATAAATGGAAATAATTCCCTTCCCTCTCTAGCAGTATAAAAAACCTGGATTTGTGGCTTCTCCTTCCTGGGATTTTAAATGTCCCCGTCTGCCTCAATTCCCATCCCTGAAAAAGAGGCAGCAGAAGAAAAAGATCAGTCTCTGCACCAGGCAAAACCTGGGGAGGCCCTTGTGCGCCCCTCCCCTCCATCCCTCCCCTCCCCTCCCCTCCCCTCCATCCCTCCCCTCCCCTCCCCTCCACCCACCCATTATTCCAGCCTGCAGGCTACGCATTCTTATTCAGCCTCAGCACCAATAAAACGTGACAGAGTGAAACAAAAATAAGCCGATCCCAGCGCAGGGCATAAAAGGGGCGATTTGTAGATCTGAGCAGAGCGTGCACCTCATCAGAGGGATGATAAAAATCAAGCTGCTGGAGTCACATATTTCTTTGATAAATAAACTTTCAAACAAAGAAGCCGCCTAACCGTCAGCATGCAAGGCTCGCCCCCCACTTCAATTCTCCCTTTTAAAAGCCAAGCGTTCCTCATCCTCAAGACCACCAAAAGATGGACAGAGGCGACGAGACCTTTACTAGCCAGAGGGATGAGGAAGGAAACCTTGCAGCTGCAGATCACACGCTCAATATGAGCCAACAGTGCCATGTGGCTGCAAACAAGACCAAGGCTATTTTAATGCCATGCATTAACTGGAGTATAGTCTTCAAATCCTGAGAAGCCTTAGTTCCGCTTCTATACAGGACTGGTTAGGCCTCATCCGGAGTCCTGTGTCTGGTTCTGGACACCACACTTGAAGAAAGGAGGTGTTTCCCCTCAGAGGAAACACAGAAAGAACTGGGCATGTGTTTAGCCTTGAGAAAAGAAGACGGAGGGGAGATAATATGACGTTGTTTAGTCATTAAGTCACAGTCCGACTCTTCGTGGCCCCACGGACCAGAGCACGCCAGGCCCTCCTGTCTTCCACTGCCTCCTGGAGTTGGGTCAGATTCATGTTGGTTGCTTCAATGACCCTGTCCAGCCATCTCATCCTCTGTCGTCCCCTTCTCATCTTGCCCTCACGCTTTCCCAACATCAGGGTCTTTTCCAGGGAGTCTTCTCTTCTCATGAGATGGCCAAAGTACTGGAGCCTCAGCTTCAGGATCTGTCCTTCCAGGGAGCACTCAGGGTTGATTTCCTTCAGAATGGATAGGTTTGTTCTCCTTGCAGTCCAGGGGACTCTCCAGAGGCTCCTCCAGCACCACTGTTTAATAATATATTGAACATGATATCACTCTTCAAATGATATCACTCTTCAAATATTAGAAATGTAGTCACCCAGAGGAAGGGCAGGATATCTTCTGTAAGCTGCCCATCACATTCTGGGTTTTCACCCAAGGAGGGGGGGGACACAACAGAACCCCTCCTGAGACTTCCTGCCAGATCCATAAACTGCATCATGGAAGGCAAGAAAGGGAACTAGGTCAAATAGTGAAAAAAAGAAGTGAGTGGGGCCGGGGGGCAGAGACAAAAAATGCTTAATTTGCAGAATTTATCCAAGCTTCAATCTTCAGGTTTCCTTGGTTGAAAAATCTAGAGCCGCAGAGAATTCACAGCTGGGATGGTGCTTTCTGCTCCAGCGCCCTTCCCAGGGAACAAGCAAAATGAGGAATCACCAGATGCTCCACAGCCTCTTGCTAAAATGTTGTCCATTATTTTCTTCCACCAGACAGCAGAGGTGAGGACAGGAGGCAGACAAATGATAGAGCAAGCATCAATTTTTGAGGCAGACAGCTAGAAGACTGTTGCGATTAGGACACAGCAGGAAGCACACGGGAGAGCCGGTCCCTTCAGGAAGGATACGGAAAGCTAAAAGGGGTCTTCGCTGCATCAGCTGACTTTATTCCAAGCCAAATCCCCATTTTTAATCGTTTTAATTCATTCCTGAAATGCCAAACGGGTGTGTCACTAATGCCCTCTCAACCATTGACATTGTAACAGGTTCATCCAGAACTTGCTGCAAAATGATGTGCGCTCAGGGACGAATTTCAAGTTCTGCTTTCACAAATTCACTTTGACGGGAGTGCTTCAGGTGAGTGGACGCATCCTGCACCACCTACACAATCAATGCTAGGAACATCTGCACAATATCTGCTGATTCTCAGTCCTTGAGGCCAGGAGCTCAGCGCAGAACCACCAAAGGGGTCATCTCAGTGTGTGTGTGTGTGTGCATCCACACACAGGACGCTGGAGAATGCAGTCGGACCCTCACCATCCAGGCGCATGGGTGTGTGTATGGGGGGGTGAAGGGTGCTTGCAAGGGGGGCCCACCTCCTCCTTCACAGAAGCCTGCCTCAAGAAACCGGCGCTTCACAGCTTCCCACTGGCATCTAAAAGGCAGCGCTCTCCTCCTCCGGAGGCCCCGGAGCGGAGGTTTCTGTGCATCCAGAGCCACCCCATCTGAGGCAAGGTGACTGGCCGGCGGCCCTCTGAGATCACAGCAAGGCAGAAGCTGTCACACTCTGACCCGCTAAGGGCTCCTACAGACCCAGTGGGCCCAAATCCTCTTCCCCCGGCTATCCAGACTGCCAGAATCGGGATGCAGCGCGTCAATCAAGCAGCCGCGGCAAGAGAGAGGCCATGTTCCTGGCAGAAGAGCGCCCATGGATCAATGATGCCACCCTCTGGGGAGAAGGGCTCCAGAGCCAGAAAAAAACAAGCAAGGAGGTCAACGTCAGCACTGCTTTCCTCCCTCGCACTCCAAAATCTTCCAACCGTCCGGCGTTCACAAACAGCAAAGGATTTGGACCCCACGGTGCCAGGTGGTCCTGACAGCAAAGAGGCAACTCTCTTTGGGTGCAAGGGAAGAGGCAAGCAATTCTGGACCACAGTGATCCATGCCCTGGTGGCCTCAAGGTTAGACTACTGCAATGTGCTCCCTCTGGGGCGACCCTTGGGGACTTGGTTCAGAGGCTGCAACGGGTGTGGCCTGTGGTGGCCAGGATTCTGGGTGGGTGGAAGGGCCTTCCTGCTCTGTGTATATACACACACCTGACCGTGGACAGAGCGGGCCCACCTGTGCACTCAGACAAACCATTTGTGGGGACATTTGTGCAGATAGTCCCACACAGGACCACATTTCCTCAAGGAGAAAAAGCCCTTGGACTCCAGACAGGCTTCCTCGAGGGTCCCCTTGGAGTTGCCGTCAGGAGCGGGGGAGGGGGGCCATGGCACCCCTTCCCCCACCTCCCAGAAGTCGGTTGTTGTTGTGGTGGCTGGCATGTGTGTCGGGTGCGCGCATCAGAGTCCAAAGTGGCTGCTTTTAAATCAAAGGCATGCAGGAGGAGGGGGAACCCCTGACGTCCCTTAAGAAAACCTGTCAGCCCTGCCCCCCCAATAATCCACATGTCCTCCAGAGTCCTTTGGAAGACCCTCACCCCTTCCTCACCCCTTCTCCTCCCCAAACCCATTTTTTAGAGTGATGGTGCTGGTTCCCTGGGCTATCAACCCATTTACATCTTCTGGTAGGTCAACAAGACACAAACAAATTAAAACAATTGACTGCAAGTCTCCAGATTTCAGCTACTAATTATCTAATTGCTGTCACAGCTCCGGGAATGTCTCTCCTCCACTCTGTCTGTTGTCACTGATAAGTTACTATAATAACCCCGACGTCAGCCGGGGAGGAAAAGAGTCTGTGAGAAGGAGGGAGAGGAGGAGGAGGAAGACGGACACTTTTTAGTCTCCCCAAGTGTCTGGGGTTGCAACTGATCCTTAAACTGATGTTTTAGGAAACATGTGAAAAATGTTCCGACTTCCTCCTGGCATCCCCTTCAGCCCTACGCTGACACATGGCCCTACAGTGGCTCACCTCCTCCGCAGTCAAGGGGATTGGTCACAATGCCCAAAGGGGTCAAGCTAGACCCCAATCAGGCGTGAATGGGAGAAAACTGCAGGTCCCTATTTTGAGGCGTTTGGGGTGGGCCCAAAAGATCCCAATGCGTGGCACATTCTCACTTCGTGGCTCACTCTGCCTCCACAGGGGCGCACCTCTCTGCCTGCCTGCCGGCACCCCTTGTGGGTTTGCAATTGTGACGCGTCTCCTCCTTGAGATGCAACTGGCATGTGTGTGTGGGGGGGCTTCCCCCCAACAGATCTCGTGTGCCTCCCAGAACGGACGCTTGCGCCAAGACCCTTTACCTTCCTGGCCCTCAAAGCGTGCGGTGTGTGCAATGAATTATTTCCTCCACCACCCCTCCGCCTTCAGTGGCTCTCAGTTCCTGCTAATTAGAGAAGAGCATGTAATTATGATTGTGCAGTGCAAGAGGGCCCTCGGAGATGCCCAGGAGAAATTAACAGCCCAGCCGTCCTGACTCACAAGAGGCTCTCTCTCTCTCTCTCTCTCTCTCTCTCTCCCCCTCCCTCCCAGTTTCCTCAGGTAGGAAGGAAGCCTTCACTATCAGTCCCTTGAAAGAACTCCCAAGCAAAGCTACGGCCGGCTGGAGACCGGGCCGGCTCTTTCACGAGGAAGGCTGGGTCGTGGGGCCCCTCGTGCAGATGGCACATTGGGGGCCCGCGAGAAAGGCAGCCGAGGGCCGCCTCTGGACATCTTGCTGCGTTTTTACTCCCTCTCGGCCGGAGGGACCTGGTCGCTGGGAGAAGGAAGCCGGGGGGAGCCACGCCAGGTATGCAACGGGGAGTTCTCTCCCTGGAGGAAAGGAGGGATGGAGACCTGACAGCTAAAAAAAAGGGGGGAGGGAGCCAAGACGCCTGGGGGGGGGAGGGGGGTCTGCCTCCTGTACCGGAGCCGCCTGGCCGGCTCTGAGCACCCTCGGCTTGGGCTGGGAGCAGAATCCACCCCAAATGCAGCACCTCTAAGTCCAAAAAGCCTTTGTGCCCCTTTTAGTCAACTGAAATCCAGCCGTTCCCAAACCTGGATCTTTGGGGGGGGGCATGGAGGGAGACCGGCGGCGGGCTTTGCCTCATGGCTAACCCCGAAGCCTTAGGACCTCCTTCGAGGTGGGCTGCCCGCCTGACGGGAGTCAGCCTGGAAGTTCGTGGCCGAGGCAGGAGCGCCGGCGCTTTAGCTCAGCCACGAGGGGACCCTGGCCTTCCAGAAGGTGAAAGCGGCCGTTATGAACAGATGATAAGGACATCCCAAATCTCAGCTGCTGCTGCTTGCAAGGGGTCCTCCTGGGCTTTCTCCAAATGATCCCGAGCCTTCGGGCACCTGTCCTTTTGGCAGCTGGAGGACAAGCCTCTTGGCTTCGGCCGGCAGAGATCTAAAACTGCTTGCTAATTAGCCTCTTGATGAATTAATTACTCCAGTCCTGCACTGGTCTCTGCTCGGCCTGGGGACAGCAATTAATTACCAGATGTTGCAAAAGGATTTCGAGACCCAGTGAAATATTTCCGGTGTGCAGCAAAAACAGGGCCATCTTGCCACATAAAAAATCTCTTCTTTCTCCTGTGTTCTTTGTGTTTATTTCTGGAAGATTTGGATCTGCTGTAAAAGGAGGCCTTCCTCCTTCTGCTTGTTTCTATCCCAGCGGCCGCCTGGTTTTCCGCCCTCTTTTTCTTGTTGCGATGGCCGTGTGTGCTGATGGTGGGAGAAACCAGACCTTTCGTCGCGAGGAAGGGAGCCCCGCCTCTTCTCCGCCACTCTCAGCGCAGTGGGTCGGCTGATCCCCTTGCATCCACCCAAGACCTTAGGCATAGAGGGTCAGGCCAGAGAAAGTTTTATAAAACCTAGGGAACAAGGAGGAGGAGGAGCGGAACGTTTGTTCCTTCTCTCTGTTGTAAAAGCTGCCACTTGTGAGCACAGAGCATCTGGGTGTGTGTGTGTGTGTGAGAGAGAGAGAGAGAGAAAGAGCTTCTCTCTGCTTTGGATGAACACCTGTCCCTCTTGCTCCCTGTGTCTTGCCGCAGGAGAGGCCTCGGGCAACGCATCAGCCAGGCAGCGACGGCCCTGCAGGCAGAGGGCTCACGCAAGGGACGAGCGGCCTCAGCTCAGACCCAAAAGCCAGCAGTTGCAGCAGCTGTGAGCGTGTGCGTGTGTGTGTGTGTGTGGGTGCTGTGGGGTCCCGGAGGGCAGGCCAGCCGACAAGCCCCTGCCAGTTCCAGAGAAAGCCTAAAAGGGTGCTGCCAGATCAGAGGCAACCCATTCGCCGGCGGGGGGGGGGGGGACATCATTCGGACCTGATAAACGTGGGACTCTTCCCACCACATGGACCTTCTCTTGGTTTAATCGAATTTTGTCACTCCGAGGAAGCACACAGAGAAACTAGAGGCAGGAAATGTGATTTGTCGAACGCAGAGACACAACTCCAGCGCCTCCGTTGTCTGGCTGAGGACGAATTAAGTCAAGAGACTTGGCGGCTAATCCCGAGATCACCCAACGTAATCGACTTAAGAGGCCGGCTGCTCAGAGGACGAGGCAGCCTGGGAACCGACTCTGGCAGAGGGACCCGGGGGGCTCCTTCAGCTCGCCGGCACAGGCCGACCCCCCGCAGCCATGGGGCTGGCTTCCCCCCCCCACTTCCGGGCTTCCATTTTGGCTCGAAAGAACCCGGCTCTTCTCCGGAGGTGCCCAGGTGTTTCCAGCTTGAAAGGCTCCCTCGGGTTGACCGTGGAAGTCCCCTTTTCAAGAACTGGATCAACTACAGAATCTTGTTCTGGTTCGACTGTGCAACGGCAAGCTCTCTCTCCTCCCCCCCCCCCCGAACGGTCAGGTCGGCAAGAACAGCTTATGCTTTCTCTTGCAATTCCACCTTCCCGCGGGCAGATCCAGGCGGGCTCACCCTGTCTCGCATGGCGGATTTGACACAAAGAGGTCTGCTCCCCACCCAGGTATCTCAAAGAGCCAAGAAAACACAGGTTCTGCAGCTGGAAGGAGGAGGACCGGGGAAAGCCTGCAGGCAAACCATTCCAACCCCCCACTCACCCCCCCCAGTGTGTTCTGCTGCTAAAGAACCACCAAACGAAGCTGTTTCCAAGGTCCCGAGGGGCCTAAGGACCGGCTCAACCCCTCGGGAGGCTGCCTCCTCGCTGTTTCTTGGTGTGGTTCTAACATGGGGGGGGGGCTTTTTGCCTTCTTCCTACTCAGCAACCTCTGGGAAGGGCAGGTCCCTCAGCGGGGACCCCCCCCTCCGCCCTTCAGTCATGCTCAAGCCACAAGAGGAGCAGAATTGCACGGCAGGTGCCCACTGCACCTCTGGACAAATGACCACCAATGTGGCTCTCCCGAAAAGCCGGTCTCTGTTGAACCCTCTCGGCAGAATCAATCCAGGGCTTTACACCTCAAGCACGAACTGTAACCGCCGTGGATCCTCTCCCCGCCTGTGCACAGCTGTGCAAGCGAACCCAAGGCTCTCCAGCAATTCTGGCCACCCATCCGTCCCGTCCTCCCCAGGTATAGATTTATCCCCCCCCCCGCTTCCTGCCACCACCCTTCCACAGGGCTTGTTTTTACAGGACCAGCAGGGTGCTTTTTTAATGAACAAAACACACCAAGGGAAGGTGTCCCCCCCTCCAGGAGTTTTCCCCAAACGCAGTGACAAATTCGGCACGCCTTCCCCCCCCCCCTCCTGCTTGCAGCTCCACAAGGCCAGTCGGATGAGGCAGTGGGGGGGGGGGGGAGAAGGCGGCTCTTTGTTTAAGAGCCGAGGGTGGCCACCACAGGCAGGCACAGAAGGGCCAGGCATCATCAGCCCACGTGCCAGAAGCGGGAAAAACGCTCAAGGAATTCCTGCAGAATCCCTGGGAAGGAGCCAGAAAAACGCCCACCGAAAGCCTGTCGCTCGCAAGCCACTCGGTCTTCCTGCTGACTTGTCTCTCCCGGAGCCTCCCAGACTTCCAGGGCCAGATCCCTAGCGGCGCATGACCGTCAGGACAGGGCAGTCATGACGATGCTTCTCCCAAAACCATTCCTGGCAAGCTCACAAGAGGAGCCAAACAGAGGCGGGGGGGGGGGGTTAAGAGAATATAAAAAGGCTGCTCTTTGCTAAGTTTACCAGGCCTCTTTGCTCCCATTTCCTGAAGCCGTGAAAATGCCTTTTTGCAACCTCCCCTCCTCCTCCCCCCCTCCCTGCTCCCTCCCCCGCCAGCCTTGGAGAGCTCAGTCCATATTTATGGACACATCTCATTATCCCGTCTCTGACAAATTAAAGAGCCCATATCCCGCACCCACTTTCATGTTCCCGCCACCCTCGGCCCAAGGCAGCAAGTGGCCTACGTTGCAATTTCCCATCATTCACAAAGCGGCTCCGGGGCTGAGCTGGAGGGGGGGGGCGGCCGGCGTTTCAGGGAAGGGACGGTTTCCGTGGACTTTTGCCGACCTGAGCCACAAGGAAATGATGGGCCAGAAGCCCCAAAGGAGAGGCGGAGGGAAGGCAGAAGGGGGATGTGGTGGGACTCAGCCGTGCGCCAAAGGCTGAATGCAGAGGCCAGCGTGGAGGGAACCGGGTCCTTCCTGCATCACTCCTGGCTCTGCCCCACCCCCACCCCCTGGCTGGATCCGGGGCGGAAAGGGCTGGAAGAAAATGTTCTCCATGAGGATGAAGGGGGGCTGCGGACGAGGAAGGCTCAGCTCCCCCTCACTTCTCCCTGTATCGGTATAAGTCCGTGCCTGCCACATATAGGTACGTGTGTGTGTGTGTGTGTGTGTGTGTGTGTTGCCTTACTTTTCCAAAGTCCCGCACATCGAAGAGGTCGAAGGGGTCAAAGAGCTCGCTGTTCCGCAGGCCAAATTTGTCATGACACACCTTGAGGAAAGTCCGGATGTTTTTCAGGCAGAGGAACTGCGGAGAGAAGAAGGAGGGAAGGAAATCCAGGGTGATGTCTTTGCTGTGTGTAACGGCTCAGAAGCAGGGGGGGTCCCTCTGCCCTCCCTGAGTGGGTGTCTCCCCCTCCCCTCCTCCTCCTCCTCCTCCTCCAGCCTTCCTCTCACCCTCACCCGGTGACTTATAACCACAAGGACCTCCCTCCCTTAACAAAGGCAAAGTGGGTCTTTTCTTCGCCTTTATAGGTTTTATTGCAACTGGGACCGAACCCTTGCCCAAGATTCGCCTGGAATACACCATGGAATGGGAGCTTGCTTTTGTATTTCCCCTACAAGCCACTGCATGAATATGTCAACTCTAAAACACCACGTCCAAAGGTATTCTACCCACTGGTGACTTTCCAGTAGCTGCCTGTTTTTCCACCACCCAAGTATTCAACACACCCAGATGTGTTTATTCACCAGTCTTTTCACAACTCGTAATATTTAAATATTTAGTTGAACTGTATCTTAACGGAGCACATCCCATCGTACCCAATCCAATCCCGCTCTCTTCGGGAGACCACCTCCGGTCGAGGTGCAAAGCATTCATTGAGATTTATCTGGTTTTTTTTTTCGCTTTTGGCTGCCATGGGTCTACAGTCCGTACACAGCAGTGCCAACCAAGCCTACTGGGCAGGTTCCAGCAGCTCCACTCCCGGGACCAGCCACCTCTCCAAAAACATCTGGTAGCAGAAGGTGCTGGAATGAGTGCAAACTTCCTAGGCTGCCTTTCAGCCTTTCCGGCTGGGAGGGCCCTTTCTGGGCTGTCAATCAACTGTCAAACGATCCAGCAACCACCAGTGGTTCCCTCCATGATTTTGAAGACAGCCCCGCCTCTTTGCTCAAGAGTCCCTTTCCTGCTCTTTTTTAGTCAGTGAGACTACGCCATGTAGTGAGTAAGTCCGGAGTCGGCAAGTTAGAGCTACGCGGTTAGTTCAAGCCAGTCATGCACTTAATCCGTCTGCATCAATGAATCAGTAAAGCTCTGTTCATGTAACCAGTCATTGTTTTCTACAGGATGCTGTGTTTTGACATAGTTAGAACTGTGAGTAAATGGAACTTCTTATTCCTTCTCTTACCAGTGTCTCTGAGGGAGACCATAAGTGCCAATTGATGAGAACAACCCAAAAAGGGTGGTCTGCCATGGGGGTTCCTGAACTTTTAATAATGCTCGGGAGGTCCCTGAACGTTTTCTCCTTCATAGTGGTTTATAAGCCATAAATGTTCAAACTCTGCCAAGACAAAGTCTTTCAGAATGCCATTTGCTGGCAAAAAAAGCCCCCCCCCCTCTGCCTCCGTCTCCCACCCATGATCTTGCATTTCCCCCTTTCTTTCTGTTTCTGACATGTTCTCCTCCCGCTGCCTCTGTTGGTCAACCTGTTTTCCATCCTGTTCAAAGATCACTGCACTTTTCGCAGGGAGAGAAAGGCTCAACCAGCACTGGGACCGATTTAGATGCCAGAACAGATTAAATGGAGCAGAACACAGAGGCAGCTGTGTTGACCGAAACACAGAGTCCGAAACCCAGCCTCCACATCAGGGCAATAGTTTGATTTGACCTTTACTTGTGTGGGGGAGGGGGACACAAAATAATCACACTCGGCTCACTCAGTCACGCACCTGGCCAGGTGTTGCAAAACAGAGGGACAGAAAACGGTCAGGGGCCAAATGGCCAAAACCAGACCTTTCCCCCTGCCTAGGCCAGTTCTGCCCCCTCCCCTTCATTACACAGCTGCACGAGGGACCAACCCCCCCCCTGCCAGCAAGCCTCTCCCCCCCCCCATGACGAAGCGCCTTTTAGGAGGACAGAGGAAGAAACAGTCTCTCCACGAGAAAAACAACTCAAGGTCCTTCCCGCCGCCTGGCCCCCAATCTCTCTCCCTCCCCCCCCTCCAAGGATCCAGGCCTGTCGCTTGTCTGGGTTTCCTGCTGGCTCCTTCCTGGCATTTCCCCAGGTCTGTGATCTCAGGATGGCAGCCAACGAACCCACACCTCCTACCTTCTCTATTTTTAAGAGGCGGTTGCATTTCAAAACAAAAAACAAAACAAAATCTGTGGGTGGTGGGGAGGGAAGCTCTCCAGAGCATTGGTGCAGGGAGAAAACACACACACACACACACACACACACACACACACACACACACACACACACACACACACTGGGGCTCTGGGACAGCTCACGCTCTCTCTGTGAGGGGGGGAGGAAAAGCCCCCCCTCCCTTCTTCCCAATCGCCTCCAGACGGACAGCCATCCTGGGCCGGGAGGGGTCAAGGAGCCCCTCGCGCTCTTGCTGAGCCTTGCCTTATAAACGCAGCCAGCGAAGAAGATCATCAGCCAGGAGGTTGCACACGGGCCGAGCGGGGGGGGGGGGGGCAGGGAGAATCATCCTCTCGGACTCCCGCCGAGCGCCTGGCCGGCGAGAATGCTGGCCTGCCTGCAGGCTTTGAACATCCATTTATTTACTTAACACCCGCCATGCCCTTGGAGCGATTTACAAATCTCCGAACAAAAACAATCTATAAAGTCCCAGATTTCACTGCGGCCAAAACCTTCCCAACCCTATAGGGCTGAACACAGGCCAGGACATGTAAACTATCCGGCCCAAGACGCGTCGCCGCCTCGCTGGGGGGGGGGGAGAGAAGACGCTCCATGAAGCCGGGAGGGAAGGGAAAGGGGTCTGCCGTCCTGGGAGTGAATCCCCGGCCCCATTTTGGCCCCGACGGTACCGAGACGAGGCTCACCTCCCCCCCCGGAAGCCCTTCTCGGAGGCAGCAAATAAATCCTTTGCCTGCGTCTCTTTTCATTCCTGGTTTCGCCAGGGTTTTGTCTCCTAAGGCCCGAAGGGACTCCGGGGTCCTAGGGTCCCTCTCTACCCCCGGGCGGGACCTGAGCGACCCTGCAGGGGACAGAGGCCTCCTTCTAGTGAAGTCCAGCCATCTGCCACCGGATGGGGTTGGGTGTTTGGGTTTTTCTTTTGGCTGCTCTAAACTGGACAACTGAAACTAAAAAGGCGTACAAAATTCCAAAGTTCCGCTCTGCTGGTGTGTTTGTTTTCTTGGCTGACCCCATCATCGCTTCCCCCCCTCCCGAGACCCCCCCTTCCTTTAAGCAGAGACCAGCAGTTCAGCCGCTTCTTCCAGAAACGGTGCAGATGGAAGGGATGATGCAGGGGTACGAACACAGGCTGCCAGGGTGGGTAAAGAAGAACACGGGGCCCCTCCAGCCCCAGGTGGGTGAGGGCCCCCCCCCCGAGTCCCAGCTGAAGGGTCGAGGGAGACTCCTTTTGACGCAAGGCGAGGCCCCCGCGCAAGAGGCCTCCACGGCCAGCCCTTCTCTCGTGGCTGCCCTCGTTTCAATCCGCTGCGCAGGGAGGCGGTGGGCTGCACTCTGCCCGCTGCCGAGATCCATCAGCTATGGCAAACAGGCAGCATCTTCTCCCCGGCAGAGAAGGCTGACTTCCTGAGCCTCAATCAATTACCATCCTTCCGAGACCTCATTAGAAGACGGAGGCGGCCAGCACACCCCAGGGACGGAGGCTCCTCTTCTTGTGCTCAAAAGCTCTCTCGTCAGCCGCTTCCTTGCCAGGTGGGGCAACAAGGACATGCCCATTCCTAGAAGGCAGGGTGTCCGGAGAGCACGAAAAGGCAGTGTGGAGCAGCCCTTCAGAGCGCTGAGCCGGGACCCCCTCGGGAGACCCAGACTTAAGGCTCCAGCAAGCTGCAAAAGCCAGCTCAGGGGGAACCTTGGACCGGTCGTCCTTCCTACCTCGCAGGCTTGTTGCAGATCAAAGGGGGGAGGAGGGGGAAAGAACCAGCCCCGTGCAATGCCTCAGGCCTCCCTCTGAACCTGCCCAGACTCAGGTTCCTCGGCTTCTAAAATGGAGCTGGCCCTAGGATCATTTCAACTGGGTGTAAATAAAAGCCATAAAGGTATACATATATTAAAGCCGGCCACTAGGGCCCAGAGACTGGGGGGGAATGGAGATCAGCGGCCGGGAGGTGTGGGTGGGTGAGGGTTAGCCCTTCATCTAGAGGAGAGAGAGAGAGAGAGAGAGAGAGAGAGGGAGAGGTGAAGCCAGGAAAGGATTAGCAGAGGCCTCTGGCCATCCCCCCCCCCCCCCAGTATAACCTGGACAGGTTGAGAAACAAGGTCAAGGGAGGGGCCACTCAGTCAGAATTTAGGTCAGGGTGGCCTTGCTCCCAGATGTAGCAGGGCTCACTCCAGGAAGACCATCAGCCAGGGGGGGGGGGGGACAAAGCTGGTCCTGCCTGCAAACTGGCTGAGAAGGAAAAGCAAAAGGAATGGGTGTCTGTGTTCCTTCTTCTTCTCCCCCCACCTGCCCCAATTGCTACCACAACCACAACCACAACCACCACAACAAATTCGGGCAGGGAGGGAGTGAAAAGTAGCCGCAGGTTGGGGGCCCATTGCAAGCTGCGGGCCCCCCAGCCTCTGTGCCTGGTTTGGCCAGCCCGGAGAGCAGAGTGCGGATCTTGCCAGCAGCTGTTGCTTGTTACTGAGCGTGCCAACGGTTTCAGGAAAATAAACAATCTTGCCCACGGGTGGCAACCAGCCGGAGCAGCCACTATCCCCCTTATGCTTCTTTCTAGGTGAGGTTTCCAGGCTGAAAACCCACTCCTTCCTTCTTCCTTCCGTCCATGTCTGAGACGTTCCTCCTGGATGGCCTTTAAGAGGCTCCTCTTTCGCCCGGCGATGGACGCCGGCCCTGGGCAGCTTCCAGGACGGGTTTTCTGCCAGCGTCTCCACCCACACCCAGAAAGGGCAGCTTTGGCTGGTTCTGTTACACCAGGTGCTTTCCTAATACAGAAGGCGGCTGGAGGGGACGTCTGAGGTCTTTCCAAGCGAAACGCAATGAAGTAGCAAATAAGACTGGAGAGAACGGAGGGAAGGAGGGGGGGAGGAAGCCGATGATGGATGGGTTGAGATTTCGGAAGGCTGCTGCAGGGCTCCAGATCAGAAGCTGTGGGGGTCTGTTGGAACAGAAAGGGTCTCGTGGGATTTCACCCAGGGAGAAGATGTTTTTACAGGGTGGCTGCACCAGCGCTATCAAAGAGGGCGGTGGGTGGGTGCTGAGCTGCATGGCGCAGGCCGCCCCCCCCAGAGCAGAGAGGGGCCCAGAAACCGGCCGGAGCCGTGAGATAAAGAGACCGACGGAGGCAGAAAGCAGCTGCGCTTCGGCACTTTCTGAGGGGTGATGTATGGCCTGCCCCTTATCTCGCTGGAGGCAGAAGCCAAGAAACCACTGGGCCAGAGAAAAATCTGCATGCCTGCTTGTCACAAAATGAAGAGGAGGAAATTATGGGGTGGGTGGGAGAAGCCGCAGGCCCTGGAGGGGGAAGGGGTGGTGGTGGTGGCTGCCATCCAGGAGACGAGAGGGAGAGGGAGAGGAGGAGGCCAGGTGAGTTTCTGGCAGGGGCCAATTAAATTCACCTAAGCTGACTGACATCTATTTGCAAGGGGGGGGGGCCCTGACAACAACAGACCTGCAGCAAAAAGTACATTTCTTAATTCTGAGTCGGTTTGTCCTAACAGGCCTCCACTTAGACAGTTGCTCCTCTTCAGAAAGCTGCATTTTAAAGAACATTTTAGCTCATCTAAAAAACCATCCTATTCTATATGCAGGTTTTTTTTTTTGGTAAAGGTTTGCTACAGAAAACAAAATTTAAAAACAACCACCACGTGCCGTTATCCACTTGTAAAAAGACACATTTTCAGTGGCAGAAACTGTGAACTCAACTAATGAACAGAGGAGTAGAAAATGTATAAATATCTAGATACCCTCAAAAAAAAATCTCATTATAGCTCACAACCACCTTAAAGCTGCTATTCAGGAACAAGTCCTTCGACAGACTGAAGGCCGTTCTCAAAACTGAACTTGATGCAAAGGAGCAAAATTCTTGCTGTCCGGAGCAGCCTTTCCTTTGCTTTTTCTGGACCGCCAGCTTCGCCTTGTTGCCTCTGGGTCAAGAGCCCCCCCCCTGTTTTCTCCCGGCTAGACTACTGCCACCTGGTCTATGTGGTGCGGCCTTCAGGAAGTGTCTGCCAACTGCAGCTGATGGAAAAGGCGACCTGACGTCACCCTTCGCATCCAGAGTTTACAAATCACTCCCCAGAGAGGTCAGTCGGGAGGCAGCAAAGCTACTTCAGGGGGAGGAAGCCATTAGTGGCCATAAAGCACAGCCCCCCCCCATGCCAAGCCCCCCCCATCCCGCCCCACATCTTGGCTTCCAGGGACTCCCTGCCTCCTTTTCTTATCTCCCATACTGAACTCCATTATTATGCAGCAGCGCTCATTTTATTTATTTGCTCATTTATTTGCAAAAAACATGGGTTTCTCAGAGCCTGCAGAAGGGCTCCCGAGGAAAGCCATTGGCAGTTCTTCTCCCCCAACTGCTTGTGAGTGATTATTTCCCCCCCCCCGTGCTGGAGAGCCAGGACCCAGGAGAGAACCCCCACCCCACCCCACCCCACCCCACCCCATCCCTTCCTCTTGTGGGATGATGCTCAGAAAGGGCCAGGGAAGCAGCCGCACGGACGGCTCCTTTCTCTGCTGCTGGTCACTCCCTGTGATAGATTGGGGCCCGGTGGGGGGGGGGGAAGGCACCTCCCTTCAGGTCCTGCAGCCCAGGCCCACGGCCGCCTGCCCTGCCTGCTTCAGCATCCGCCGCCCCCCTTCAGCTCTGCCCTTCTTAGAGGCAATCTCTCCCCCAAAGGGAGGCAAATTCTGTCTCCCAAACAATAGCCGTTCCTAGCGCCCAAATGCAGCCGGGGGGGGGGGGGAGACAGACTTTGGGGCGGGCGGGGGTGTTTACCTCGGACCCACAAATTAGTCTTCTGCATTAGACCTAAGCCCGGCTTACCTCGCCCGGGATATTATCCACTCAACAACAACAGCTGGCTCCCTTCATCGAAGGCCCTTGTCGGCCAAGAGGAAATCAGCTAAAGCCGTTTTGGAGCCGAGAAGACCTTGCCCGTGGGGTGGGGGGTGAGAGGACAGGGCGGGGTGTGTGTGTGTGTGTGTGCGGTTCTCCAGCGGGTAATTTTTATGAGCCTTCACTTTTATCCTGGACACAACCTGATGGGCCCAGGAAAGGGCACGTACTTCAGATTTATCACCGAGATAATTTTCAGATTTATGCTGTGTTATAATCTGGCTGTTTATGTCAAGTGGGAAGTAAGGACATTGAATGGCTTCCTGGAAGGCCGGGTTCACCCCTCATTCCTTCTCGTGCTCCAGGCCAAGCCTTGAAGAACAAGCGAGGGCCGCTCTTCAGAGAAAAACAGAAGTTCCAGAAAAGCTTCCAGGCTGAAGACAAACACCCCCCAGACACACACACATACACTGCCAGGCAAAGGGGTTAAAACACTTCCTCTCTTCCCCCCCCCCACCCGCCACCAGTAAACTGCTACTAGAGAACTCAGAAAGGCGAAATGGAAGGTGTTCTCTCCCCCCCCCCCCGGTGCTTTTGTCTTTTGGATGAGAATATCAACCTCATTCATGGCCAATAAACCAGACTTTCCCAAGATGCAACTTCCAAAAGCATGGAACGCACCTCATACAGTTCGATGCATGAACAGGAGAGAATGGGGGGGGGGCTTGCATATGTTATGGCTCAGGAGGGGGGGGCTGACACCCTTCCCTGGAGGTTTTTAACCAGAGGCTGGCCTGCCGCTCATCAAGGATGCTTGAGGTGCAGATTTCCTGGTCCATGAGGGGATGGGATAGATGACCCCTGGGGGACCCTTTCCAGCTCTGCAGTGCTGAGTGGATGGTTCTATGGCGGACGCCCAGGGTTGCTCAGCTCCCTCCGCCTGTGACCGCCCCCTCCATTGGTAAATAAATCAAAGGGAACCCAACCCAAGCAAGCAAGCAAGCAAGCAAGCAAGCAATGCACCCGCTGGTGAAACATCTGCCCTGCATTTGGAGAACGGGAGAGAGGCCACCATGGCACGTCTGAATGTCCAGGGCAGGACGCTCCTGCGCAAGGAAACAAGATGGAATCTGGTCACCACGGGCACAAGATCCGGGGGGGGGGCAAGGCACAGTGAGACAAGGTTCTGGTCCTCCACGTGGTCCTCCCCACACAAGGAGACACGGTGATATTGATCAGAGAGCGTGCCAGGCTTCAAAAGCCTTCCTGACTGAGGGCAGAGGGGTGGAAGGTGGGCTTGCTTACGATTCTCTCTGCTGTGAACAACATTTGACAGAAGTAATCTTTAAAATGAAAATAGTTTCATTCCTGGCAAACCCATCCTTTCATTAAAAAAATGAACCGGTCTAACACCACCGAAAGAAAGAAAGAAAGAAAGAAAGAAAGAAAGAAAGAAAGAAAGAAAGAAAAATTCTCCAACAGTGGGACTACCAGCTCCACAATTCCTCACAATGGACTCTGCTGGCTAGGGCTAATGGGATGTGTAGTCCAAGCCTTGACTTGCCAACTCCTGGTTTGCTCACAAATGGAATGACACCCCCCCCCCGAATGCTTCCTAGAACCTCCTCTACATAGGGAGGGGGGGAGAGAGAGAGACACAGGAGGTCAATTCCAGGCTCTTCCAGCCATCCCCCCCGCCCCCCCCCAAACTGTGAGCTGGCTTCCCTTCCGCCTCTCTCTCTCTCTCTCTCTCTCTCTCTCTCTCTCTCGCCTGCCCCCCCTTCCCCAGGGCTCATCTCTTCCTTCTGCCAGAGGGCTGGACCCTTTGCTGAGCTGCCCGCCCCTCCTCTGAGGAAACCCCTCCCCACCCTGAGTCATCCTCAGGCAGGGAGGCTCCCCCCCCCCCCACGAAACCTCAGACAGGAACAAGGCAGCCTCTGCCCGGGCCCTGGGGCTTCCAGAAAGTCACCCAGAGGAAGACGGGGTGCCCCTCCTTCTTCGGCATGGAAAACCGCCCCCCCCCCGGCTCCCACCCCCCTTCTCTTTTCCTGGAGGGAAGCAGGAAAACAGCTGAGTTTTTCATTCCCAGAAGCCCAGCGACCACAGGCTGAAGTTCAAGAGTTGAGAACAGAATTTTGGCCGCGGGGATTTTTTTTTTTAAGGGTGGAGAAAATCAGGCAGAAGCCAGAAGGTTTTGACCAGCACGTGGGCGGCCCAGAGACAGAGGGGGGGCCCCGTTGCTTGGGGGGGGGGGGCCGACCGCCAAGGGGGAGGGCGAGCCCCTTTCTGCCTTGGCCACAAATCCTCCTGAGGACCTGGACCAAGCAAGGCGGTGGGGGGGGGGGGTTGGGGGGAGGGAAGGAAGGAAGGAAGAAGCCCAGCCCCCCCCCCCCTCCGCACACCACTGGACCGCTCAGGACCTCTCCTGTTTTATTTCTGCTCATTGGGACGGGGGGGGGGGGGAACCACGTTGGAACCCAAGATTGGAACGTGTCGGGGGGGGGGGGGGGGACGCAGCCTGGCTTAATTCCTGCCTGGGGTCTCCGGGGGGGGGGGGAGGAATGGACCTCTCATCGCTTTTTCCGCTTCCTCAACTGCCTGGCTACAGATTATATTCAGGGGCAAGGGGGGGGGGAAAGAGATGTGATGGCGCTTCAGCTTCAAATCCCCGGAGGAATCTTCCGGAAGGCTCTTATTGGGAAAAAGATAATGCCGCAACACTGGGGGGGGGAGGGGCAGGGGGTGGGGGTGGGGAGAGAAGCAGAACAAGGGCGGGGGGGTGCAAAGCCCAGGTCGTTGTCAGGCAGCAGCGCATTCATTTACCTTCCGGTCGATGCTAATACGATATCGGTAGAGCCGGCAGGATCCAGCCGGGGGGGGGGGAGAGGGAGGGGGCACATCTGTCCGAGCTGTGTTTGCAAACCCGGCTTCGACCGGCCTTGTTGAGGAGGAGGAGGTGTTGCGACACCATTTGGGGGGGGGGGGCTCTCCTAAATCAGCCACAATTAGAAGCCTAATTGGGTAAGGCGGCCTCTACGGCAGGACGGCTGGAGCAGCCCGGGTGAAATCTGGAGTTGGGGGGGCGGGCGGTGGGCGTGCAGGGAGCAGATTCAGCACCTTAGGATATATGGGTCGTGTTGCTCTGACACCTGGCGGGGCAAAGGGAACTAAGTTTAGGGATGTTTTGACTCAATGTTTAGGTGGAATGGGGGGAAAAAAAACATGGATTATTTAAGGAAAGATACAGTGTAACGGGCAAGCCCCAGAAAGGGAGGCCCGGCTTGGGCTGGGCGGACAATTACAGATGCATTCCCCATAACACAAGGACTCAGCGCTTTACCAGCGAAAGGAAAAGTCCTCCTCCACAAGATGCACCACTAGCTCCCGGAACTCCCTGCCACTACTTTTGGTGACCGAGACTTGCATCTTTTTGTTATGGTAGAAGGGGCAGCCTTTGACTTGTCCACGGAAGCTCACATTAAAAATATATAAAAAATAGCCTTTATTATTATTATTATTATTATTATTATTATTATTACTACTACTACTACTACTACTACTACTTTCTATTTTTATTTCTATTTGGCTTTCACTGTATCTTTTTGCGAAACCTGGGCTGGGCGATGGTTGGGGTGGTGGTGGTGGTCCATCTCCTGCTCTTTGTCAGGAGGGCCAGCAAGGGCCAGAAAGGCAGGTGGATCTGCCCCCCCCCGACTGCCCCCGACAGTTCCTACAAGGATCTGGGCAATGGCTGCTGCTTAAAAACCATCCCGGATGGCCAGCAAGGGAGCGAGGCTTCCCAGGCCAAGCAGAGGCACAGAGTCTGGGCTGCTCAGGCGCTCCGGATGAAGCCCTCTGATGCTCCTGAGCCTCCGGCTCTCATCCCAGCCAGAAGATGGGAATATCCGCTCCCCTCCCTCCCTCTCCCAATCGAAGGCCTTGCTTGCTCACTCGCTTGAGGGCTCCCTCCCTCCTTTGTCTCCTTCCGAAGGGGCAGGCTAAATGCTCCTTTTTCCAACTGAACCAGGGAAGAAGAAGGCCCCTTGCCCCGTCAGGAGAGGCAAATTCCTTGGCACGGAGAGCGCAGGACAGGAGGAGCGGCACCAGCAGCGCTCACTGTGCTAATGGCAGCCTCTCTCTCTCTCTCTTTCTCTCTCTGTGCAAGACGTGCTGAACAATAAGCGAGCCCCCCCCCCCGCCATGGAGAGTCCCGGCCCCTCCGGCCTTCCCTTCCTGTTGCTGCCAAGGGATGCACAGAAGATTGTTCCCCAAGAGCAACTGTGGCAGAGAGAACAGAGGGAGAAAGTGGGGGGGAGGAACTCAGGGGGGGCAGGTTAATTGGTTAGGGTCCCCCCCAATACTGCTAAGGAGCCCCACACTCTCTTTGCTGAGCCCAGACCAAACCACCTCGAGGCACCTGGCCAGGATCCCCCTTCCTCCCATCCTGGAGCGCGCGCACACATGTGCACGCAGACATGCACTGCCCTCTTGCATGCCTTCAGCTTGGCTCCTGGATGCCTTCCCCGCCCTGTGCCCCCCCCCCCGGCTTCCAAGTGCTGGGTTAGCCATATTTTTCCACTTGCAGAAATAAAACAGCCGTTTCAGTGGAACTGAAGCCCTTCACAAAACGCCCTTTGTCTGCCTGGGCAAATCCTGCTGCCCCCCCCCCCCCGTCTTCCTGCGACATCTATGCCCCACAGCTCCTTCGGAAGCCACTTTTTTCTCTCTTTCCAGGGCTTTGGCAAAAAAGGGAATTCCAGCCACTCCTCAGGCTGGTGGCCAGCGGGGCAACCTGAGCGGCTTCAGATGCCACAGGGCCAACCAGGCCAGCCTCAGAGAAGTGCCTCCTCCTCCTCTTCTATTGCCGGCCGGCCGGCCAGACACCCAGGCTGGCCTTCCCTTGTGTGAACCTTGGGCAGCCCACGGAAGACACCACTTCCCAGCGGCCTTCAGGCTGTGGGCAATGAGAGTGCCCAGGCAGTCCCTCCGGTGGCCCGGAATTCCCTGGGCCACAAGAGAAGAAAAACAGCCCACTTCTTCCCTGGAGGGGCATTGTTCAAAAGGCCTCTGGCTCCAAGGAGTTTTTCTCTCCTCAAATGAAGGCTCAGAGGGTTGAATTCACACCGGCCCCAGGTTCACCGGCAGCAATTCTGTGCAAACCACGCCTGGCTGGCTGGGGGGGGGGGTTTACTGTAAACAGCCCTTGAGGCTGGCCCCGACATGCAAATCTCCTGGGCTTCAATCACAGAGAAATCCCAGCGCTCGCCAACTTCCGGACCGCTCAGGCTTTGAATCAGAATGAGTTGCTCGGCTCGCAGATCGAAGGGGTGGCCACGGACGATGAACACGACGCCCTCCCTTGATGGAACGCTTCCATCCCACCCACCCACCCACCCACTGCAGTGACAGGAGAGGGGTGGCCCCACACGGCCTGGACCGTGGAGACCGGCTGGACCAGGAAATGAACTTTCAGGCCGCTCTCCAGCCACCCGTGAAGGCGGCTGGCTTAAACAGGGGGGGGTGGGGGTGGGGGTGGGGGGAGAGGGAGGGAGGGGCCCCCACCCCGCCAGCCTGGCTCCTCTTTCCAGGAACCAGCAAATTCTTCTCTTCGGTCGGCCTGAGCACATTTATGGCGCATCAGTGAGTCAGAAAAGGTCCCTTCCCCACCGGGGCAAACTCATCCCCTTTGCTTTCGGGATGAGTCACGGACCCAGGTTGGCCTCCTGAGGAGGAAGCAGCATCGCTAGGGGATCTCTGGGGGGTGGGGGGGGTGGAAGGGACGCAGGAAGGGAGCCTCCTTGGACCTCCTCAGAGAATCTCGCTCTGGCCCGGGAAACCACGAATTCTGCCACGCAACACGAACCGTGCAACACGAAAACACCTGGCCAAGGCTTCCTGGCAGGACAGACGGAGCCTGGCAGGGAGGGACCCAGATGACCTCTCCTAGGGTTCGGCCTGACAGGAGCCTCTAGGGATCCGCACGCCGGCAGAGCACAGGCCGGGGAGGAAAGGGGCTCAGCCAAGGCCAGGGACGCCCCCCCCCCAGAAAGCCTGCCCGGTGTCCTCCAGCCTCTGCTCTGGCCGGCCTTGCATCTCCCTTCATCCGAGGGGGCCTCTCTTGCAGGGAGCACACCGCGGTCCCATGAGTTGCAAGCAGAGAGACGAGCCTTTCAGCCAACGCCACCCGGGCGAAACCAGGTGGAGGAACCTCGCCTAGGGCGCCCCCACCCTTAGGAGAGCAGCTTCCTTGTGGCAAGGCCTCACCTGAGCCACTCAGTCCCCAGGCGGGGGTGAGGGGGGGGGAACGCATGTTCCTCTGAACAAACAGACAAGCAGAACCCGCCCCGTACCTTTTCTGCCTCAGTGGCTCCCAAGGAAGCGCCTCCACCGTCTGAGGGCTTTCAACGTTCCGCCTCGCCGGGCGCAGAGTATTTATAGCAAGACGGGGGCTCAAGAAAGCCACGGTGGCCACCACACAGGGGTTTCAGAATCTAAATCTACTGAGCTATTCCCAGCACTCAAACAAAGCAGTTCCCGATCACAGATTCATCGGCTGGGGGGGGGGGCGGGGGGGAGAGGTTCAGGGGTCACGACAAAACCACCGCAGGTAGACAAGAGTAATACCCAATCTGGCAGGGCATTAATTAACGCCACTTTTCTCTGTTCATGGCCTTTTGAATCCAGTGAGCAGTCAAAGCCGTTAGCCACATGAACAAATATGTATTTTAAGGGAAGCAGGAGCAGGGGCAAAGCCGGGATTAAATCTCTCATTAGACTTCCCGCATGCAAGCAGGAATGAACCTGGGGAGGATTCCGGGGATGGGGGATGTCCCCGTGACGGTGTCTTTTGTTGCCCTTGCGTTGGCCACCCCTTCGGCCACCTTCCTGAAGTCCAGGCTGGGGACGGCACCGGGCCCAGCTCCCCTGGGGGGCCTGGTCTGCTGGTGTAGCTGAAGGCGTCCCCAGAGGAGAGGGCAGCAGGGAAGGCAGAAGCCGCCCGGTCCTCGGCCCACCCCAACCGCTGCTTCTAAGCACTGGCCGGCAGCCTGGGCCCCTGCCCGGAGGTCCCTTGCAGATCACCTGGCAGGTCCCGGGCCAAAACAAACAAACCCTAAACTCTACACCCGTTCACCTAGAAGGACACACACACACACACACACACACACACACACACACACACACACACACACACACACACACACACACACACACCCTCGAACAATGATTCTGCTGCCTCATTCTCCTGCGTCTATCAAGGGCGGGGGAGGCATTCTGCACAGCACCACAATCCCCCACCTCCTCCTCCTCCTCCTCCTCGGAGAACGGCAGGGCTGGAGGGGACCCAGCGGAGGATCATCATCGAGGCCAGCCCTCCTGTCCGGGAGGCACCGTGGGGGGGGGGGAATCGAACACTGGGTGCCCCGCTGCCAGCAGATGACCTCATAAGCTGCAGCTGCTGGGATCGGTGCCAGGGATACAGCGGGCTTCGGTGGGCCCGATCCAGGATGGCTCCCTCCCTTCTGCTCTGAAGCCAACGGCATCTATGCCAAGCACGGGGCCATTTCGTGGTGGCCTGCCTGCTTACAGGGACCCTCCTTGGCGCTTCTCCTTGGAAACCCAGCCCTCGGGGGACCCTGGGGAGGGCCCGAAAAGCAACGAGGGGGGAGGAGGGGCCCCGAGTGCCTCCATAGAGGAGGGAGGAGAGGGTGCTCTCCCCTCACTGGCCATTCCAAGCCAGAGCTGCCTCTTTCGGGGGGGGGGGGGGAGGCGCAGTCCTGCCGTCACCCAGGTGGCATAAATGGCTCCAAGCCAGGCTGGCCCCTGCTCTCTCTTTCTCAGCCCCACACCCAGCCCTCTGCGCTGGCTGTCGAGGGTGTGTGTGTGTGTGTGTGTCCCAGGCTTTGCCACCCTTGAGTCCTTCCAGGCAAATGGCAGAGCATTTTAGCTCATCCTGAGCCAAAGGCTGGAAATTTCGCGGGACCGGCTGCAGAAAAATCCCTTCTCAAGGTGCCTTGTGTCCTCCAGAAGAAGGACCTTGGCCAGGATCCTTTCCCAGCACCAGCGATGAGGCAAGACGGAGGAGAACAGCCCGGCCCTTCAGCCTCGGGCCAGCTATTTCTCCCTCACCGCCCACCCTGTCTCTCTTCATTGGGAAAGGTCAGCTGGCCCGGCAGGGAAGGGACAGCTCCCTGGATCAGTACCAGTGGTTCCCCCCTCCAGGCTCGGCTGACTGAGCAGCCGGCGCGAAGGGGAGGTTCGGCTGCAGAACCGGGGGGGGGGGGCACCTGGCTCATCCATCCGAGCTGCTTCGGCTGATGGTTCCAAAGAACTTTCATGGCAGGGTTTAAACTTTACAGCTGTTTTTACAAGCGGCCCCTCCCAGGGTCAAGCGGTTCTCCCTTCTCTGCGAAGCGGAAGCCACACTCGCCAGAACGCCCAATGCTCCTGGGGCACCTTTAAGACTGATGCTGGTGTGAGACAGGGGGGGAGGCAGAGCATCAAAGACGGGGCCACCCCCACCCTGAGCAAAGTAAGCGCACGTGGGCCGTGGGCCTTGCACCGTTTCCTGCCCCCCCCACCTGAGATCCTTCCTAGCCCTAACCCAGTGACTCTCCTGTGGCCCCTGGAGGAGCATGAAATGACCCCCCCTCCCACCTGGCCTCTGCCTGGACTGTGGCACCCAGCTGAGAAGCGCGATGTTCGTGGGCAATGGTTGCGCCACCAGGTCCCCTGCGTGGCAGAGACAGGCCACGCTCCGGCGGATGAGGAGGCCCTTCTGAGCCACCCTATTTTCCAACAGCAGGTTGCCAACTAAAGGGGCCAAGATAGAGGCTCCCAACGAGCAGGGCTCAAATCCGGCCGCTCTCCCCCACCCCATCCCCTGGCACTGAGTCTCTGGACCCTTGAATGCTGGGAGGAATGATGGGTGAGGAGGGGCTCACCGCACCCGCCAGCCAGACACCCACCCACCCACCCACACAAGGCAGCCTCCGTCCGTCAGCCCTTCTCTCCTGGGAGGAAGCCCAGGGGCTCCACCTCCCAGGCCTGGACTTTGCAGGCAGGAACTCCACCTCACTGGGCAACCCTCCTCTCCCCCCATGTGTGTGTGCGTGCTCCCACCCTGTGTGTCTTTCCTCTCAAGACCTTCTGCTTTGCTCCACCGTCACACCTCCTCACCTCTCCTGCATCTTGTTAGAGCGCAGGGCCCGCTCCGCGCCACTTTCCTGAGCTCTCCTCTGAATCATTCCGAGTTTCCAAACACACTGACAAGCCTTGATCTTTCCATTGCTCCTCTTTTGGTGGAGAAGGAACAAGGAGGGGAGTGGGGGGGCTTCTTCTTTTTTTAAATGCCTGCTTCCCTTGGATTGGCAGAATGAGTCCCCAGACTAACAACAAGTACAACCTTTTAGGAAAACAGCCTTTCATCAGCCTGGCAGAACCCACCGCTTTTTTGCTTTTTTGCTTCCACGGGAGATTGTCTCAAGCACATAACCCCCCCCCCCCAAGGTGACAACAAGCTCAGCCCCTGCAGGAAAAGTGCAGGATCTGGCCTCCCAAAGGTCAGGCAGAGGCGAAAGGGGTGAAAAGGGGTGGAAGGAGACTCCCCCCCCCCCTCGATGCACTCCAAGGGGACCTGGAGTATTAAGCAACCAACGGCAAGGCCCTCCTCCACGCCAGCAGCCCGGACCCATTTGAGGGGCCAGCTGGGTATGGACTGGTGACACACCCACTATTCCTCCCCTGCCCTTGCGGTTCATGCTCAGATAGACTGCAGGTAGAGATGGAGGTTCCATTCCGTTCCTAGAGCTGAGCAGCATTTTTTCTCAAGCGGCAGCAATTCATTCTAAGAAAATTCACTCCAGCAGCGAAAGGCATAACTGGCAAAGCGGGAGCCAAGAGTCGTGTGGCTGGCAGGGGACTCTCTGGGGCCCCACACGCCCTCCCCTTTCAGCATCGCCCCCAAAGCAGGCCACTTATCCCAGGCCATTCCCTGTACCTACACACACAGACACACACCCGTCATAGACCACTGCAGACTCCCAGCTGGGACACCCAGGAAATGGTTTCCTGGTCTACCAGAGAGCAGGTGCCCACGGACATCCACAGCGGGCTCAGTCGCGTTGGCAGTAAATGCACAGGGAGGAGCCGGGGGTGGGGGTGGGGGGGGCTATCGAGGCATGACCCTCTCTCGCCCCAAGCGGGACCCCTTCCTCTTGGGGCGGCCCGCCCGCCTGCCTCCCTGCCTTCCTTCCCCGGGGGCGGGCGGGGGGGGGCGGCGGCTCACCTGGGACATCTGGGGCCGGAAGTTGATGTCCTTGAGGTCGACGGAGCCCGGGGCCAGGTTGTGCAGCAGCTGGCAGAGCAGGACCCCGTCGCGGAGGGCCTGCGCCAGCTCGAAGACCACCGCCGAGGGCCAGGCCACGCGGTGGTGCGCCGGCAGGACCTGGCAGTCGATCAGCCAGCGCCCGCACTGCCGCCACTCCTCCATGGCCCCGGCCGGACGGGACCAGACGGGGCGGGACACGGGCCGGCCGGCCGGCGGCGGACCGACACCCACCACCACCACCCCGGCGGCGGCGGCGGCGGCGAGCTCCCAGGCACGCTCCCCTAAGCGGCGGCGGCGGCGGCGGCCGGTCTCTCCCGGTGCAGGGGCCCCCAGGCGGCGGCGGCTTCTCCTCCGGGTGGCGACGGCGTCGGCGGCGGGTGCATGGCGGGGGCCCCGGGGGCCTGGAGCAGCCGAGCCTTCCTCCTCCTCCTCCTCTTCCTCAGCGAGGCCGGCGCCGGCCCGTCATGCCGCCCCCGCGAAAGGCTCGCCCGGCCCGCTGCCTCCGGGACAAGGGACGAAGGGGCGCCGGCCGGGAGCCGCCCCTGCCCGCGAACAAAGAGCCCGAGGCGGCGGCGGCACCGGCGTCTTCTCCCCCCCCCCCGGGGGCCTTCCTCCTCCTCTTCCTCCTCCTCCTCGCCGCCGCTCTCCTCTTCCTCCGGCGCTGAGCGAGGGCTCGGCTCGCCTTGCCTTCCCTCCGCCGCCCGCCCCGCTGCGCTGCGCTGAGCTGGGCTGCGCTCCGGTGGCCGGGGGAGGGGCTGCCGTGGAGGGGAGAGGGAGGGGAGGGGAGGGGAGAGGGAGGAGCTCCCGCCCCCGGCCCTCCCGCCCCCGCCCTTCTCGCTCGGCCCGCGAGGAAGCCCGGCGCACACTCGCCCCCCTTCCTCCTCTCCCTCCCTCTTCCAGCCAGAGGTGTTGCGCGGGGGCGGGGGAGGGGGCGGCATCCTCTTAGCGCCGGGCGGGGGGGGGCTGGAGAGGCGGGGCAAGGCCGCGGCAACACGTGGGGAAGGGCGGCCGGCCAGCTGCCCTCCCTCCGCAGGGCAGGCACGCGGCGGCGGGCGGGAGCGGGGCCGCCCTCACCTGCCCAGGTGTTTCAGGTGCGCGGGTCTCGGCGCGGCTGGAGGCCCCCCTTTGTACTTTCCCTGCTGGGGCTGCGCTTCTCCCCGCCGGCCTTTCCCCTGCGCGAGCCTTCTTAGCCTTTGCACGTTTATTGCACGGCGGTTCGCGTCCAACTCTTGTCTTTTGAGAGACGAGGCACGCCGCCGCCTTGCGGCCTTTTAAAGGAGGAAACCGGGCTAAGCTATTTTGAAGAAATAAATACAACGAATACATAAACAAACACTTTCAAACCAGTTATTTCTTCAAAGAAATTTAAACGTGTTCTGGTTTTCTGCAACGTACCTTTGGGGCTTTCAGTTATTCACAACGTATCGTCTGCAGAGAGATTTACTGTATTTTATCCTCCTCTCTGGTATCTACGCCTTTAACTGAACTACCCTTTCTGATGACTTCTATGGCCCCAGGTGACTGAAATGGGAGATGATGGGGCAGCCCTGTCTCGACCCTGGGAATAGTGATTCCGTCCTACCCTTCTTTATTATTGTGGCAGAATTCTGTGGATATAGTGGTTGGACTATTAGTCTAAATTCGGTGCCAAAGCCTATCTGTGTAATCAATTGCTTTATTATTATTATTATTATTATTATTATTATTATTATTATTATTATTATTATTATTATTATTATTATTATTACGAGGGCGACCAAGTTTACTGTATTCGGATCCAGCGGGTCTCGGACGGGCTTCCCGGCGGTCCCAGAGCGCCCCCCGAAGGCCCCCGACGCGAGGAACCCACCGCTGGGGAGGCCTTTCTGCCGGGAAAGCTCCGGGTCCCCCTGAACGGAACCTGAGCGGATGGCGCTCCGGCCAAGGCCCTTGGTCCCGCCCGCGTCCCCGGTCCGGCCCGGGCAGGAGGGCCCGGCTCGCTCGGGGCAGGAAGGCGCGCGCGGCCGGGGCCGGGGCGGGAGCGAGCCCGAAGGAAGCTCCGCCCGCTGACGCGCCAGGCTCGCCTCCGCCTCCTTCTCCTCCTCCGGGGAGGCCGTCGCGCGGAGACCGAGGGGACGCGAGGCCCGGAGAGCCCCGGGGGCGCGCGCGGGCTGGGCGGGGGGGGGAGGAGGCGAGGCGCGCGCACCGCCTTCCTCCCGGCGGAGGGGGGCCCGCGAGGGCGGCGGGCGGTTGGGCGGGAGCGCCTCTTCTCCGCGCTCGCCTGGAAGGCTCCCGAAGACGCGCGCGCCCTCTCCGGCCCCCCCCGCTGCAGCCCTGCGCGCGCCCGCCCCCCCACCCACCGGCTCCAGGGCCTTGTCGTGGGGTGGGGGATCCTCGCGGGGTGGTGGTGGGGGGTCGGGGGGGGGGCCGGCCTCGCCAGCCCAGAGACGGGCCTCTCCGGGGACTCCCGGCTTGTGTCCCCCCCCGCCGCCCCCGCCCGCCCTGCCCTGCCCTGCCCTGCCCGGCGCTCCGGGCGGCGGAGGATGAGCGGGCGGGCGCCGCTGGCCGAGAAGGCGCTGTCGGAGGCCTTCGCCCGCCTGCGCTACCGGGACGCCTCGCTGCTCATCTGGCAGCAGCAGCAGCAGCAGCTGGAGCGCCTCCCGCCCGCGGGGACCTACTTGAGCCGCAGCCGCAGCGCCTGGTACTCGCAGTACGGCAACCAGGCCATCCTGGTGCGGGACAAGGACCGGCTCGGGGAGGGGGCCGCCGCCGCCCAGCCCGGGGACACCGGACGCTCCGCCTTCTGCGCCCTGATGTGAGGCCGGGAAACGGAGCCCCAGCGGCTCCCCAGACTCTGACCCCCCCCCCCCGCTGCTGCTCCTCCTCGCTTCTCCCTCGGGTGGGATCCGGCTGCCCGACGGACGTCCTGAGGGAGCCGCCTTTCAGGGGCATCGGCGCTATGGGGCCGGCCGGGCGGGGGGGGGCAGGCAGAGAAGGCCGTTCACCCCCCCACCCACCAACAACCGAGAAGACCGACCGGCTGCCCGTGGATGGTCACGGCCTTTGACAGGGAAAAAATGGAAACCAGGAGCCACCTCGCATCAGATGGACAGGCAGGTCCTTCTCCGAAGACAGCCCCCCCCCTCGAAAGCGAAGGGGGGGCATTTGCACACCCTTCGGGTGGATCACGAACAAGGGAGGTCCTCCTGCATGCCTGGCGCCTGCCCCGCCTGGAAGACACCCGTCTAGAAGCGCTCCCGTCTTGTTCCAGTCCCGCGTTCACCGAAGGGTGGTGCGTCTTGTCGTCGGGCAGCGGACCGTCCCCCCCCCCTGCGCTGGCCTTCCTTTACATGGGAGGGGGCGTCGCAGCCGGAGCCTCTCTCTCTCTCTCTCCCTTTGGGGCTCTGAGCAACTTCAAATAAAACTCATCCAGCTGCTCCTGGCATTGCTTGCATCCCAAGTCACTTTTCCCACGCCTGCTCTTCACCGGGATGGGGGCGCGTGGGTGGGTTCCGGAAACACAGACCCGAACCTGGGCCCAACCCCGCTTTGGCTGTTTGAAGCAGCCCTGAAGGCCGACGTTCCTCCTGGCGGCAGCCGGTCCCCTGGCCATGTCGCGAGTGCTTTGAGAAGGAACGGGATGGGGTTTCGAAGGGACCGTCTTTGGGATCCAGGCTCCCGTCCCTTCAGGAAGCAGGTCGCAGCAGGCCACGAGTCTGCCTGGGCCCCACCAGCGAGTGGGCTTTGCGGTCTGACTCCGCGGGCAGGAGCCCGGTGGTCGTGGTGGGGCAAAGGACAGGCACAAGCGATGGTTCCCCCTGCTTTGCTGAGGCCTTCCCCTCCTCACCTGGTGTAGGGACCTGACTGACTCCGAGGCCCCTTTGCATGCACCAGCGGGCGCCTGGCCTGCGTGGAGACAGTGCTGAGGACCGGGTTCGGGTCTTCCGGCTGCCACAGAAGTTGGGAGTCTCATTCTTAAGCACTTTCTCACCCTGGAGGAGGAAGCCGATGAGCCACAAAAGGCCAGACCTAGAGAGAGCAAGCAGTCAGAAACTGGGGGGGGGGGGGGGAGGCTGGGAAGCTGCTCCCATCCGTGTCCCACCAGCCAGGACCATTCACTCTTCACTGGGGCCCCTTCTGGAGAGTCTCCCGCTTCCCATCCATGCCTCAGTGTTTCCAACAGGCGAAGGAGGCCCGCCAATCCCCCCCCATAAACCCTGCCCTCCTTACAAACCCCTTCTCTGGAGGCCGAGTTCTGGCCACGGGACTTCTTGTGAGGCTGAAGCCTTTTGCCGCTCCGCAAAGGAGCTGCTTCAGTCTGAAGAAAGAAGTCCAGTGGGCAGGACTCCTCCGCTTCCAGAGGACCTCACCTGGAGGACGGGCAGCCTTCACAGAGATGTTGTTACAATCCCCTTCTACGTCAGGCCGTTCTGTACGTTTTACCTCCCCTTACGGTTTAGCAGCATGGCCAGAATCTCTATGGTTGGCTTACGCTTGCACGAGGAAAAGTGGGCAAACCTTAGCGACAAGTTACAGCCGGTTCACCGAGCGGTGGTCGCTCTCCAGATAAAGGTGCCTGATTGCACCACCGGAGGTGGGCCCTAAAATGCCACCGGGTCCCCTTTGCTGCCGAGACCCCCAGGATTCCTTCTTACACAAGCAAGCATCAACTGGGAGCAGGATTCCCCTGGCCAGCCTACCTTTGCATTTCATTTCCCGCCACGCGCCTCCCCAACTTCACACAGCCAACCTGATACAATCACCCCCCCATGTCACCCAGGTGACCCCACAGATTCGCCCCCCCCGTCCATCTGCAAAAATAAAAACCGGAACCAACGAGGAATTCCCGGGAAGCAGCAGCTCACCTTTTAAATACGCCACCCGCCTCGTCCACCCGTCCCTGTAGCGCTGGAGGCCGCGCGCATCTGCTCCAAATTCAGAGGTCGGTTTCCGGCCGCATCCAGCTTCCTCCTTTGTCCATGTTGGTTCTCTTGGCTGGACGGCTGTTCAGGCCGCGGCTCCCCCCGGGCGGGAGGCAAAACCAACCCGAAATCGAGGGAGCTCCACTTTCCACGTATTCCTGCCCTCCCCCCCCCCCCAAGTTGGTCCCACGTGCCTTAGTAGAGAAGTGGCGTCTGCTCTGGAAATCGGGTCTTTGTTCCTTTATTTTTTTAAATTTTTTTCCAAACTGTTCTACTTTAAAACAAGATACAGAGAAAAAGACCAACGTGGAAGGAGACTGGGAATACACAAATAAAACATGCTTTATCTGGAAGTTACCAATACCTGTAAGTCCAAAGTCTGTACAAAAAAGAAACCAAACAAAACCCCCAACGATGCTCGCGCCCCACCCACCCCCAACCCCCACCCCCAAACTGAACACACATACAAGGAAGGAAGAAGCACCGGGCGCAGGAAACGATGCAAAATCTGTAGCACCTGTTGGTTAAAAAGTCAAATACAGTTAAATAAAAAGGACTCCCAATTCTTTAGAGCTTAGGTTCTAAAAAACAACGCAAATCTGCATTCGTCGTCCATTGTAGTTGTCTGCTGTTCTTCAAAACGCAGGGCACGTTTTTAAGTGACTGACGGTGTTAATAAATAAAGTATTTCTATATACATGAAAAATAAGGGACAGTCCATTCTGGAGTGTGTCGTTTGCAAAAGAGCAGGTCTCGCAGGACAGGCTGGAGAGAAAAAAATAGCTTCTAGAAAATCCACAAGCCTTACAAAACAGTGTGATTTTCCCCACTGACCCCTGACCCCCCCCACCTCCCTTCCCCTTCTGTATTTTCTGCACACCTTGAGGTAAAAGGTTTAATTATTTGGAAACCTGCCCTTCCGTGACACACAAGGAGACCTCCACCCTAAGAGCTTCCTGATGGTTGCGAAAGGTCCAAAGAACTCGGATCGGGGGCTTCTCCCTTGTCCCCGGGGTGGGTGGGGGTGGGGTAGGAGAGCTGCTTGGGGGGGGGCTGCGAGGTTTTCTACGGCAAAGGGCCCTGCTGGTGCCTTGGAAGGGAAGCCCCAAAGGCCTACCACACCCGGGGGGACTGGGTTTTCTGGCGGCCACAAGGGCTGACACGAGTCCGGGGTTGGGAGTGGTGTGGAGGGGGAGGACAGTCTTTCCAAGCAGTCTGGCGGCCACACCTGGTCTCGAAGGTCTGTCCCTCCAGAGAGAGGCCAAATCCGTGGGTCCTCTTGGCCTGCCCCCCCCCCAAACGCTGTTGCAGGACACCCTGCAGGAGGGACCGCAGCAGAGAATGTGGCTCTTCTTCTTCCACCCGAAGGGAGGGTGGAACGGGAGAGCCGGGGCACCCCCAGGCCCAATGGACCAGGTCATGATCCGTTAACAAGTGCTGCAAACTCTTTGCTCAACAGAACCAGGATTCAGAAGCCTTCAAACACCCGCCGCCGGCCAAGGAGAAGGGGGCCCACGCTGTGGTTGTTGAGGGCGTCTCTCTCTGCTCCCCGGGGCAAGACAAGACCTTGGTCCACACCCAAGGGCCACGGCGGTCCCTTGCTCTTGTGTCCAGGATAGCCGAGGTGGGTTTCCGTGGCGCAGAGGGGCCAGGCCCCCAGCAGACCCCCCAAGTTCTCCCTGGGTGTAGAGAAGCAAGGTGCTGCGTAGCCAGCCCTCTGCCCCGATCCGCAGCCTTGCCAGCCACCCATCCTGCCCGGCATTTCGGAGAACGTGGCCTCAGTCCACCAACCAGTCTCTTGGGAACGGCCCCGCGTGAAGGTCTTGATCATTTTTTTTTTAAGATAAAAGAAATATCTAAAAAGATACAATTTTTAAAAACAGTCCACAGTACAGGAGCTTTCTTTTTCTTCCCTCATATATATATATATATGTATATCTATTTATATATATACGTGTTTTTTTTTATAAAAAAAAGGGGGGGGGGAGAATGGTCTTCACCACAATGCAGAGACGGAGGACCCAATCCGCCAAAGGTCTTCTCTGCAACGCTCCCCTCCCGCTGCCTTGCCGTGAACGGGAGCTGTTTTTCTCTTCCGCGCCGTCGGCCCTGCTTCCAAACGGGGAACCCTCTGGTGCAGAAAGAAGGGGCGCCCCGGCCGGACTGAGCCCACAGAGGTTAGGATTTCTACTGCTAAGAACGAACACATCAACTACTTCAAAAGCTAACATCGCTCGGAGACCGTACCATTTTACAGAGAGGGGCCACCTCCTTCCCTGCCCCCCTCTTGAAGGCTCTCCCCTTCCACCCACTGTCTCTGCTTCGTGTTGTGTCCTAAAGAGGAAAAGCCACTTTCCGGCTGCATCAAAAAATAAAAATAAAACTTTAAAAATATGGGACAATTTCCCCAGTAGAAATGTCACCTGGTCAGCCTTTCTCTCCAGAAGTTCCTCTGACGTTTCAGCCTCTCCTTGGCAAAGCAGAACTTTTTCAATTTTTCAAAAAAGTATAGAGACTTTTAAGGGGAGATGCCATCAAGTCTAGTCTCACTCACACGCACGCACGCACACGCTCACAATCGTTAACCTCCTAAAAGTGGGGCGGGGGGAGAGAAATTAATTTAGGAACTTATCTTTTTAGGATACTGAAGCCTTTTAAAAAAAATATTTAAAGACTGGAGGGGAAAGTGGGGCAGAGCAGGAGATTTCAAAAATAAAAATATAAAAAGAGGAGAGTCAAACCCCAGGGCAAGGCAGCACAGTTCCGGGGGGTGGAGGTGGGGGTGGCAGGTGTTTGCGAGGCCTCCGTCGGCTGTCCAAGGGCGTTCACGAGGAGTCTGTGGTCTACTCAGAGTCGCTGCTGTCGGAGCTGGAGCCGCTGGAGCTGCTGCTCCCGGATTCGGAGGAAGAGCTGCTGCTGAGACGGGACGGGCCTCCCGACGGGGCCGAGCCGGATTTTTCTGTGCAAGAAAAAAGGGGCCAAGCGCCACCGGTGATTTGAAGGCCACTGGCCTTGGTGGATTCGGGGAAACCCGACCGGGCGGCTTCTCTCCCGCTGAAGCCCTTGTCGCCCGATGCTCTGAGAGTCCCTCCCCAGCCCTTGCTAGAAAGGAGGGAGCCCTTCTGCGGGAGCCCCTTGGCAGGCTCAGCCCCACCGACGCCGCCTGGGGAGGCTGGGGGCGGCTTCGGCTGGCTTCTCTGGGCTGACCGACCGACTCCCCGCAGGAGGCGCTCTCTGGGGGGGGCCCCCCCAAAAAGTGCCTCTCCCTGTTTTCCCCTGGCCCCATGACCGGCTCGCCCCTCCCCAGCCCCGGAAGGAGAGGGCAAACCATGCCTGATGCCCGCCGGTCACCTTTCTTGGCAGGCTTCTTGTTGCTGCCACCACCGCCGCCGCCGCTGTTGCTGCTGTTGTTGTTGTGGAGCTGGCCACTGACGTCCTGGAGGCGCCTCTCCAGCTCCTTCTTCTTCTCCTGCGCCATCTCCTCCTTGGACCGGGCCGCCTGCTTCTTCCCTCCGGCCGCTGCAGGGAAGAAATGCCCACCTGCTGAGCCCAGGGTGTGGCGGGGCTATGGTGTGCATGCACGCACGGGTGTGCATGCAAGGGGGGAGGGTGCGCGGCCTGAGCCGTGCAGGCAAAAGCGCAACAGCACAAAAGGCACGCACGAACGCCCTTCCGGTCGGCAGGATTTCACAACTTTCAGCCACTGAATGGGGATTTTCTTTCTTTTTGAGCCTCTTTCCGAAAGCAAAGCAGCAAACCCTACTTGCAAGGCGGCATTCACTTCGGGAGCCATTTAAAAAAAAAAGACTGCCGCCTCCGGCCAGGTACGGGCACAAGCCGTGAGGCCCTTGCTTTTCGAAGCCCGCCCGCCCACGACAACCAGCGCCCAGCACTTACAAAAGGGTTTCCGCTGCTTCTTCTGCAGGCAGGACTTGACGTATCTCTCCAGTTCCCGCAACGTGGTGGGCTTCAAGGTCTCAAAATCAATTTCGATCTCATCCGGGTTCGAGTCGCGCAGGGAGGGCTCCCGCGACTGGATGATGTGCACCACCCGGCCCAGCTTCTCTCCCGGCAGGCGGTTGATGTCCAGGCTGAGCTGGCGCTTCTCGTCGTACGTCATGGGCAGGCCTTCCTCCTCCTCCTCCTCCTCGGAGTCGTAGGTGGCCGGAGCCTGCTTCCCGCCCTTCTTCGGCGGCCTGCGAGGGAGGGACGGGAGGAGAGGGCTAGGGAACGGGCGGACCAGAGGCTCGGCCAGCCTGAGTGGGGGGGCAACCCCGCCCTCTCCAAGGGCCGCCACCTCCCCCCCGGCTACAGACTCCCACCGGCCCTCCGCAGAGGTCAGGCCCCAGGGACCCCTCCTCCGGGCCAGGTCCCCCAGTGGCGGACGGGCTCCCTCCTGGCTGGGGGGGGTTTTGCGGCAGACCCCACCCCACCCCCAGGTCCTGCCGGCTCACCGGTTGGCGGTGGTGGTGCTGTTGGCCTTCTTGGCGGGGGCCTTCTTGGGCTGGGCCGGCTTGGCCGGGGGGGCCGCCTTGGCTTTCTTCTCCTCCTCGGCCTTGACCTTCTGCTTCTCTTTCTCTTTCTCTTTCTCCTTCTCCTTCTTCTTCTTCTCCTTCTCCTTCTTCTCCTTCTTCTTCTTCGGCTTGTTCACGGGCGCCTGCGAGAGGGCCGCCAGCTGCTCGTGGACCGCCTTCAGCTGGCGGGAGAGAGGAAGAGACGCGCTCAGCGGGGCTCCGGGTCCCCCTCCAGCCCAGCGGCCGTCTCCCCGCAAACCGCCCCCCCCCCAGGTCAGGGGGAGCCAGGGGAGGTCTCCCAGGGAGGAGCCCAGGACCTCCCCCACCCCGGTGCATGGGCCTTAGGAGCGTGGCACGCCCCAGGGCACCACCATGCCCGTGGGAGGGACCTAGCCAAGGGCCATCCCTTGGAGCCCATGGGATTATTGCAATCCACCACCACCCCCATCGTCCCTTGAGGGAGTCCCATCCCTCTCCCATCCAGTCCTCCTCCTTTCCTGCCCTTTTCCTGAGGTGCTGGTCTTCTCGGGCGGGGCCTCTGAGACAAGGGCACACCTCCCCCCCCCAGGGGTGGAAGCAACCCGAGCCCTTTGCCCTCTCAGGATCCGAACCCTCCTGCCTTTCTCTCGGCCTCCTCAAGAGACTCTACAGAACAAGCGGTCCCCAACCTTTTCTCAACCGCGGACCGGTTTTGGGGGGGGGGCATGAGGTCAGTGCGCACATGGGTATGGCGCGCTCGCACTCTCAGCGGAGCGTGCTCACGGAGGTTGGGGGGGGGGGGAAAGAAGAGATCTGTGTCCATGGCCCAATTCTGCCTAGGCCACGGACCGGGGGTTTGGGACCCCTCCCTCCCCCTGCTATAGAAAACGAGGGAGGCCAGATTCGGGAGGGTCATTTCAGACTCTTCTCTCTCGGTCTCTCTTGGTCGCTGCCAGGGGACCTGCCTACCTCCCGGTGACCTCGACTACAAGGGCCGAGGCTTCGAGGGGGTGGCAGCCGCCTCCCCCCCCAAAGGAGCCCCCTCGCAGGCCACCCGCCACCAAAGAACAGGGAGTTTGGACCCCTAGCAAACTAAAGCTACAGAACGGCACACACATTTCCGCACAAGAAAGAAACCGATAAAAATCAAAAAACAAAACTGGGCCAATACATTCCATCCATTCCATCCTCGGGAGTCTCTGACCCTCTGCCTCAAAGAGCCGGAGCGGTCCTGTGTGAACGAGAAGACAGGCAGGGAAGCAAACGGAGCGTCCACACTCCGGTGCAAGGGAGGTCAAGGGGAGAGAGGGGTGTCCGGGAATCACACCCGGGTCTCCCCCAGAGTCAGGAGGAGGGCCTTTCTTCACTTTTGAAAGGATCAAGTTCCTGGACCTCATGAACACTCCACAAAATGCACAGAAATCCAAGGGTTCAAAGGCGAGGCCACTGCGAGAGCATTTCACACGGAGAAGCCAGCTTCCATCCTTTCTTCTGCGCCCCCCCTCACCCCCCACCCCACCCTATGGACTCAGCTTCGCACTGGAAGCCTGGCTCCACGTTCCCCTTATCTGCTGCACATGTGACCCCTGTGAATCTGAGCCGCCCTCCCAGTGGGGCCGGGGACTCCTGGGGAGGGTCTCCCCAGTCCTCCCCTTCGGGTCCCGGGGGCCCACCTGGCTCCTTAAGGAACCCCCCCCCCCGGGACCCACGGAAGCCAAAAGGCATTGCTCTGCGCTTGCCTTTTGCTCCTGGGGGGACCTTCCTTTAGGGCCGGCGTGCCATGAGACTCCTCTCTCTCTCTCTCTCTCTCTCCTTACTCTCGGCCTGTCCCTAAAACCACTTGGCGTGGTTGCTTCTCCCCTCCCCTTCGATTCTGCCTCCTCGTTTCGTAAGGTGTTTTAGGACTCTTGCCTGCTAGACCCCCCCCCTGGCTTGTGTTTTTCCTGAAGGTTAAAGCAGGACACATTTCCGGCCAGCCAGCCATCGCTCAGAGGGCCGGGGGCTTCTCTGGCACCCCAAGACCATCTCTGTGTGCGGGGGAAGACTTTGTGGGGGACCCATCACACCCCCTCCAGGCCGGGGAGCCTCCCCGGCAGGCTCAGGCGAGGGAAGGAGCCCCGGCGGGGGCCGGGGAGGGGTCGCCTCTCACCTGCTCCTGGAGCTCGGCTAGCCGGGTGGCGCGCTCCTCCTCGGAGTCGGAGCTGTCCGAGTCGGAGGAGCTCTCCTCACTGCTGTGGCTGCTCTCCACGCTCTTGCTGACCACGGGGGCGGCCGGCGGAGGGGGGGGAGGCGGCGGCTCGGCTGGTTCGTCGGGCATCTTTGCAAACCGCATCTCAAAGACATCCTGCAGGGAGAGCCGGGGAGTGTGTGTGTGTGTGAGAGAGAGCGAGGAAGGGGCCTGGAGAGCCAGGCACAAGGCTGGGTTATCGACTAAGCAAACACACTGGACATCAGCAGGAGGCAGAGCAATATAAATCATTTTTTAAAAATAATAACAACATGCCAGGATGATGCATGAACCCCTGATTTAGAGGGAGGCAGAAGGGCATGCAGTGGCTAGCAGACATGTGGGTATCAACCTTCCAGAACAGTGGCTAAACTTACACATCACTTCACGGAACTGGCTCAGACTGGAAAAATATCTACAGTAGGACCCCCTATATAGAACCAAGGGGGGATCAGTTCCAACCTCTGTGGTGTTTGCCAAAAAACCTCAAGATTTACAGCAAACGCTGTTTTTCATAGCAACCACTATGCATAGCATGGTCTCTGGCTCCTCCTAGTGGCCGGTTCTGGTAAAGACATGGTAGAAACTGGTATTTTCAGGATTTATCCTTTAATGTTTTTAATATTTTCAGACTGGGGAATAAGTGAATCAGTGAACAATGACCTTGCAGATTAAGACGGTCCTGCTGTCGCTCTCTTATACAGACCGAAAAGGAATGCCAACAAAATGAGCTGCAACCCAGACCTTCCTACACAGGGAGCAGGAAACGCCCGAACCCTAGAAAGAGGCAGCTGGGCCTGCTCTCGACGCCAGGCAGGAAGTTCTCATGGGGCAGGCCGGGGGGGCGGGGGGGGGACGGTCACCGTTTTATTTCTCCCAAGGGCTGTTTGGGTGTGACCCGTTACGTTTCTCTGCTGGTAGCCACGTTTACCTGAAGCTTCCTGGCCATGGCCACCACCTCGTGGTCGGGAGGGTTGTACTTGTAACAATTAGAGAACATTAACCGAATATCCGCTGCAAAACCTTGAGCATCGTGATATTCTCGGCTGTCCATTTTTTTCTGCAAATAAAGGAAGCCAGAAATGGGGGGAAGGGGGGAGATGGAGGGGGGAAGGGTGGGAAAGGGAAAAAGCCATCAGCAGCACGCCTTCACGGATGAAAAGGGCAAAGCGAGGAAGCTTTGGCAAGGGGTAAGGTACCCTTTCAGACCACGGGGGAGCTGCCATGAACGGTAGGACCACCGCAAGCGTGTCGGACATTCAGAACTGCACCGGGTGTGTGTGTGTAAAAGCAGAGCGATACGTGGGGGCCCAGGCTTTGCCTCTCCCGCTCAGAAAACCACGTGCCAGCCTCCAGCCCACGACTCAGCTCGTTTTCCGAAGAAAATCGTTTCAGTGGAAACGGAGAGACAACCCTTTCAAAGCATCCTCAGGGCAACAGCCGGCCCGGGGCTCGCAACTCCTGCCTAGAATCAAAGACCCCGGCTCGGGGGCCCTGCTCCTCCTGCAACGACGGGCCAGTCGCAAAGGGAGGCAGGGGAAACCTGCCTGCACCCTCTCAGCCCGGCTTGCCCCAGCCTCAGCGGCTCCATAGGAAGTGGCCGCCTGCTGCATTCGCTCGCACACGCCCCCCCCGGCTGAGTCTGCAATAGAGGAACGCCCCATGGGAGGAGATCCTGACGTGGGTGGCTCAGGCCCCAGCAGGCCAGCCTGGCTGCCTTCTGCATCTGGACTGCCCTGCTCCCGGCAAGCCAGTGGGGCAGCCCCCGTCCTGGTGGATCGTGCCCTCTTGGCCCCCACCCAGCCGAACCCCAGCCCCCCCAGGGAGGCCCAGGCGAGAGCCCTACTTTGACGGTGCTGAGGTCCATGGGGTGCTTGATGATGTCGTGATAGTCGTGTAGCTCCAGGGCCTCGGCGTCCACCGGCTTGTAGAAGGGCCAGGCGTAGGCGGCGTGCTTCTTGGAGAGCATCTCCTTGAGGATGCTGTCGCAGTACTTGAGGTGCTCCGACAGCTTCCCCTTCTTGCCGGCGTGCTGGGGCACCTCCCCGTCCTCCAGGTCCTTCTTGGGGGGCTTGATGGGGCGGCCCCCGCTCTCCCGCCGGGCCACCACCTTGGCCTGCTTGGAGTCCGACAACGGGGTGGGCGACTCGCTCCGGCTGGCCGTGATGGCCGACGTGGTCGGGGTGGTCGTGTCCGCTTTCCGCTTCACCCCCTTTTTCTGAAACGCAACCGAAGGCAAACAGGAATCAAGGAGCCGGCCACGGCGGTCGGCCGCCTCGGCTACCCGCACGAGCCCTTGGAAGTCCAGCAACTGGACGACGGCCTTCAGATTCAGAAAGCAGGTCTTGGGGGCC
The DNA here is from genome assembly GCF_051106095.1 of Pogona vitticeps. Classification (NCBI taxonomy): domain Eukaryota; kingdom Metazoa; phylum Chordata; class Lepidosauria; order Squamata; family Agamidae; genus Pogona; species Pogona vitticeps. The sequence goes on from NC_135800.1 coordinate 233,758, forward strand.
CCTTGGTTTCCCACCCCCACGTCCAATCTGCTCTACCAGAAGCAACTAAATCCAACACCTACACGAGGAAGGCCCTTCTTTTTAAGGAGGAAGGCTGCGGAGTCATGTTTTAAACACAGACATAAAATGAACAAGGGATCTCGGGGCTCCCTTGCTCCCCCCCCCCAGCGGGGTGACAGGTCCTGCCGTGCCCAGCCAGAGATGGGCTCCAGCAACACCGTGTACGTGTGTCCATGTCTGTGGGGCGAGCACGGATCCCTTTCACACCAACGACGGCTGGTTGCAAGCAGTCCTAAATTAGGGTTCTGGCTATCGGGTTCTGAGCAGGGTGCAAGCTGCCCTCGGGGGGGGGGGGCAAGGGGGCTGTCAAGGACAGGAGGCAAAGCCAAGCAAAAATCCAGACAAGGGGTCAAGGGGTCCTGGAAAAGGAGGTCCCCCACCTCCGGCACCCCGATTCCAGGCGGCAGTCACCCGGGGCCCATCCAGAGGCGCTCTGACGGTGGGGGCCCAGAGCATCTCCTCGACCACAAGGAGCAGAAAGAGCCAAACCCCCTCCAAGGGGCTTAAGGTTTCGTGAGTTGTATTGACACCTCAGGGTTGCTTCCTCACTTTCTCCACCGCCCTGGGAAGGGGACTCAGCCTGGCAAGAGGGAAAGGCTGGCCCCACGGCACCCCCAGCACCTCACCCGTCCCAGCCCAAAGCGCTAACCACTGCCTCACACTACCCTCTGCGGCTAGACTGTCAAAACGGGGTATCTGTGTGTGGAAAAGTCCCGTTCCCCCCCCCCTTGCAAGGCCAGGCAACGGAGCGTCTCCCCGCTGCTGACGGCTCACCTTGACGATGGGGGGCGTCGGAGGGACGACGGGCATGATGGGGGCGGCGGGCGCAGGGGGCGGCGGGGGCGGGGGCACCGTGGCGGGAGGCGAGGCGACGGGGGCGAGGGTGGTGGTGATGGTGGGCACGGGCGTGACGGCAATGACGGGGGTCTGCGAGACCGAGGGGGGGGACGTTCTGGAAGGAGGCCGGGGGGGAGGCGGAAGAGACGGCGGCCGAGGCGGCGTGCGGGGCGCCTGTTGTCGCAGAAGAGAAAAGAGAGAGAGAAAAGTTACATTCCAGAGCTCCCCACCGGCCAGTTCGCCCTAAATATCCCCTCCACTGCCTTGGCTTCACCTCTCTGGGGGCCAGGAGTAGTTTTTCTTTTTTCTTTTTTTTTAAAAAAGGGCTAACAAATATTTGAAGCAAACTTTTATGGGGGAGGCAGAGAGGTGAAACAGGCACCCTCGTTCAAGAAGGAGGTGGTCATGAGCCCCCTCGGGGATTCCTGGGCCGTCCAGCTTCAGAAATACATCTGCCGTGGACGTGGCTCAACCGATTCTGTCCAAGGGTGGCCTCCAAGCTCCCATCCCAAGCTGCCCCCCTCCCCTGGCAAGCCCCTTCGGCTCTCAAGAGGAACGGAAGGAGGCTCCTGACTGGGGGGGGGGCACACAAGGGGAAGGCACCCCCCCTCCTGCTGGCGGCTCGGTCAAGCCCCCCCGCCCGGCTGCTTCCCCCCCGCCGCCGCACAGAGCCCTGCGCGTGACCTGCGTTGTGGGCGCCGGCTGCCGTCTTGCGCGCCTTGCCCTTCGGCACCGGGGGGAAGAGCTCCACCTCCTCCTGGGGCATCTGGGCCACTTTCTGCAGGAAGATCTTCTCCAGGGCCTGCGCCATCAGGACGATGTCGTCGGTCGGCTGGAGGTTTGGGAGGAGGGGGAAGAAGGGGGGGGAAGAGAGAAAAAGCCCATGGCACTTCAGGTCCTTGTCCCCATGGACGGCATGGATATGGGCCGTTCCCTTTACAGAAACCACGGGACGGCTGGTCTTGGAGCAAGACCTCCCAGCTCTGGGTGAGTGAGTTTGAGGCCAAACTTTTGTGGGACCTCCACGACTTTTCCTCTCTCTTCGCTGAAGAGAGGCGGGTGAAAGAAGAGCCCAATCTGGAGTCAGAGCTCCCGCGTTCGGGGGGGAGGGGGGGCAAAAGGTACCAAGGGCGGGTCCCGTCCTTTGCCAACACACCCAAAGCGTTCCCACCGCAAGCAAAAGGCCTGAACACCCAGCGGGTGCCTCGGGATCCTGCCCAGATCCTTTTACCTTGTTGTAGATGTAACAGTTTGTAAACATGGTGTTGAAATCCTGCATGCACTCGCTGGCGCTCCAGTAGTAATTGTGCTCCAGCCGCTTCTTGATGGTCCCCATGTCCATCGGGTTCTTGATTATTTTGTGATAATCCTGCTTGGGGAAAGAGGGAAAGCCGCCCGTTATTTCCGTGGCGTTATCGACAAACGCAGCGCTTTAATAAAAGCCGCAACCGTGTCCAGAGAGACCTGTCCTTGGACGAAAGAATTTGAAATGTGGAAGTGGGCTCTGGGGGGGGGGAGGGAGAGGGAGGGCAGAGGAAAACAAAGGGGGCAACAGGGCCAAACGGCTGTTTCCCCCACCTGGTAACTCCGAACCCAACGCCGACAGCCTTCCTTCGGCAAGAAACTCACAGTGAAGGGGTGCAATTCCTGGCCAGGCTTTGTGGCGAGATGACAACAGGGGCTCAGGCAACCTCATAAAACGATCCCCCAGACCAGACGTGGATGGAGGAGGAAGAGGAGGAGGAGGAGGAGGAGAGAGGGCGATTGGCTGGTAGTCACGGAAAGAGCTAAATGGACCCTCCATGTTCAGTGTCCGTCTACCCTGGAATATTAGGGGCGGGAGAAAGGCTGCCTCTGGGCCACCCAGGAGACGGGGCTCGGGTGAAGATCCCGACGCTGTCAGTCATCGGTTATGCGGGAGGGGGGCAAGGGCTGCATGGAAAAGGTGATCCAGCTGCACCTGGGGAGCCAGCAAGCTGCCCACCCTGCCACGGGGGGCGAGGGCGGTCTCAAAGATGATGCTGGGACCCCCTCCGGGCTCAGCCCTGCCAGACAAGACACAAGCAGACAGGCAGGCAGACGGACAAGGTGAGATTCACCGAGGTTGCCCAGTTCCATGCCACCAGGCTGGGGGAAGGAACTCCCCGTCAGTTCCAAAAACTGCCACTCTTAACGATACATACACACACACACACACGTGCGCGCACACAGACTTTCTGGAGGGGAACAGGACAGGACTCACGGGCAAGTTCAGCTTGGCGGCGTCCACCGGCTGGTAGAAGGGCCAGGCAAACTGGTGCTTCCACAGCGTCTTGACCACGACATTCTGCATGTACTGCAGCTGGTTGGTCTTCCGGCCGGGTTTGCCCGGGTTGGTGACCTCTGGGGGCGGGGGGTTGGCGGGGCCCGGCGGCACCTGGACGGCCGAGGTGACCGCAGACATGGCCTCTGGCCGCCTCGTCTCACTTGGGGTCCAGACGGCGACACCCACCACCGGAGCCGCTGCCGTGGGTCGCAGGAGACGGAGGGTCGCTTCTCACAGTCCCCCAGCCGGGCGGGCATCCCATTGCCAGCCGCCGGCCATGCAGCCTGTGGGCAAAGAGGGGAACGGGCACTTCTTCAGGTTCTCGGCAGAGGAGGGCGGGGGCAATCGGCCTTCCGGCCCTCCCGTTCCACAACCGAGGGCTCAAAACCTCAACAGAACCGTGTCTGGAATCTGGCGCCACCAAGCCGGGCCCCTCCTCTTCGGGCAAAGGGGAGGAAAGCCATGGCTTTAAAACCCTCTGGCCTGCTCAGGGTTTGGAGAGCGCAACGCTTGCACTCAAGCCACGGAGCTTCAGAGCGGCCAGCTTCCTTTTTGGACCTCACTGGGGGGGGGAGGAGAGGGGGAAGCCCTTTACACCTGAGCCACCCGGATTTCTCCGTGGACTTCCTTGCGTCTCTGTGAATCTCGCCTTTTAACAGAAATGCCACTTTCCTACTTCCAGTATTTAGATTTCTGCCATGTACTCTCCAAATTTCGCCCAGCAGCTGCCAGGAAGCGTGGTGAAGGTGCACGCAAAGTTTGCATCCACTCATTTATTAAAAGCGTTTCTCGCCTGCCTTGTATCAGCAGATCTTGGGGAAAGGAGCCACCGGCCAAACCAGCGAAGACCGTCCAAAGGGCTTTGAAGGGACAGAACCAGAAGCAAAAGCCCAACAAAACCTGCCACCTCAGAGACCTGGCCGGCACAGCCTCGGCACCCGCTGGGTCTCCCAAAGGAAGCCGTCGCTCGACGGATGGGGGCACTGCCATCAAGGCGGCTCTCCCCCCCCCCCCCCCCCGCGTTTCCACCGGGCAACAGCAGGAAGCTCAGGAGCCTTCCTTTGGGAAGGGGCTCCTCAAAGCCTTCCGTGGCTTGACGCTCCTCTCCACCCCAGCCTCTGCGGCGGTTTCGGAAGGACTGACCGAGAACGGAAGCCATTCTGGCAGGAAGAACGCCGGAGCCAGGGCATGACGGGCTGCCGGCCCCAAAGGTGCTCCGGCCGCGGCAGGGTCCCCGAGAGAGAGAAAGAGAAACCGTCCGATGATGCGAGCCCGCAATTGTGACACCTGCGGGGCGCCAGCGAATCAGAGGCCGGGGAGGACTTTTCAATGGAACCCCGAGAGAGAGAGAGAGAGGGTGGGTGGGAACCGGCCACCTCCTCCATCGGAAGCCCCGGCCAGGAACAGCCGAGAAAGAAGAGGCAACAAGGGCCGTGAGCTTCCCGGATGGCTTCGCTTTGGGAGTCAAGGGCAGCCGAGGGTCCCTCCTCTAGAGGAGGAGCCGAGATCACCCCCAGGAAGACACAGACAGCGAGCGAGGTCTCGCGCCTTCCTGAGTCGGATCGGAGATTCTCCTGGCCCGCCGGCCCTCTCTCACTAACCCTGGACAACCGAGGGGCATCCTCCGCCGTTAGATCCCAATCTCTGGTCCCCAGATAGACTGCCTCTGTACCTGCAGGTTCCATTTGCGCCACGCAGGCGGACTCCTGCGGATCCACGGAAGGCCAGGGCAGGAGGGGCCTCACTGGGGAAGAGGCTGCCTCCCGACATGCCCCCTAAAGGCCGAGCAGGGACCACCTGGAAGCATCCGTCCATCATTTACTCTCTAAGGGACCTCACGGGCTGCCTTCTCTAGCAGGTCCTTTTCTGGCCTCCTTCTCTGGTGTTTCTCTCTCTGCTCAGCTGTTTAAAGCGACTCCTCTTCTGAGGCTTTTTTTTTCCCCAAAAAACTTCTTTTTCCTGTTTTGCTCTGTACCCTTTTAGAGGGTGTGTGAGCGGTGCTCCAGGAACCCTCCGGGCGGAAGGACCAGTGAGAAAGACAAAGGCAATTATTACAGAGCGCGCAGGTGAATTCGGGTGGAGGAACTTGTCAGGGGGCGATCCGCCGCCAGCAGGCACCTGGAGATCTCCTCAGCCCCAGGTGGCTTAGCCAAAGCGAGGGGCACTGGCCAGCACCGGAGGGCCCAAGGCTCCCCCCATCCAACACCTGCCCTCCTGTGACAGAGGAAGGAGGTGTGGGGCACAGCCCAGCCTCTCTCTCCATCCCGGCGGAGCAGCTGGGGGTCTCCTGCCAGAGCAGCGACGACGGCCCTCACCTACTTCCCAGGGGCGGAGAGGAAAAAGCGGGCCAAAGTCACACCACGGAGCGTCTGCCTAGGGGAGCAGCTCCAAAGCAGGCCAGCTTCCCTCGCTGAGACGCTCGACGACAGCAGACACCCCAAGCCAGCCACGCTGGGTGAATCACAGCAGGGAGCTCCAGTGCCAGGGGTGCCAGCGAGGATTCGGAAACACAAACAGGCACCCACACGCCTGCCTGGCTGGCAGAAAAGGGCACCCCTCCCCTTCAAACGTGGGCCGTCCCTGCTCCCTTCGCCTGCAGAGGGAAGGCGGGCAGGCGCCGGCTGGCTGGCATTCCCGTCCGTTTAAAGGACTTCCATGCGCCCCCTCCAGCAGTTTGCAGCCGAGAGCGGCGCTCGTTTAAGGCTACCAAACGGTCCAGTTAGTCCGAGGCGGACGCTGGCCCCACACTTCATCACCTGGGGGGCAAAGCCGCCCCCAGGTCTTCCTCCCACACGCACCACTTGAGGTGCAAGCAGCTCATGGGCACCCGAAGCCCATCCCCCCCCACCTCCTCACAGGCCACCACCGGGCAATCTGAGGCTTCGCTTGGGGGTTTCCCACGTTCCATCGACAGCAAAACGTACGAGCGATCTGGGGCCCGACACGACCATCTCGGGTGAGCGAGGCCCTCGGCCCAAACGCCATTCGCAGCAACCCCCCTAGAAGCAGCAGGGGCAGGGGCAGGATCCAAGCTCAAGTCCCTCACTCACTCACGGCGCAGACCTCTCTTGCACCTGCGTCGGGCAAGGGCGCCCCCCCTCCAAAGGAGGGGCTCCCGTAAAGCAGAAGCCGAGAGCCCCGCTGGCCAGCCGGCCCCTGGGGTTCCCCCCACAAAGCAACCCTCAGCGTGTCTCCTCAGGAGTCAGGCCCACCCAGCTCGGTGCTCTTTTCCCCTGGGTTAAGGCAGGGAGGTCCGCTCTTGAGACTGCCCAGGAACGCTGGCCCTCGGAGGGAGGGGAGCCGGTTTGCAGCCCAACGTTAAGAAGGAGAGGAAACAGATTTGCTCTGGGCTCTCCGGGGAGGGGGGCGGGCGCTCTGTCCTGGGGTGTTTCTAGGCAGCCGTGGGCCAGCCGGGATGCTCGAGCCGGGGGGGGGGGGTCCTGGCTCAGGAGGAAGAGCCACACGATGGGACAGGGCGCCCGCCCCCCCCATCCAGGATCCTATCCAATCCTGGACTTCAGCAGAGGCGGCTCCCGAGTCGGCCAGCACCAGGGCCTGATCCAGCCGGGCTCCTGGCCTTCGCTGCCCCCCCCCTTGGGGGGGGTGAGTGTGCCGAACGGTCTCCTCTCTTGCCCAGACTTGTGTGAGGGGCCTGGTAAGAAACAGGGGCACCCAGCCATCCGCACCCCACCAGTCACAGAGGGCACCCACTGGGGATCCAAAAGGGAGCCAGAGTGCATGGGGGGGCCCTTGTGAATGATGGGGGGGCCCCCTGAAGGCCCCATGAGATTGGAGTGGAGTGATGCTGCCTGGTGCGGGTGCTTTGCCTTAACTGGGGGGGGGGAAGGAAAGAGAGGGGCCAGGTAAGCAGCCACCCCCGGGAGTGCAACAGGTGCACCACATCGGGCCTCTCCAGGCAGTGCTGCCAGCTGGGGGGGTCTCTGGGGAGGGTTCTTCTCCCCCCCCCCCCCGCCAAGGACTCCCGGGGAGGCACCTGTCGCCCCCCCAACCCAGTTCTGCTGAGGTAAAAGAGGGGGCGAAAGGCTCTCCCCCCCCCCGCCTCCTCCTGTCCCAAAGGCTGTGTGTGTGTGTGGGAGGGGAAGGGGGCTGGGCCGGGGGGGGGGAGGAACCGATTCCCCCCGGCGCCCCCCCTCCCCAGAAACACAGGGGACGTGGGGGCGAGGCCGAGGAGGGGGGCCCCGGAGCATGTGCAGAGGGCTCTGCGGGGCCCGGCCGCGACCCTTGGGAGACGCCACGGGGGCGAGGGGGGCACCGGGGGGGCGGGGCGGGTCGCCCCCGAGGCCCCCGTCGGACCGGCGCGCCTGAGGGGAGAAAGAAGCCGCCGCTCCCGCCGCCCAACCGGGGCCGCCTCCTTCCCTTCCTCCCTCCCCGCCTCCCTCCGACCCGACCGCCCCCCCCCAAAAAAAGAGAGCGCGGCCTTCCCGGCCCCGGCGGCCCCCTCAGGCCGCGCCTCCCTCCCTCCCTCCCGCCCCGCCGGCTCCTCCTTTGTGCCGCCCCAGCCGGTCCCCGCGCCGAAAGATGGCGGGCCCCGGAGGAGGAGGAGGAGGTCGTTCGTCGCGTCCCCCCCCCCGGACACCCTCGCCGCCCCCCCCCCCGAGAGGGGAGGAAAGGGAGGAGGAGGAGCCGAACCGGGGGGGGAGGGGGGACTCCCTCCCTCTTTCCGCCCCCCCCTCCTCCTCCTCCGGCGGGGCGCCTTTTGTTACATTGTTGCGAGAAGCGGATCCCGGAGGAGGAGGAGGAGGAGGAGGAGGAGGAGGAGGAGGAGGAGGAAGCGCCGCCGAAAGGGGGAGGGGAGGGAGGGAGGGGGCCCCGACCCCCCCCGCCTCTACCCAACGCGCGCGCGCCTCCCTCCCTCCCTCCCTCCCTCCCCCCGTCCGCGCGCTTACTTGGGCCGGGCGGGGGCCGCCTCCGCCTCCCGCGGTGCGCCTGCCTGCCCGCCTGCCCGCCTGCCGGGGGATCGCCCTCCTTCCTTCCTTCCTTCCTCGCCCGGCGTCGCTCCTCGGGCTCCTCTTTTCCCCTTTTCCGCGCCGCCCCCCCCTCCCCTTCCTCCTTGTTGCTCGAGGAGGGCTGGCTGATGCGCGACCGAAGAACCGGAGCGATCCGCACCGCTCATGCGCCCGCCCGCGCGCGGCCCGCCGGGAACGGGAGTCACGCCGCCCGGGCGGGCAAGGCGCCCCGCCCCGCCCGGCACTACAACTCCCAGACGCCCCTGCGGCCTCTTTCTTCCCTCTTCGCCGCCGCCGCCGCCGCCGCCGCGCCGCTCCCCCTCCCGCCGCCTTTTCTCTCTCTCTCTCTCTCTGGCCCCTCCCCGCCGGAGATCCTGGGGGGGGGGAGGAACCAAGGGGCAAGGAGGGAAAGGCCGGCCAGAGAGGAGACTCCCCCGCCCCCGCCCCACCGTGGCGGGCCTGGTAGGGGGCCGGGAAGGCCGCCCTCGCCCCTCCCCCCGTGTAAACCGGATCGGGCCTACTTGGGCGGCGGAGCGGAGGGGAGCGAGTGTGTGTGTGTTCTGGGCCCGGGCCCCCTCCTCAGGGCCCGATCCACCCGGAAAGGAAGCCCACCTTGTGGCGCCTGGAAGGCGGCAGGTTCCCCTCTGGGGGCACCTCCTCTGAATGGTGTCCCGGGTTCCCTCCACGCAGGATCGTGGGCAAGGATGTGTGTGTGTGTGTGTGTGTGGGCACCAGAAGGCAGAAATGCTGTTGCGAACCCGGGTCCTCAACTTGCACCCCTAAGCTATGCACGTCTCTTGCAGGGGGGCCCTTGCCTGGAATACCTGCCCCTTCCTCCTCTTCATCTGGAGGGTGCTTTTCTAGCTCAGGACCCACCTCTTCTTCAGACCCTAATCTAGAAAAGAGGATGACCCCCACCCACCCACCCCATCATCTGCAATTCTGCTCCCTGCAGATGAAGGGCGGTGGTCTGTCTTCAAAGTGCCCTTGGGAGGAAGCCGCTCGGTGAAGAAGAGGCCTTTGCTTTCGTCTTCGATTGCGGGCAAAGACCCGAAGAACTGAATTACAGAAAAACCTTCACCCCGAGCTGTTTCCAGGCAGCTGGAGGGAACAGGGGACTCCAAAACCCACTCACAACTTTCATCGGATGGGGGGGCCCTCCAGAGGTCCTTCGGACGGGCCTGGGAGCCGCTCCGAGTGTCGCCCGAGGCGGTTTGTCTGCTCCTGCCCCGCTTCTCGCCCCAAGCAGCTCACGACGTGTTTAAACAAAGAACTGGCACAGTACAGGTAAAAACACCACAAGTTATCATTTTAAAACACAAGGTTATGCCCTGCAGAGATTTAAATTCCCAGCCCCAGGCGTTTCAGCCCACAGACGTGGAACTAATAGTGAGCATCTTCCCCTAAGGGGGAAAGGTGTTGAAAGAGGCCCACCATAGACATACAACGGAAGCAGACAGTGGAAATGATCGCTTCTTGATCAAAATTGCCTTCAATACACATTTTTATGCAGTTTCTCAGTAGTAGGATCGTGGGTGTTCCACTTTTTCATTTTTATGACCCCAAATATTGACAGCTTAGTTTCACTGACTCTTCAAAGCCTGAGAACATTTATGTCATAACAATTGCAATATAAGACTCTTGTTGTTGTTTTTCAAGCCACCAAGTGGCCCCAGAATAAATCTGTTCTCCTGACTTTTTCCTCCCATCTTTTTCCCTGCGAGTTCAAAAAACAGAACCTGCTGGAAAAAGTGAATTAGTGTTGAAAGCAAAACAGAACTGAGGCAGTGGTAGCGTGGCAGAATGAGAGAGGCTACTGAACACCTGACACTTATCCTAAGGTGGAAGGGGAAGCTCATGTGGCAATTAAAAAGCACCTGTTAATTGGCCAGGGACGGCAGTGTTGCGGTGTGTTGTCAGGGCATTGCGGAGTGACAGCAACCCTGCCAAAGGCGGGCCTCCCAAAGGTCTCGTCACACCAACAGGTCTTGGAAACTCAGGTGGCAAAAGGTGCAGCTTTGTTTGCATCCCTCGCTCAGCCCACCTCGTGGAGGGTCTTCCTTTTTCCCCCCTTCCAGCTTTTCAGCATATTTCACACAGGTTCAGGGGCTTCCCGTCAGCTGTCGGAGATCCTGTCCCCGAGCCTTTGAGGTGATCAAGGAAAAGCAGCACAGAGCACTCTGAACAAGTCATATACTACTGTAAAGGGAATGCTGAATGTTGGCAAACGGTTTTATTTAGAAACAACCACCAACCTTGTGGCACCTCGAAGACCATCAGGTTTTCTATCCCTCCAGTTTTTGTGGACTTTGACCGGCATCCTGAGAGGGGCCGGAGGCCCTTCAACAGATCCTAAAGGCCACAAGACTTGTTTTGTCATTTGTGTGATACAGAAATTGGGGCGGGGGGGGGGCAGTTACTATAGAAATGAATGAATACTATAGAAATGAATGCCCTTCCTTCACAAAATCAGCTTTTAAAAAAAACCCAGAAAAGGACCATGCAGTCTTCAGAACGATACCAAGCCAGGAGCAGGTGACATTTTAGTATTAGATCGCTAATTATGAGGCGAACCATAAAGGTATTGCCTGCTCCTGCATTTGTAAGCTTAGCATCTGAGCTTGCATTTTAACAGACGGCAAGGGGAAGGTGGCCTTTCTGTACAAACAAGGCACCCTTTTCCTAGAAAGGGGAGGCCTTGCGCGTCCCCTTCTCCCCTCCGTCCCCCAAATGACGAACACGGGCGGCTGGGCAGGGAGGGATCAGGAGGACTTTGCAGGAGCCCAGAAATTTATTTAAAAAAAAACCGGGGGGGAGGAGAACCGACGTGCGGGCACTGACCCTCTTCCGCGCTCTCGCAGGCTTTTTTTTTGCTTTTTTTTTGTCCCTCCAGGAGCGCCGTAGCGGCAACGGTCGGCGCGCACGCCCAAACGGACAGGAGGGCGCTCTTTCCCGCGCGTGCGCGCAGGGACCGGGGCGGGGCCGCCCTCGGACCGCTCCGCTGAGGATTTCTGACCCTTGTGAGGCACCGTAGGTGAAGCGTCGGCGAGGAGGGGGCGCGGGGGGAGTGGTGCTGCTGCTGTTCCGCAGGGTCGAGCGAGCGAGGGAGGGAGGAAAGAAGTGGGCGGGGCTTGCTCGGCGCCCGCCGCGTCCGCCTCGGCACGCAATGCGCCTGCGCGAGGAGGCCTTGCGCGTCGGCTCCCCGCCCCCACCGCCGCCTGGCTCGCCTTCGCTCCTTCTCTCTCTCTCTCTTCCTCCCCCCCCGCCGCCCCGGGGAGGCCGTCCTCCCTCCTTCCCGCCTTCCCTCACCGGCGCCTCGGCCCGAGCCCCGAGGGAGCTCCGAGGGCCCGCCCGCCCGTCCGCCCGGCGTGGCCACCGCCTCAGAACCGAAAGCAGGCAGGCAGGCAGGCCAGGAAGGAGAAGGAGGAGGGTTCAGGTGAGAGGGAGGGAGGGCGGCGTGGCCTCAGGCGGCGTCCCGCGTGGGGCGGCCTCCTCCCCGGGGAAGGAGGGAACCGCGTCTCCCCCCCCTCCCAGGCTGGGAGAGTATAAGGCGGGATGGGGTGGGGTGGGGGGGCGCCCTCTCCCCTCCGGCCTTTCCCTCCCTTCCCCCCCTTGCGCCCCTTTCTCTTATTAGGGGGGGGCGGAGACCCTCCCGGGAGGGGGGAGGCGCTGCTCCCCTTCCCTTTCTCTCCTCCTTCCCCCCCCCCGAGCGAAGGAGGGGTTGGGGGCACAGAGGGTGGGGTCTCTGAGGAGGGGGCCCCCCAACGCCTCCCCTCAGGACGTCAAGGCCAAGGTCCTGAGGTGGGGGAGGGGGAGAGGGGAGGGGGAGGGAGGCACCAGGAACCAGCCTTGCCCCCCCCCACACCCCTGAGGCAGGAGTTGGTCCCCTGGGATGCCTCCCGCCTCCACTGTGTGTGTGTGTGTGTGTATGTGGGGGGGGGAGAGAGGAAAGAGCATCAATGGGTGTGTGTGGCTGGGATGGGGTGTGAGGTCCGAGGCAGCCCCCGCTGGGCCCCACCCACCAGTGCCTGCCCCACCCCCACCCCCCTTTTCCAGCCAGGGAGGAGGGAGGGAGAGAAGCGCACGTGGGCAGCACGGACGGGGGGGGGGGGCGGCTCTTCTCCCTGAGTTCAGCCCCTTTGCTGTCTGGAGCCACCCTGTGGGCACCACCCCCGCCTCGCCTTGTGTCGACCCCCCCTCCCCCTTTTCCTCCAAGGTAGACCCAGACCCGCCTGGCTGGAGAGGCAAGACCCCATCAGGAAGCGCCAGGCCCTGCGGTGCCAGCATTGCAGCCAGCCCCGTGTGCCCAACGTGTGGGCAGAAACACCGTTGCCCGCCAGCTCTCAGCTACGGGTGGCAGCGTTTGCAGGGCCGTGGTGTGAGAACTACCAACAGCACTGGCAGGGGATAGGGAGGCATTCAGCGTTCCTACCCCCACCCAGGGGGGGTCTCCCTTTTTTTCTCCTAGTGCCGTTCTCAGCACTCGGTGGTACAAGTGGGGAACCCAGGATCCCCGCCCAACAGCACCTCTCTCTTCTGATCCCCCACTTCAAGCGCACAAGGTCGCATACACCGCGGTTCCGGGGGCATTTATGATTGTTTTGGGATCAAGTGCTTTTTCTCTCTCTCTCTCCCCCCCCCCCGGCAGAAGTAGACGTCTTGTTCTGAAAAACGCAGCCTCGTCCAGCCCTCGCATCACCCAAATCCTGGCTGGCTTGTTTCTAGAGCCATGGCGACAGAGGAGAAGAAGCCTGATGCAGAATCCACCAAAACGCAGTCGACGCCGTCCTCGTCCACCAACCAGAGCAAGGTGGGTCTTCGGTGCCTCCCAGCAAGGCCCACTGAAGTGCTCGGTGGGGGTGGGGGGCCGGCTGAAGGCAAGGCTGCTTTTTGCCACTTGGTGTGGGGATCTGCCCAAGTCCCTTGACTTGCTGGGCCCTTCTGGGTGCTTGTGGGGCTCAGGCATTAAGGGGGGGGTGTATGTGTGTAGAGCGGGAGCCACTTGTTCTAAGTGCAGTGTCCGTAATTGCCTGAAACTTTAATTCATGGTTAGGTATGCAAGGCTGGTAGATGCTTGCACAATTTCTGACCCACAAAGTGAAAGCCCATCTATTGATTGTGTAGGGCAGCCTGCCAGGAGCGCAACCGACACTCTGGGGTCGGTCTGGTCTTTATACATTCGGGTTTCCTCTCTCCCCAGCCTGCACCCGTAAAGCCAAACTATGCCCTGAAGTTCACCCTAGCCGGACACACGAAAGCTGTCTCATCGGTAAAGTTCAGCCCCAACGGGGAGTGGCTGGTTAGTTCTTGTAAGTATCCTCTAAAACAGTGGTGTCGAACTGTGGCCCTCCAGATGTTCTTGGCCTTCAACTCCCAGAAATCCTGGCCAGCAGAGGTGGTGGTGAAGGCTTCTGGGAGTTGAAGTCCAAGAACATCTGGAGGGCCACAGTTCGACACCACTGCTCTAAAACATGGACTCAAAAGGATTCTTCCCCTTTTTCTCGTGGTTGACCTTTGTGTTTGCTGTCAAGTTAAAGAAGCTTTGGTTTATTGCATTTGCTTATATGTCACCATACTTAATTGGGGGAGAGGGGGCCAAGCTAGCTAACCCTACAGCAGGAATTTTCTCCTGTGAATGCTGTCTAGGCCCCTGTCATTCTTTGTACACGGGGATAGCCTTGAAGAAAATCTGAGAGGTTTAATCATTTTGAAAAATACAGCAACGGTGGTCCTGACGAGAACTGCTCACCAGGAACACGCCTTTCCCCCTTTGAGAGATTTCTGCCTGTTGCTATAACTGAGGAGCCCTGCCCTGCCGTCCTCCGAATGGGGAGTGGAGGAGATGGGCGGGCGGAATTCTGCTTCCTGGGCATGGCATGGATGGCAACGAGGGGCTGATGTACAAAAGTCATCCTTTTACAGCAGTGGCTGCTTCTTCCTCCCACAGCGGCCGACAAGCTGATTAAAATTTGGGGCGCGTATGATGGCAAATTTGAAAAAACCATCTCTGGCCACAAATTGGTGAGTCGCTCTCTGTTCCTGGAGGATTAATTTGATCAGGTATTTACTGGTGGCTGTCTGTCTCAGAAAACAGCAGTGGCTTTTGCTAGCAGAGATGAGCAGCTGTGTGTGTGTGACGGGGGGGGGGTGTCTGTTGCCTGAGATGGCGGGAGCAAGGACCTGCTTGCTTGCTTTCTCTGTGGCTGCCTCTTTCTCTGCCCTAAGCCAAAGATCAGCCTCCAGGGGGGATTTCCGTGGGTCTCATAAAGGTATCACACATTCTTGTTTTTGAAATGTGTTTGTGAAGGGGGTTGTCTGGTCATCATTTGGAAAGATGGGTTGGAATCTAGATGTGATATGGAAAGCAGTGGGAGTAGAATCTTGTCCTGTAAATCCCACCCCCCACCCCACCATGTCATGCAGGTAATAAACTCTTGTTGGTAGGGTGTCTGCTAGCCCTTTCACAGTTCAGAGCAACTTTCTGCTGGGGAATAATGCAAATATATATACTGTATATAGGCCCACATACAGGCTGAAATTCTAATGCCTCATTCCAAACTCATTGTACAATTTATAAATTGTTGTGAGCGAGTAAGATTTTAAAGCACCTTCTCTCTTTCAGGGAATCTCCGATGTGGCTTGGTCCTCTGACTCAAACCTTCTTGTCTCTGCCTCAGATGACAAAACACTCAAAATTTGGGACGTGAGCTCGGTAAGAGGTGGTCCTTTCTCTTTTTGCCTGCTACTTGCCTTACCATCGGTAGAATGGCCTTACTTGTGGCTTCCCAGGGAGAAAGGTCTAGACCGCAAGGCTTCACTGGTCCTGGAAATAACCCCGCTCTCTTTCTCGCGGTCGTTTTCAGGGGAAATGCTTAAAGACCTTGAAGGGCCACAGCAACTACGTCTTCTGCTGCAATTTCAACCCCCAGTCGAATCTCATTGTCTCTGGATCGGTGAGCGTGCTTTGCAGGGGGGAAGTGAGCAAACTCACAGGGGTTCCTTCTCCAGGACAGAAGTCGGTGGGCCGAAGTTGGCTCGCGGGCTTGTGCGTTCACGGTGGGGGTGGGGGTGGGTAAATTCTGAATCTCCATTCTGGGCGTTTTGGAAGGGGGAGAGACCCTGAGCTTTGCAGGTCCTGAATATCTCCTCTCTGTATCTCCAGTTTGATGAAAGTGTGAGAATATGGGATGTGAAAACGGGGAAATGCCTGAAAACGTTGCCGGCTCATTCTGACCCTGTTTCAGCTGTAAGTTCTTTCCAGATGCCAGGGCAGTGGGATTCTTTGGGGGGGGAATTCTGAGCTAGGTTGCCTCCCTTGCCTCTTTCTCACCCTCAAAGTGAGTCAAGGGGAGGCTGAAGTTTCTGCTGGCTGCCACCTGAAGTCCCTCCGAGGCCCTGGGTGCCAATCATGCCTGCCCTTAAGGCTCAACAGGGGGGGACACTTGACAAGTGCCTGAAAGGGCAGCAGTACCAGTGGGGGGAGAACGGTTGCTTGCAAGGTGGAAGATCTGGGCTCCAGTTACGCTGCTGCCCACGGTCGGCCTGGAGGAAGATAGTCCCTCGCGCGTTTCTTCCAGTGGCACTGGGCGCTCCCTGCAGCTGCTGTAGCTCGTGTAGGGAAAGGGTGGGTGGGAGGAAGGCAGGTGGGCAGGGACACAGCAGCGCTAGGTCTCAAACTGGGCCTTTGTGAGTAGGGTGTGTCTTAATTGGGCAGCCTAGCATAGAATGCCAGGGAATGAAGACCATTGTCTGCCCCTCTCCTCACCCTGAAAAGGACCCCAAGGGCCACCTCGGCTTCTTCTCCTTCCCTGCAGGTACACTTCAATCGCGATGGTTCTCTGATTGTGTCCAGCAGCTATGATGGCCTCTGGTAAGTGGATGAGGGAAGGAATATAAAGTTTGTAAAATGGAGCAGTCCTTTCAGCGCTGCTAAAAAACAGAGGGGCTGCGCTTAGCCTTGCTCTTGACCAGAGTCCTCTGCCTGGGCCTGCTTCTCCTGCCTCCCCACCTGGGTCTCGTAACTGTCGTTGGAAGTGACTGCTGCTTTCGCCGTACCTGCAAGCGTGTAGGTGCTTTGCTCTGTGCCCCCTTTGTGTTTTGTGCATGAACATTTTGCATTTTCTGATTCGTTTAATTTGGGGACAGGATCGTTTGGCTGCTCAAAGAAGGTCCCTTGGGGTCAGTCGTAGGCAGAGTGGGTGTCTTGCACCCAGATGTTTCCTCCTCCAAGCTCCTGTAAAAATAATCTGCATTGCCTGTTCAGTTACTAATCTCAATTAGGCTAGGAGAGCTTCTGCCGGCTGAAGGGGGCAGTGCTCAGCTGTGCCGCCTGCAAACCCGCAGATTTGGATCCTGCCCTTTGTAACCCGGAGTTTGGCTTCCGTAAAGCTACTTTTTCCATCCATCTTTTCCTGCATTACTCAGAGCGGCTCTCTCTTCTTTCAGTCGGATCTGGGACACAGCATCGGGGCAGTGCCTGAAAACGCTGATTGGTGAGTGTCACCCCCACCACCCCCAGCCCCAGCTTCTGTTGACCTGTGTCCCCGGTGGGCAGAATTTCCCCTAAACCGTGCTCTTGTTTCCTCTTCCTTGCAGATGATGACAACCCACCTGTGTCTTTTGTAAAGTTCTCGCCAAACGGCAAATACATTCTTGCAGCAACTTTGGATAAGTAAGAGTGGTTTTTCAACAGAAATATAATTCCACTGGTGGGGTTTTTGCTGAGCCTTTAGAGGCAGTAGATGTCTTGATTCCCCTGGCAGTGGAAGAGAGAGAAGGTGCTTCACTACAAGGCCCTGTTCATGAACTGGGTTAAAAAACAACAAAAGCAGAAACTCCTGTGTGAGTGTGTGTGTGAGAGAGAGAGACAAATGTGGTGCCAGGCTTCAAGTCCTGCTGATGGTTCTTTTCTTTCATGTCCTTCTCTCCAGCACTCTGAAGCTTTGGGACTACAGCAAAGGAAAGGTGAGTCTCTAGGATTTTCTCCAAAGATTTGAAAGGAAATCTTTCAAGCGGGAAACTCGCGAAAAAAAGGTCTTTCTCCAAAGTTGGTGATTAGCTGTTTTTTTTTTTAATCTACCCATTATGGCTCTCGCCTGTGCACCTCAGGACCGGATCCTGCTGTGCTCAGTAGGGCTTACTTCCTAGAAGGTGATCCTTGTGACTTGACTTCCCTCTGGGTTAGGCTTGTGTGTGAAGAAGGCGGAGGGGAGAGAGGATAGTTCTCTTCAGAGGCTTGAAAGGTAGGCCTGCCGAGGAGGGGCAGGAGCTCTCCTCGATTCTCTCAGAGTGCAGGACATGTAAGAACGGGCTCAAGCGACAGGAAGCCAGATTTCGGCTGAATGTCGGGAAAGATTTCTCAACTGTTAGAACAGTATGACAACAGAAACCATGACCTCGGGGAGGTGGTGAGTGCTCCAACGCTGGAGTTACGCAAGAGAAAATGGGACCACCCTCGGTCAGCTCTGCTTTGAGTTGGATTTCTGCCTTGAGCAGGGGGTTGGACTCGATGGGCTTCGAGGCCCCTTCCAACTCCACGATTCTAGGATTCTACTGCATGCTTTCTGTTCTGCAGTGGAAATGCAACCTGTATCATTTAATAGCATTGATGAATTGCCATTGTGTTGACAGGGCGCATACTTAGGATATACCCCATCATCTAAATATTCTTAGAGGGTTGGAAAAAAATAACAAAAAATGGTGACAGGGCACAATGGGAGTTGCAGCCAAATCTACCTGGAGGGCACCAGGCCAAGAGAGGCTGGGCCCGGCCACGGTCCTTTTTATCCGGAAAAGTTTGAGGAAAGAGGAGGCCCGTAAAGGTTCAAAGCCTTGGGCCCTGCCGCCCCTCTGCAACTGCTGACCACCTGCCCTGGCTCACTTCCCACCCCTTTTACCTTTCAGTGCCTAAAGACGTACACTGGCCACAAGAATGAGAAGTACTGCATCTTCGCCAACTTCTCGGTCACTGGTGGGAAGGTGAGGATGTTTTTCCTGAGCTGTCTTTTGGGGGGGGGGGGAAACAGAGCCCGGATCCGCAAGTCTCAGAGCATTGCTGGAGGCCTTGTGTGTCAAGTTTCAGCAGTAGGGGGAGAGCATTTGCCTGAAAAGAGCATGCATCTTCTCCACATGGGGACAGGCGCGGCCTGGAGCATTTGTCATTAGGTAAATGCACATGCTTCCTACATGCCTCCTTTTAAAAGGTAAACACCAGCTTTTTTCTTTCTGTACTGCCCCCAGATTTTAGTGATGCAGCCGGGGTGGGGGTGCTGCTTCAATTGTCCATCCTTGGTGTTTTTTTTTAACTCACTCACTTTCTTCTTTAGTGGATCGTATCTGGTTCAGAGGACAACCTGGTTTATATCTGGAACCTCCAGACGAAAGAGATTGTGCAGAAGCTGCAGGGCCACACAGGTAAGGAAGGAGGGGCTGGCCTCGTGCTGGGAGCTAGAAGCCAGCTGTGGGTCTGGACTATACTTCCAGGAGGAGGCTTCTTTAAAAACGTTGAAAGTTGTTGTGCATTTAACCACTTTCTCTCTTGATTGTCATCCTCCTCCTGATGCTTGCCTTTGAAAGCGGGGCCAGCTGCTCTCCAGCTTTTGGAATGGCAGTATCTAAATAGACGCTGACGGATTCTCTTTCCGGGCCATCAGCTGGGCAGATTTTGCAAGTCTTGTCTCGAAACCGTTCCAGGGTGACCGTCTCTTTGCCTCTTTCCACACAGATGTTGTGATCTCCACAGCTTGCCACCCGACAGAGAACATCATTGCCTCGGCAGCCCTAGAAAACGACAAAACAATTAAACTTTGGAAGAGCGACTGTTGAAACCTTTCACGCCAACATCACTTTAGAGACCGTGGGGGGAGGTATCTGGGAGATTGGGGGGGTGGGGAAGAGGTGTTTTGTGTTTCTGTTTTTTTTAAAAAAAGTAAAAACCCACATAAGGAACATTTCAGCCCCACTGGCAAAAAGCCCTGACGCCCGTCTGCGAGAGGCTGGCCTGACGCTCAGACCTTCAGCCTCCAGGAAAGGTTGTCTTCTTGGGAGGGGGTGGATGGATTTCTCCCCACCTTCCCTCCCTTGTCCTGGAGCCCCAGCAGTTTCTGTTTCTTGAGGATACCGGTTGCCTTAATGCTGGAGGGCGCTTGGTCTCTCTCACAACCGGCAAGTTGTAAAAGTTAGAAATAATAATAACCTGGATCTTTTCAGAAGTTTTTCTTGGCCGAAAGAAAGCCAGGCCCTAGCGCCTCTAGACCCCAACGAAGGAAGAGCTGTGTCCTCAGAGACATCTCGCCACTGAAACCAGAACGTATTTTTTTTCAACGCGACCAAATGGATATGTTTCCTGATTCCCCCCCCCCCATTTTTTTTTTTGTCCGGCCCCTCTGTTCCTGGCTTCAGGACCTCCGCCTCACTTTTCTGTGTCCTGCGTCCCCTTTTTGTCGTGCACTCCACTTAGATGCTTCTGCAAGTGACCGTTCTTACAGGCTTTTCTCCCCTCTAGTAACCGTTCAAGAAACCCCAAGTCCTTTTGCTTGTGGCTTTAAAAAAGAAACCCATCCAGACAAAAGTTCATGTTACCTGTACAGTTGTTTCAATGTAAAAAAAAAACTTTTTTTATCTTGAAAACTTCATTGTATGAACTTGTGTTGCTGACTGTATGGCTGTTTCTTTTCTGGCGTTCTTATTCCTGTGCAGTTCTTATTTCCTTTTCCATTCACAATACTTCAGACATCCAAACCGGTCACCATATGCCATAATAAACAGATGCGAGTTTATGTGGATAACTGTAGTCCTGGTGGGCTGATCTGGAGAGATCTGTGGGGCTTTGCCCCTCGCCAGGCCCTGTGATCTCAGCAGCGTCAGCTTCAACCTCCGTCTCTCCGAGACGGCTTTGGTCCAGCTTCTCAGGCCTTTTGTTGCGGAGAAGGGAACAAGGTAGAGCCCAAAACCCACGATAGGCTAGGTTGCCTAGTGAGCGGGTCATTCCGGCTGCCCCTGGGGCCTTGCCTACAGGCCTCCCTCGGGGCCTTCTGGTTGACGGAGCCCCCACCCAATTCCTGCCCTGGAGGTTGAGCCGCACCTCTTAACATTCGGTGCAATAAAGGGCACGGCCTTCGGGTTCAGGCTGGCTTTCTGCTCCCCGCCTGCCTCCTCGGCTGGTTTCTTTCATTATTTATTGAGCCAATGGGTTTAGCTGGAAAACTAGGTTATCCAGAGGCAGATGGTGGGGAAGGTCCGACCGCCTTCGCACTGAAAAGCCCACCGGCACTTTTGGTTCGAACCCATCCTTTCATCCAGCTGTGCTCGCCCCACGCCTGGGTCTCTGTAGACTCTCAGACAAGAGTGGAGGACTCGGATGGGGTTGGGGGAGGTCACCTCTTGACCCCTGGCACTCCTTGCGGGCTGCCTTAGCCTACAAAAAGCGGTTTGCGCAACTGCTTCTCATCTTGACCGTTTGAGGGTTTTTTTTAAAACCACCTGGAGCCTTTAGGAGTGTAAAATGCCTTTAATTCCTGAAGGAAGGTGCAGAGAATCAGCATGGGAGGGACAGGGACCCTCGAAAGTGGGAGAGTGGGGCTGCGTGGCCCTGCTGTGCTTGGCCCCTTTTCCAAATTTCCGCTCAAAGAGGGTCTTTTCAGCTGAGGTTTCCGGCTGCAACTTGGGGCCTTCTTGGCTGGTGGCAGGCTTCTCCAGCCCTGTCCTTCCACTGCCTTGTTCTGGGTTTAGCAAATGGCTTACAGGGTCTAGCCACGATCCTACACCACTTCTGTAGGAAACCCACGATGACGATCCCCCTCCCTGTTGTTTTTTTTTAAATAACAGTAAAGTAGGTTATGTGTAAAATAAATAGGGGGAATCACAGGAGCCGCGCTCCCAGAGTGTGCCTCCAGCCGAAGAGAAATTTTTTCCACCACCCCCCTCCATTGGTGGTTTAAGTGCCGTTGAAATCATCTCTGACTTAATGGCAGCCCTCTGAATGAGCGCTCTCCAAAATGTCCCTTGCTTTTCCCCACCCTGAGAGTCACATCTTCCAGCACTATCTCTCTCTCGTCTGGTTTGGAACAGTCCCTGCCACCTAGTCGCCTCCAGCTCATGGCAACCCTACCAACGAGTCCACCACCGCCTTACTCAGCTCTTGCCAACTCAAGCCTGGGGCTTCCTTTAGGGAATTGAAACTCCTCGTATTGGGTCCCCTTTTCCTGCCACCGTCTGCCCCATACACACACACCCCGTTGCAAGCCAGAGGCTTGGTCCTGTGGGTTTATTTCAGCGCTGCTCCCTTGGGAGTGGGGCGTAAAAGGGTGGCCAAAAAACCATGGTTAGATGCCGCGAGGTAAGCGGCGTTGCCTTAACCATATGCGTGTTGTACAGACCACAAGGGCCTCTTCCATCCTTATCAAGGGGAGTGCTAACCTTCTCTCCTTTCATACAACACGTGTCTACTGCTTTCTCCATAGGTATTTAAATCTGTCTCAGAGACACTTTCTCCTAGTTATGGTGAGCAATATGGAGCCGTATCACCAGATAGACTTCCTGGTATCTCCTGTTTCGTCTATTTGCACCGCCGAATACAGAGCGAGGACCGATTAAAACTCAGAGGCGAACTTGAAGCCCCTTAACTGCGAATTTCTGCACGGCTTCGAAATCTCCCAGGCTCGTTGCGCCCGTTCCTTAATTTATGCATCGCTTCAGCCAATCGGGATACAGGATTGCAAACCTGACTAAAATCCGTTATTTTGCATCCGTTCAAAGTCAGGCCTGGGGCTCCCGCACCTGCCGAACTCCCCTCACGGAGAGACTCGGGGCAGGTTTTCCCAAATAAACTAGAAGACCTCGAAGAGTCCCGGCGCGAAAAGGGCGAATCGGCTTTTCCGGAACGACAGGTGGATCTTCTCGCCATCTTAAGGATGGGCAAACCATGCTCCGCAAGGGCTTCCCGTCCCCCTTCCAAGATGGCGACCGGGGTCCGTGGAGGGAGGGCCGCGGAGATTCCCTGGTTCGAATCTCCTCCGAGCTCAAAGGAGAGCCTTTTCCCCAATTGCCTTAGAAAACGAGGAGAAGAAGCGAGTGCATTTCTATTCCTGTCTTTCAACCTTCGGCATCTTTCATATTCCTTTTGTCCTGCACACGCTCCCTTCCCTCGCCCAGCAATACCCCCCCCCCCGGGCACAAGACAAAGGGGGGGGGCTTCCTTTCACACACACACACACACACAGAGAGAGACACAGACACAGATACACACACACACACACACCCCTTTGTGTGGCATGCTGGCCCCAGAAGAAGGGAAGGCGTGGTCTGCAGGAATCCTGCCTTTGGGCTGCCTGTGTTCTTTTCTTTTCTCTTTTTTTGCAAAAACACTGTGCAAAAGCACCTTATTTTGCACATGCCGCTGATGAAGCTCGCCTCTTTGTGCGATTCTCCTTTGTGCTCAGCCGGGGGGGGGGGAGCAGCACCTGTGGAATTCCGGCCTGTCCAGCCCAGGAGCGAGACGAATGGCGATGAGGGCCACACACAGCCTGCTTCCCCCCCCCCCCAAAAAAAACCGGGCGGCCAGGAAGGGGAGGGAGGGATGGAGGGGAAGGCAACAGCTGGTCCAGCCGCGCCAGAGCTGCGGGATCTCCCGGCCCTGAACGGATCCCGCCGCCGCCGCCGCCGGGTATCCGGAGAGGATGAGCGCTAAGCAGGATTTGGAGACCCAACTGACTAATCTGTGCCGGGCGATCCGCCTCTCTGGGCATCCCGGAGGTCTAAAAGCGAGAAGACGGGGGCTTGTTAATGGCAAATAAAGGGGGAAGGGGGGGACACACCGAGGAATGGGTTCGAACCAAGGGCCGAGGGGGGGGCGCATGCAGGCGCTCTTTGGCCCCCTTGGGCAGGACTGGGCGTCCGATTCAGGCCGGCAAAATCCTCCATCCCAGAATAAGAGGGAAAAGCATCATCATCATCGCCGCCGCCTCCTCCTCTTCCTCTCTCCCCTCTCTTTCCTCTCCTCCTCTGGGTCTGGAGAGGGTTGGCAGCGGCCTTTGGGCGCCTCGGTGGCCCTCCCTCCCTCCCTCCTTCCCAAGGCGCTCTTCCACGCCGCCGGGAACCGCCTCTCCTCGGCCCTCACCTGCGCGGGAGCAGGTCAGGTTGGCTTTTCCTCGCCAGCCTTGACGATGAACCAAACCGACAGGAGGAGAACTAAAAATATATAGGGGAGGACAAGAGAGAGAAGCAGAAAGGCGGCCGTCCTCTTCCCCCCCCCCCCCCCGCCCAGTCAAGGGGAAAGAAAGCCATGCCCCACACCTGCCCCCCCCCCATCTCTCCCAAACCTCAAGGAAGCCGATAAGGGCTTCCACGCCTGGGACCAGCCACGAGGACTGGGGTCCAGCCTCCGGTCTCCCTGGAAGGGAGCATATTTCCCTGCCGGGGTCTGACCTGCTTGGGAAGCAAAGCAAACACTTCTGTGAGCTGCTGCACTGGAGCAAAAGGGTGAAGGTCACCGTCCAGGCTTGAGAATGGGACTTCCTCCCGTTGAGCCCAAATCGGACCCCTTGGCGCCGCTCTGACCCTCTGGACCAGCAGGAAATGAGCTCGCTCCGCCTTCCCTTCCTTCTGGAGGTCTGGAACTGGTTTCCCCCTCAGTCGGCTCTTTTCTGAAACAATCAAGGGCCCCATGGATGGATGGATGGATGGATGGATGGATGGATGGATGGATGGATGGATGGATGGATGGATGGATGGATGGATGGATGGATGGGTCAGTCAATGGATGGGCAGACCCATAGCCGGGCCGACCTCCCCACTGGGTGGAGAGGCTGGAGAACAGAGACTTGGGAGGAAGAGTAGGAGAGGTGGGATAATCAGCCAGCAGGGTCCCCGGCCAGAACGGGGGGGGGGGGGGCGGCTGTCCTTTTGGTCCCTTGGCTTCCTTCAAGGGTGGTCCCTCCTGCCTCTCCACCCCACGGCCGGGTGAAGGGCAGCCATGAGTCTGGGCAGCGCCGTTGGGTCTGCAGGCCTTCCGGGGACAACCACGGCATTCATCTCGGATTACAAGTGTACCTGTCCATCTCGGCTTTGGGCATTCATGGATTTAATTAATCCCATGATTTACGGGCACCGTACCCTGTGGACCACAGCTGCCGGGGTGGGGGGGAGGCAGGGGGGAGCCCTTTCGTCATATTGTGGGATAAGCAGCTGGATCCATTCAGAAGGATGAGAGTTTTCGGTGAAGGGCCTTTCCTGAAAGGAGGGTTTCAAACGGCCTCGCCAAGCGGAGTGTCTTTTTCGCTTGGGTTCAGGCCATGCCGTCGTCGTGCGGAGCAGCTCTTGCTCATGAGGCGACAGACAGCGGGGGGGGGCTTCTGGGTGGTGGCCCAGCTGCAGCCGCCTGCCTTGGGCTTCCGAGCGCTAAACAATGTGCCCAGGGTCACGTCCTTCCTTCCCAATCTGGACGAGAGGCATTCCCTAGAATGTCCTCCTAAGCACTGCCCTGTCCTGCCAGATTCGCTTCTGCTACTTCTATTTAATTCGGTTTGATCCAAATCGGCACCTCCTGCCCTCCGTCTCCGAGATGCGTCTCCTCTCTTTTTCGGCCGTGGGTTCAAGGCCACCCAACCCCCTGCTGGAGGTCCAACAGTGAGGACAGCCTCAAGGGCCAACCTGGTATTTTTATTGGAGAAGGGGATCCTGGAGAGAGGCCTGTGGTGGTGATGGGAGTCGGAGTGTGAGGGGGGGGGGAATTGGATTTAGAAATCTCATGTTTGCAGGAGAAAGCTGGCCTGGAAGGAACCCCCTCTCCTTTTTCCTGCTTATTCTGGCTTGGCCCTCCATGGAGGGTCTGTGGCAGGGATTCCCCCCCCCCCCAAGCCAGGAGTGGCACAAGAATGTTTTTTGGGGGGCAGTCCCACAACCCTCCCCCCCCCCTTCTCCAGATGACATCCTTCCAGGTTTAAAAAATTACCCGTCCTGTTATGCAGTCCTGCCCTGGCATTTTATTTTGCCCTTACAAGGGCCAGAATGGGTTGCGGGGGGGGGGCAGGTCTTGGTAAGAAGGCCATGGGGTGGGGGAGATGAATGAACCGGGTGGGCAAGATTGCGGGGGGGGGGGTAGGGGGTTGCACATGGAGAAGCTTCCTCTAATCCAACTGAATTAGAGGATTTTGAAGTGGATTTAGAGTTAAATCTTGATTAGGGAGAATTTCTCTCCCACAGCCTCTGCACGCTTGTATTAATGGGTAATGATCGTGGGCAGAAGAAATAGGACAGAAATAGCTAAGGGTAACATCACACACAACACAACACACACACACACACACAGAGGTTCATCAACCAGGAACATTTCGGAGGCGGTGGTGGTGGTGGAGGAACCAGACCGGGCGGGTGTGTGTGTGTGTGTGTGTGTGTGTGTTGGGGTGTGTATGTTGCCTGCGTGCTCATTCCCAACGCCAGCCTGGAAAGGGAGGTTCGGCCGAAAGGGAAACCCGGCTCTCGAAAAAGGGGGCTGCTCTGCCCAGAGGAGGGATCCCGGAGACCCACACTTTCCAGAAAGAGGCGGCCACCCTCCACCCTGCTGCCCTCGCCCTGCCGTGATGGCTTAAGAGACCCAGAGGCCGCTCTCTGCCTTTCTCCTCCGGAAGATCGGTGTGGTCGGTTTGCCGGGCAGCGCCGGGGGGGTCTAGGGGGGGCTGGTCTCCATGCTGGTGGGACGCCACTGGGGCGGCACAGCCCGTAGGATGATCCCCCTCGTGACGGCCTCTTTCCTGCTCCCCATGGGTAAGTGCGGCTTCAATTTTAACAAGCAACCCACTGGCGGGCGCTGGGGTGGGACTTTTGCCCTTTTGCCCAGGGATTTCGGAGGGGGGGCCCCTCCTGGATTCTTCTGGTTTCCCGTTTTCAGGTATAGCCTGAGTTGTCCTCGTTGTTGTCATGTTACCTTATTTTGTCCTCTTTAGAATTCTGACACCTGCCCTGGCCTTGCAGACCTTCGGGCGGCTGGCAAAACAAAGCCGAGATCAGCTCAGACGAGCCCAAGAAAGCCGCTCAGTGAGAACAGCTTCACTGGAGCGTCCCGGCCGAAGCCTGAGCCACAGGCAGGCCAAAAGGGGCTCAGGCTTCTCCCGCTCGGCCATCCTTGGGCGGGAGAAGGAACCCCTCTTTGGGTGCCTGCCTGCCTGGGGGGTCTGGATCCACTAGAGGGAGCCCCCTGAGCAGGGCAGCCCTGCCGGAGCGCTTCCCGGGAGGTGCTTTGCTGGCCAGGATTTCAGCTGCCCCTTCGGTCGTTTTGCTCCTCTGTTTTTAGGGCCAGGGCCCCTGCTCAACCTCTTCCCCAAGGCAGGACCTGGCGGGCCCCCTTTCAGCCCCCTCGTCTCCCTCTCATATTTGCACTCCTGTTGTTGTAGTTGTTATTGTGGTTTAGTCAGAGCACGCCAGGCCTTCCACGGCCTCCCAGAGTTGGGTCCAATTCATGTGGGTCGCTTCGGTTTTCCCTCCGACTCACCCCCTAATCGCAGGCCGAGGGTCTGAACTGCAACAGGCTGAAACTCTTTGAGGCGCTTCTATATTCTCCAGAAACCAAATGGAATTCACCCCACTTTGCTCTCAGCGAAGGCACTTCGCTGTCCAATGAACACGTCACAGGTGGGTGAGCATCCTGCCCTGCCAGAGGCCCAGGAAAGCCCAGGAAAGGGTCATCATCATCCTTCCATCGCCAAGGAGCAAAGCCCAGAACAGTCACTCCTACCGAGAGGCCCCCTTCGAGGAGGACGACCCCTTCTGCTCAGGCTTCGTACTCAGATGGGCTCAACGCTGCAGAGAGAGGGCGGAAGGCGAGGGGTGTGTGTGACCGAGTGAGCCAAGCCAGAGCATTAAATCAGGCAGAGGGAAACCGAGGCACCCCCTTTTTCTCTGGGGCGTTTGGGAAACGTGGCGTCCTCTTTTCATCTACCCTTCGTGGCGTTGCTCCTTCAAGAAGGCTCTCCTCCTTCAGTGGAGAAGCCTCGGGAAAGGGCGCCGAAGAAAGAGCCGTCGGCAAAGCCCGGCCTTCTCCTGAAAGGTCCCCCTCTCTCTGGACACCTTCCCCCTCCTCCTCCTGCGCGCGGGGACTTGGGATGAGGGCCGAGAGCGGCTCAGCTTCCTTCCTCCTGCCATCCTCCCCCCCCTCCTTCCTTCCTTCTCGTTTGGCACGTTTCACAGCCGAGATGGGGAACATATGGCTGTCCAGATGTTCACCACTGGCTCTGCTGGCCAGGGCCGGTGATGGGCGTTGGGGTCCAGGAACAGTCTGCCCCACACCCCCCCCCGCTCCAAAGCATCTCTCCCCCTTCCTTCATTCAGTCCGTCCCTGCCTGGCCCTATGAGGGTCGCCTCTTCCGAACGTTGGGTCCCTTAACCTGGCTTGGGGAGTTAGTGCCACAAACGTTCCCCCCCCCCACCGGCCAGCTCAAAGGAAAGGCGGCTGTTCACTGCCTGCTTCCCCCCCCCGCTTTACGCAGCTGCAGGGCTCCAGTGCTACGGGTGCAACATCCTCGTGGGCAGCCGCTCGGTGGCCACCGGCTGCACCCATCCCGAGGTCATCACCTGCTCCCATTCGCACCAAGGGTTCAAGCACCGGTTTTGCATCAAGATGGAAAGTGGTAAGTTGGCACGCAGCCGATCGTCTCTTCGTTTGATTTTGCCCACCGTTCCACGGCCTTCTGCTGGAGAGGTCGGTGGTTTGGGTTTCTGGCCTGCGGAGCCAGAGGTTGGGGGTTCAAATCCCCCCCCCACTGGCCCTCCTGGACTGAGGCTGGACTGGATGATCTCCGGGGTCCCTTTTTCCAGCTCTGCAATTCTAAGATTACTGTTGTTGTTGTTGTTGTTGTTCTCCTCCTCTCTGCTGATGCTCCACACCGCCTGCCTGTCCAGAAAGGACCTTAAAAGTGCAGCTCCACGAGGCTCTTTGCCTCTAAGCACGCGATGGAGGGAGAACGGGCATCTTTGGGTGGACTGATGGGTGGGCCGGTGGTGGTGGGGCTTTCCAGGATCCCACCTGGTCAGGTGCTGGTGGAAGGGTGAAAGACAGAGGCAGAAAAGGGCGGAGGCGAGGACGTTTGGAGGATGGAGGGGAAAGAGGACCTTTGACGATGACCCAAGTGGGTGGGTTTCCTGCACCGTCTTCCTTGAACGCAAAACCTGCATCAGAGATTTTGCTCAAAGATAAATGAACACAGATGCAAACATTTTAAATACAGTAATAGAGACGTAAGCAGCTGCTTCCTCTACTTTCCAAAAAGAAGCTGGTGCTTAGTCCATCTTGGCATGTTGGCAAAACTGAATGGGGGTGGGGGTGGGGAACCATTAAGGAGAATATAGGGTGGCCCTTTCAAGGCAAGATTTTGTAGACGTGTCTGAAAAAGGAGATTTTGCTCCCTGAACGCTTGCGCTTGAAACATGCTTGTTAGTCTTCCAAGGGCCTTCTTGTTTCCCCCGTGATATTTATTCTTTCCCCTTGAATCCTGCCAATGGAGCTGCTCGCGGTTTGGTTGTTATCTTTGCGCCCCCCCCCCCCCCGCCCTTTCTTGGCTCATGCATCCATAAGTCGTTCCTAAGGACCGGAGTGTAAAGTGCAGTCAGATTAGTTTTCCAGGGACAGGATTCAGGGAAACAGTCACAACAAAGCTGTCAGACTTGCAAAGGAAGCTTCTGCTGGCTAGCCACACAAGCAAGGAAGCCACGGGCAAACGGCAGGAGGTGAGGAAAAGGGCAGTTTTCAGCCATTCAGGAAATTCCTTCTCTGAATGATGGATTGCTTGTAATGTTTTCCCAGAAGTCATCTCTGGCACTCCGTCTTCTGATTGCTCTCTCTCTCCCTCTCTCTCTCCCCCCCCTTTGTCTGGCAGAGGTCCTAGGAATCCTCTTGACCAGCGGGTGCGCCACGTCCCGCCACTGCCAGCAACAGGAGCTCCCGGGGGTCCGGATCCACTGCTGTGACAAGGACCTCTGCAATGGGTCCCCCTGGCCCACCCTCCTGGGGGGCTTCTGCCCCATCGTCTGCTGCTTGGTGGCATGCTGGGTGATCGTCCGCGTCTTCCTCCTCTGAAGGAAAGCCAGAGCCCCCAAGAAAGGCCAAGCAAGGGCTCTTCCTCACAAGAAACCCCACCCTGTGGCACAGCCTCTTCAAAGAGCGCCCGGCGGCCTCTGTGGACCATGGAACTCCCTCTCCGTCCCGTTCTTCTCCTCTCCCGGTCCTCAAACCATTTGGCGTTGCAAAGCCCATGTCTGTATCTCATGCCCAGAGGTTCATGGGGGGGGGGGTTTGGGGGGTTGGGGGGGTTGGGGGGGAGTGGGTTCTGGGCCTGTTTCACCTGGGGGGGGAGAGGGGCATGGCCTCAAAGCACCCGAGGGCATGGAAACAGAGAAGGGTCTCTGGCGGACACCTGCTGGCTTCGCTGACCCGGTCTAGAAGAACAGTTGGGTCCCAAATAAAGCATTTGGCCAGAGCGGGTCCTGGTTTTGAGTCACAAAGAGGCCCCTGCCCATACAGCAAGGGGGGGCGCCGGAACAGGGCATTGTGGAAAAGGGCAGCCGCCCCCAGGGAGTGTCCTGGATGCTCCCCTACCAAGGTGGGCAGGCCTCCCCATCGCCTCCCTCCTCTTCCTCCTTCAAGATGCACATGTCCTGAGCCCCATAAATGACATTTCCTCTCGAGACAGGGGACGGGGTGGGTGATCTCCCCATGCAGCCATTTAGTTATACATGATGCCACTCTCCCATGCAGGAAAAAGCAGCTGGGGTTGGTGGGTGGGCGGGCAGGGGGAAGCCCTTGTGTCTATTTGTGTGGAATTTCAGTGTGATCCATAATTTTTAAATTCAGCTCCCATCGACTTTTCTAGCTTCTCCTCCAGCTATTGAATAGAGATCTTTTTTACATAAAACTTTTGAAGTTCCTAGATCCTCCCCTTAATTGTCTCCCTTGATTAAGGTCATCTCCCCTTGTTCTATCTAACGGGTTTTCTGGCTTCCCTTCTGGATGAGCTGGTGGCCAGAAATAAGGAAATAAATTCCTCTGAAGGGAGGTGTCCTTAATCCATTAAGGTGATTAAGGTAAAGGGATAGGCTTGTAGACCAAGAAAATGAAGACTGTAAACAATATAGGGACTTAAAAGAAGTTGGAATAAAAATAAATAATAATAAAAGCAGCCGGGAGTTGTGCCCGATTTATGGCGGCAGATTGTTCTGCCGATCCGGGGGTCGTCTTTAAATGTATTTTTAAATAACCGGGGCTCGGCTCTACCCCACTGAACGCCGCGGCTTCAGCCGCAAGGGGCGCGATCCTGTGGCCTCGGCGCTGCGCCTCTTGCACCGCGCGGTGTCGCTGTTGTTTGCGCAAAGGCGCAATCGCCGCGGGCGCCCATTCTCAGGGCGGGGGGGGGGGAGAGCGGGGAGGGGAGGGGTTCAAGCCCCCCCCCGGGTTGCCAGCTGGGCGGAGAGGGTGGGAGGGCGTCGGAGGGCCGCCGCTCCGCCTCCCGGGGCCGGGGCTGCGGTCGCGCCGGGCCGGCGAGAGGCGTCTTTCTGCTCGCCCGTCCGCCCGCCTGCTCGAAGGGAGCGGCGCCCCCCCCTTGCCCCCGGACTACCCTTGAAGGAGACCTCAAGCCGGATCCTGGCTGAGCCCGGGCTTCTGTGCCTCGCCAAGGGCCCCTCTCTCGCTTCGGCTGCGCCCTCGCCTCCTTCGGCCCCCTTGCGCTGGAGTTAGACGACTGGGGACAAGCAAACACGCAGCCGTGCATGAAGCGGTGATGATGATGATGATGATGACGATGAAGAACGTGATAAGGTGGAAGCCTTCCTCTCCTAGGAACCGGAGGGGGGGGAGGCAGGGCTGCTACAGTCCTCCCAGAATCGCCGAGGTCATGGTCCGCTTGCAAGCCGCCGCCCGCCCTCCCCGCCCCCCCTCCAGTTTTTCACTTAAGCTGTTTGTGCATCAAAAGCCGCCTCACAGAAGGGCTTCAGTAGCTAAAGCGCGGCCTTTGTTTCGGTCCCCAGTGAGTCCCGGGCTTAAAATAATTCCAGTCTAAAGCACGCCTTGACATCCTGCCCAGACAGGCGAGCGAGCGAGCCGAGCCGGGGAGCGTCGCTGCAGGAGAGAGGGGGGGGGGTCTGGCCGCAAGTTTTCAGCTAGTCCGGACCGGGCTTCCTCCTTTCACCTGGCCTTATGCGTATGTGTGTATGTTTGTGTGTGTGAGAGAGAAAGAGACAGACAGGCAAAGAAGGGGGACTGCGAGATCCCTTTAGTCCAGGGGTGCTCAAACGTCGGGGTCTGGAGCAGGAATGTCTGCAGGAACTTTTCTGGAGAGCAAAGCTGCAGGTTAGCATCCTTTCCGTGCACAGCGTCTCACAGAAAAACAGCGCATCGGTCTCTTTGGTGCACATCAAAACAATGAAGCGCATTTAGGCTTGGAGGAGGGGAAACCCTACACCTGCAAACGCCTTTATTTGTTGATTTAAAATATATTTCATCCCACCTTTCTTCTTAAAAAGATTCCCAAGGCGGCTCTACCAGTCAAGATGGGCACCCTGTCATCAAGAGGCTGTCCATGCACCTGGTGATGCTTCTCTCCCCCCTCCCAAGCAAAGACTGGGTGAATGAAGTGGGCGCCGGAGGACCCCGAATGACCAGTTTTATCTTCATGGCTCTGCTGGCCCTTCAGAAGTTCTGTTCCTCAAATAAAGAGCCTTTTCCAGCAGCTGCTCTCACGGTCAGTTGCCATGGGAGGGGGCACGAGGGCCACTCACAGAGAGAGAGAGAGAGAGAGTTCGTACCTTGGAAGACAGGAAGTTCCGGAAGACCTTCAGGGGCTCAACCAAGGGCCTGGAAACAACAGGGTGACCTTGTTGAACAGGGACAGAATCCTAGAATGATGGACTTGGGAGGGGGCCCCTCGAAGGCCATCAAGCCCAACCCCCTGCTCAAGGCAGGCCTCCCAATCTGGAGGTAGGTCATGAGAAAAGAAGACACAGGGGATAAAATAGGAGAGCACCCTTCAAAGATTTGAAAGGCTGTGATACAGAGGGGGGGGGGGCGCAGGATCTGTCCTCCGTCATCCCAGAGTGCAGGACACACGTCATCATGGGCTCACAGGACAGGAAGCCAGATTGAGGATGAATATCAGGAAAAACTTCCTAACTGTTTGAGCAGTACGACTACGGAAGCCCTTGGGAGGCGGGCGGGCGCTCCCATGTGGGAGGGCTTCAAGAGAAAACGGGCCCAACCCTCTCTCCGATCTGCTTTGATTTGGGTTCCGGCCTTGAGGAGGGTGGGTCGGACTTGATGTCCCTCCAGCCCCCCCCCCCCCGATTCTTTGGCTCTCAGCAGTAGATTTCCTTTTGGCCGCCTTCCTGCTCCAGTTTCCAGAAGCTTGTTTTCCGTCACCACAGTAGCGGGAGGAGGCCTCTGCAGTCTGCTGGTAAAGACCAGGTAACCCAAAGAGGGACACTCTGCCCGCCGAAGGTGACCCAGCTGGGCCTGTCCTTCCATTGGGTGTTTGCCAAGGGCCTCCCGGCTGCTCTCCTCCCCCCCCCCCCCCCGAATTCATCCAGCCAGGCTTCAAGGGCCTCCCCTGCTCCGGGTGCCTTGTCCTCCCCCCACCCCCACCCTGTCCTTTTAGCATCTTAACACCCTGCCTGCTGATTCTGCTGAGAAGGATGGAGGCAGAGTGCTTTCCTGACAGGGCTGGCTCTTTCCGTGTCCTTCAGAAGAAGGTCGCCCACTTGTCAGAGTGCGGGAGTGACATGCAATTCAGCAACCTCAGTGCCGGAAAAAGGGGGGGGGGGCGGCAGCGGCAGTGTAGAGAAGGAGGGGAATCTGCCTTGTTTCTAAGGATGGAGGTGGGCGGTGACTTTTCTCTTTGGATTTCATCCTTTTCTGCTCTGTTCACCTTCGTCTCCTTCTCATCCCTCTGGCCAGGTAGGACTTTTAGGGCTTGGAAACACCTGGAAACCTGCTTTGACCAGGCGCTGCTCCATGAGATGCCCAATGGGAAGAGAAGAAGGGTGTTCGTGGGTCCTGGCCCTAAAAAGCAGGAGGAAAACAGCTGGAGCAAAAAAAAAAAGAGTCCCGTACGGACCACATTTCCACCAGACGTGATGTGATTACTGGGAAACAGAAGTCCAAAACATGATCACGTTCAGAGTCAGCCACTGACAGTTGGATTTGGGCCTCAGTGATGGATTTTTAAGAGATCTACTTTCCTCTGCCTCTCAACTGGTGCCTCGTCTTCCATCCTTCTTTTTCAGGCATTATTTGGGGGGGGGGGGTGTTGTGCCCCAAAGAGCGAGGGCCTGCCTGCAAAGATGGCTTGTCTGTTCCCGAAAGAGAAGTTGCTTCTTCTTCTTCTTCTCCTGCCAGGATCCCCTCTTCCACCCCATCCTAAAAAGAAACAGGACCCCCCCCATCTCCCTTGGCCCCAACCCCGCCAGGGAAGCCGATCCCCTGTTTTTAGACTTCAGCCTCAGAGGTCTTGTAAGGAGAGCATCTCTCTCTGGCGCGCCTGGAGAGGCCGCAGAGGCCCCGCGTGTTGTTTTTCTTTCAGTTGCTGCCTCTCTTGATCAAGGAGGCAGCAAACCGTCAGGGGAGGAATCGGAGCTGTCGGATGCAATCAATCCGAAGCTCTTACTTTGGATTCGCCGAGTGGCGAGGAGAGGAGAGGTAGACAGCCACAGATGGATGGAGGGGGATGGTGGGCTGTCGGGCAGGTGGGCAGTTGGGGGGGGGGAAGAAGGTAGTACAGAGAGGGAGGGAGGGAGGGAGACTCCCCCACAAGAAGACACGAGGGCCAAACAAGCCTCACTCCGGCCGGCCGATGGAGAAGGGCCATTTCACCTCTTCCTCTCTGGCCGCAGCCCTGAGGATGGGATTTGCTTTCCGGTGGGTGGGTGGGGGAAGAGAGAGGACATTTCCCCCCAATGAAAAGAGCTGCACCAAAGGAGGGGTGTCTCTCAGAACTGCAGCCAGGGAGGGAGGGGTCCTGGTTTCCCTCTCCATGACAGATCCCCTAATTGCCACCTAGACAACTCCCCCCCCATCCACCAGGTGTCACTTTGCCCATTGAAATAAAAAGCAAAGTACACTACGCTGCTTACAGACCATCCCATAGCGCCTAACACACTCTCTGGGCAGTTTACAGTTTAATTATGCAGGCTACACATTAACACACACACACACACACCTCCCCTGCGAGCTGGGTACTCGTTTTACTGACCTTGGGAGAATGGAAGACAGATTCAACCTCAAGCCGGCTTCCTGGGATTGAACCCGGATCGTGAGCAGAGTTTTGGCTGCAGGACTGCAGTTTAACCACCACCGTGCCGTGAGGCACAAGATGATTTAACTAGGGTGGCCGCCCGATTGCTAACTGGGGCTGATCCCAGGGACCCTCATCTGTGCGTCATCTTGTTGGGTTCAGAGTGGATTTGGGGGGGGGGGAATGACTTTGGCACATCCCGGACGGATGCGCTCTTGCAGGCGACCGATGAGCGACAGGTTATCCTGGAAAGGAAAGTAAGTGAGAAATCGCAACATAGCTAGAAATGAGGGCATAGATGTCTTTAGGAAGAGATGGGGGGGGGGAGAGGGAGGGAGGATCCATGTGACTCTGACAGATGTGTGCAGAATGTACTGCGTAACAAACAGCAGCCAAAGAGGCAAGTTCCACAAAACATCAAAAAATAAAAATAAAAACAGAGAATCTTCTTGAAGGCTTCGTCAGAGGCTTATTAAGGTTGATCTGCCTGGGGGATGGTGGTGGTGGAGGAGGGAGAGAGAGTGAGCTATACGGCATGTGCAACGTCTCTCTTTTCCTCTGCAAAAGAGGACTGCCGCTCCCATGAGCCCCGCTTGGCTTGCCGTTGTGGTCCATGCCTGCCACCCTTGTTCAGGCTGAAACCCAGACCCATGGGGTGGTTTTAACCTCCCCGCTCTGCCTTTTCATTGAAAGCTCGGCCCCTGCACGCACGGAGATTGAGTAGGGGATCACGTCAGCCTCTGGTGAGCTGGGCTCCGCGGGCAGCAACTGATAGAAGGCCTCCTCGGTCGCCTTCTGCGAGGGAGAGGCCAAGGGCGTGATGACATTCGTGGGTGGGCAGCAGGTGAAAATCTCCCAGTCTGGTGTCAGAAGATGTTGAGAAAACTGTGATCGGGCATGCCTTGACGTTGAGTGTTCAGTGGAAGGGACCCTGCTCTGCTGTTTTACTACTTGCCACTCATTAAGTTGGCAGAGCTTTTCCCCACTTCTGTCATTGGATCCTGTCCCTTTTTCTGCCTTGTTTTCAGGTTCCTTTGTTGCTGTTTTTTGGCTCTCTTTTTCCTCACCCCACCTTTCAAGACGCATAGAGCATGGATTCTTTCTCTGTGCCAGAAGCCTAGGGTTTCTCCTGATTGTAACTGAAGAGGATAACTGTGAGTAAAGGTCACTTCTCTTCTCCTAGACACATCTAGAGCAGGAGTTCCCCACCTTGGGCAACCATGTGTTCCTGGACTGCAACTCCCAGAAGCCTTCCTTATATCTGTGCTGCCTGGGGTTTCTGGGAGTTGTAGTCCAAGAACATCTGGCTTACTTGAAGATTAGGAACCCTGGATCTAGAGTTATCACTTCTTTTTTTAATTGCAGAAGAGCCAGACAGTGCGTCCCAAAGGAGGTTTGTTGAGACTGAGATAAAGCTCACACACTTTTTCTCTTCTTCCTGATATTCTGCTGATAAACATCAGTGTAATTGCTTTTAGCCTATTTTATTGGCTGGTTTTGCTCTTTTTTAAAATAATAATTTATCTTTACTGTTATAAAATTTGTATTTATTTTATTTGTTTCTTACCTGCCCAGAGTAACTAACAGTGGAATAAATGAATGAATGGGGCAACAGAGGAAACCCAGGATTCAGCTACCCAGTGACAAGAAGCCGGGGGATTTTCCGTTAATATCCCCATGAAAAGGGAGTGAGCAGATAGCAACCGTTTCAGACCAAAAAAAGCAGGCAAAGTGGAAGCAACCCAATAAGCGAAGAACAGCCAGTCTTAGCGGGGAAATGAATGGGCCATCAGGACGCGGTCGCTCCCAATAGGTAGGTGTTCAAGTCCAGACAAATGAGATTGTTATCGCGTTAGCTCTGCTTCTAGCAGGAACCGGCCTCCGGGCAACAGTGGAAGAACCCGAAAATAATAGGAAAGACATCAAGGCGTGTGGCCGCCACGGCTGGGCCTCCATCGCCTAAAGGATCAACAGCGCAGGCTGGTCTTTCCAGCTTAGTTCTGTTCACCCCCCCCCATGTGTGGGGAGGGCTGTGTTTGCTCTCCCCTTCGCCTTCTTTTGCACCCGCCCAAGGGAGACAAAGGGACCCTTTTCCTCAGATGGGCATCCGCCCACCTGCGCTCCAGCTTCCCTGAAACAAGGAGCCTGAGACGGACGTCCAAAATCAGGCGAGTAAAACTGAATCATCCATCAGCTTGACGTTGGTCACGCAGATCTCCTTGGAGGCTCCCCATCTGCACACATGAGCACACCTCCTGCCCCCAGACAGTCCCCCCCAGGAGGTCTTTGGGCAGCTGCCTCTGTTGTACCACCCTTTTGAGGCAAGGGCAGAGCCGGGGGGTCTGGGGCACAATGCGAGGGGGAAGGGCGGATTCTGTCTCCTCCCTGGCATCACGAAGGGGCGGAAGGTGCCCGTCTTTGGGAATCCTAAAGCCTGTGGCCCTGCCCTGGAGGCTCTGGATTGGCCTTGGGTCCTCCAATGGTCTCGGACTACAACTCCCAGGAGGCTTCGCCACCACCTCTGCTGGCCAGGATTTCTGGGAGTGGTAGTCCAAGAACCCCCCGGTCTAGAACGATAAGTGTTGGAGAACATTCGTTCTCCGAAGAGGACGCATGTGTAGAACGGCGGGCAATTCCTATGGCAACGATGATCTGCCACCATTTGCCCGGATCCGGAGCATTTCCCTGCTTCCGTCTAAACAACCAAGAGCTGGTGACATCTAATCAGCCATTTGTTGCCATGGATATCTGCTAGGGAGATCTCATTTAATCATCCTTTAAACAAGAAGGAAAATCTTTGGCACCTCTTCAGCCCAATAAATTTCGATTCACATTAAATCATTTCTTCAAAAAAAAAAAAAAAGATCTGGCCCATGACATCATCATCCCTGTTGGCTCGCCAAGGAGGTGCTTGGAGAACGTCCACCCTGCCATCATCTCTCCCCCACACACACACACCGCAGCATAAAGGCAGACCAAAGAACGGAGTCTGGCATCATCCCCACCAAGAACTGCATGCCTTGGGGTGCTTTCTTTTTGCAACCGTCAGCCCACCCCACCCCTCCATGACCCCTAAATTAATCTCCACTTTCCCCAGTTATCAGTTTTGCCAAATGAGTCCTTATTTCCCCCCCCCACACACACACAACCCCAGCAGGCGGGCGCTTGACCTCCAGAAGCAGAAGAGGCCAAAGCAGAGCAACAACCAGCTGGGGTTCAAGGCCGCCTCTTTGAACCCCACTTTTGGGAGAGGAGGGAGGTCAGCCGAAGGCCAGGAAACCAGGGTGGACGGGAGAGGAAGGGGCTGCAACCCATTAAGAGCCTTTCCTCCCAGGGAGGGTGGGGGCCCTCTGCACGCCCTTGCGGGCTCACTCCACGGCCTGTCAGGGGTTAGGGGGTGGGAGACAGGGGTGGGGTGGGGGGTCAGGATTGGAAACAGAACCCACCAGCCCTAAGCGTTACCAGCTGGAGCCCTTCCAAGAGAGGGAGAGATTTAAAAAGCAGGCCGAGGGGAAGGACTGAGCTGGGGGGGGGATATCCAAGAAGCCACCTCTGCCCACCCTGATCACAAGGGGGTCCTTGGCCAGGGAGGTCGTCCGGTGGGGGGGGCGTTCATTAGCCCTGACTCCTTGGGATGGAGGGGGCCGCCCTTGCCTGCCCCTCAGGGACCTGTTTCCCCTCCAGGGTAGTCACGATGGGGCTTTTTGGAACACCCACAGCCACAACAACAGCAGGGCTGGGACGCTCCGGAAGGGGCCCTGAGATTTTTTGGCCTTCAACCGGAGGGGTGGGCGGGGAGCCTGGCCTCACTCAGGCACCTTCCTTCTGCTTCTGCTTTAATTCTCCTTTGAACTCCAAGCTCCCTCCCCTGCTTTCTGGCACCACTCAGCTTGCAGTGGGGCAGACCACACTGGCTGGGGGATTGTGGGCATTGTAGTCCAAAAAGGTAACTTTCCCAAGCTCCAGCACAGTGAAGGGTCTGTCCACTCAACCAGACTGAGCAGAGAAGGAGCCTCCCCTCCCTGCCCTCCACCCCAGCAGCCATCGGGACACACACACACACACACACACACACACACACACACACACGTGCGCGCGCGCACGCACGCACACACACACACACATACACAGAGGGCCAGGCGGTGCTCCCCTGCAGCGGCTGAGCAGAGGGGCAGCTGAAGGTCTTTGCATGCAGGCAACAGGAGGGAGAGGGTCCTCCACCGTACCCAGGTGGGCAGGTCTGGCCAGGTCACAGGGCATGAACTGACCTGTGGGACTAGGCTAGCCCCAGGGACAGCTGGCCTTCAGGAGGAATGTGCCAACCCCTCTGCGGCTGGAGGCTCTTGCGCCCATCTCCCTCCGGCTCTGTGATGGCCGGCTGTCCCATGCCAGGCTCCCACCTTGCCCGCCCGCCCACCCACCCGCTGCCAAAGGTCACGCTGGGCCCTGGCGTCTGCAGCCATTCGAGGCCTGCTTTTGCTCGCCTTAACCTTTCCGGCCTCTTGGAGCCCGGGGTCCAGTGTGACTGGCCTCTATGCGTTTCGGTTGGACCCCTTCTGCACTGACCGTGTAGGGCCCCCCCCCTTTCCCACTCCTCTGCAGGCTGTTACTGAACCAAAGTGGAACCGGGAGGAGGACCGGATGGCAGGAGGCTGATTGGCTGGCTTGAGCGCCTGCTCTCTGAGCGGGCCAGCGTTTCACATTTCTCCGTGCTGGCAGGGAAAGGCATCAGCCGCCGCGCTGCTCTGGAAGGGATCTGCTGGGCTCATGGACCGACCCTCCGGGATTTTTCTTCTGGAGCCAAGCTGACCTGACAGTAGCTTCGAGGCTCATCGTTCTTCCTCTTTTCTTTTCACTTCAGTGGGGAGGATATGGGCTTGGCAAGCGCCTGTCTTTCACTCCGGCCTCCCTTGCAGGGAGGTTGTGAGAATAAAATGGCACCGTGGTGCGGATTATTTAGGTGGTGGCCGTGCGGCAGGGAATAACCACCACCATCCCCGTTGCTTTGAGTGAAGTTTTGTGGCCATTTGCTTGTAGGAGGCAGAAGGCAGGGACGCTGAGCCACGGGTGGATAGTCAGAAGGCCACTGGCCTCTGGAACTCTCAGCCACAAGATGCCATGCTAGCTCTATAAAGAGGAAGCCATGGAAATAAGGTGAGATGGTGGCGGCTGGCTGCAGGAACGCTGCCTCCGATGCTGGGGATCCCCCCCCTTCCCAAAGACCTCTGCCGGGAGAGGCAGGAAGGTTTTCTGAAAGGCGAAAAACCAAAGGCGGGAGCCCCCCACCCCACCCGAGCCCGCCCCCCGCCCTTCTCTTTCGAAGAAGAGAGTAGCTGTTTCAAAGGCAGGCGATGGGTCCCTAGAACAAGCTGCCCCACTTAGCAGTTGGGGGCTGACCCAGGCCATGAGGGGCCCCGGAATGAAGAAAAAAAGAGGCCTTTTAATGAAATCATCCTTTAAGCATAGGAATATGTCATTTCTCCTCCGTCCGCGTGTTTGTTGTCTGGAGCATAATTACTTTATGGCACTATAAAAGACATTGTATTTCAAAGCCAGCTTCAGATAATTTATAGCACGCACTCCGTTGCCAATGAACCTTCAGCAAGAAGAGAGGAACCTTTGGAAAAGGGAGAAAGGGAGGCTGAGAACAGCAAGGGCCGACTTCCGAGGCAACTCTTCAGGGCCTCTGGAGATCACCGCGTCCTCTGCTTGTGCCCACCTTCCAACCACGATTTCCTGGCCTTTTCTTCCGCTGCTCGGCCGCTGTATTTTCCACTCCGCTTGCGCTTCCACTAGCAGTTCCATGTCTCTACACCAGTGGGTCCCAACCAAGGCGGGGGGACCATGGCTTTTTACACTCCTACTAAAACGAAGTGTCGGAAGTCCTGCCGTCCTGTTCCTCTCTCTGGCCACTCGGACCGCCAGTTCTGCCAGTTCCACAGGACTTCCACCAGATCCTGTAGCACCCCTCCAGCGGGTGGAACTGAAGTCCTACTATAGGATTGCTCTCACAAACTATTGCTTCTTGAACCCATTTAAGTAAAGCAAAGGAATCTGGAGGGCACATCCTGAATCTTATCCAAAATCTGACCATCCAGCCTGTTAAAAGAAGAAAGCGGTCCTAGTGCATGCTGGGAGTGGTAGTTCCACTGTCCTTTAGGTTCTACAGATGGCGCCTCCCAAAGAACTACGACACCCAGGAAGCGATGCGGCCCTCTGTTGTACATTAGCAAAAGGAAGCCGGCTCAAGCTGGCCAGGGAGCTTGAGGGAGCTAGGCCTGCGTTCAGTTGAGTGACATGGTGATGCCCAAAGGTTTTGGGGTCTGGCATGTCCAGAGGGTGACGAGAAGGAAAGGGCGTCCGTCCCCCACCCCACTGCTTCCCTGCTAGGAAATGTCCATCCACCAGAGTGACCCCTTTTCCCCTCTGAGTTGCAAACAGGCGGAGAGCATGCAGGAGAGATCCTGAGTCTCCTGACCAAGCGCCAGGTGAGACTCCCTTCTCCTCCTCCTCCGACTGACCCTGACCCTAACCGCTGGCCTTGGGGCGGGTCCAAGGCACTCAAAGAGCCGTGCGGGCCCCCTCCCCCAGATGCATCTTCAGCAAAGAGGCTCATAAACGTGGCCCAAGGACTGAAAATCAATCCCGCAAAGTGGAAATCAATAGCTATAACTAATATTAATAGTGATTAGGCTGCCTCTCTTTCACTTTGCAGCCGGGAATGAATTGTTTGGCAGGTTTTAGTGCCCGCTGAACTTTGCAACGCACCGCAACGAGCATGGCAAGAAGTTCACTAAGGAAGGGGGTCTCCGTGGGCAGAAAACGAAGGCTCCTGGAGGAACAATCAGGAGGAGGTTTTAGGGAAGCCTCTCTTGAACCCGTGACCAGGCTCCTAGGGGAGATCCGGGGCGCAGAAAGACGAGACCGGATGGAGAGCTCTCTGGTGGCTTCCCCACTGGGCCCGGAGCCTCCCTGGCGGCTTCCCAGCTGGCCTGATGGACGGCTGTCCCAGCAAGGCCAAGCTCTCTCCAGGCCTCGCTTCTCTCCCTTCCCACAACACCCTTCCTTGGCCGCCTGCCAAGACCAAGCACCCCCAGAGGTGGCTCGGCCCCGGTGGTCGAACCCAGGAGGTAACGTTGGCCTTTCTACGTGGCCCTCCTTGGCACTAAGGAAGCGGGCTTTTACGCTGGGCAACAGGCTGGGCTGGGAAGGGCCGACCCCCCTCCTGGCAGACCTTGTGGGTTCGGGGGAGAACTCAGGTCCATGTGGAAGCAAAACCTCTAGAGGAGGAGGAGGAGGAGGAGGAAGAGGAGGAGACGGGGGGGTGTCTAGCTGCACCCTTGGGTGCTCTCGACAGGGACGGTCCCACCATCCAGCATCGACCAGCCCCAGCGTGAGGGTCTCTGGTGGGCGGCCTCCCTCACAGCCTCCGGGACTGTCTTCCTAAATGGCATCTAGGAACAAACGAGCTGCCGTTCTCCGGGACGGCCTGCGTTGTTCCATCGCATGCGATGCGGAGAATGTGCTTGGCTGGCAGCCTCGGAGGAGGCACACAAAGGCTGCTCCTTCTTGCTTTCTTCCAGGCGGCCTGGCTTGAAGGGCAGCCCGGGCTGGGCTCGGGCCAGCTTTTGGCCCAGCTTCCCCCCCTCCCCACCCCACCCCCCCATGTCCCCACAACACTCTGGAGGGGGGGGCGGAAACAAAGCATCCACCCTCCGAGATCTGGAGTGGGAAGACAGGAGGGATATTGCGGACAGGTGCGTGCGCATACGCGCGCACAAACACACACAGTGTTGTTCATAATTACTGCAAGACCATGGATAGCCTCCTGGCCCAGCCCGGTTGGACGGTCCAGGCCAATAATAACCCTGGACATTTAGAAGCGTTTGTATTTAATTGGGAAGGTTTGGAGGGAAAGTTTGGCTGGCGGAAGGAAGGAAAGGCCGGCCGGGGTTTTCCAGCGGTCTTGCCAACCCCGGTCAGCGTCCCCTCTGGTGGCTGTCTCTCCCCCCCCCCCGGCTGGCTTTTTGGGCCTCCTCCTTTCTGGCCCAGCCTCCTGCTCGGTCCCCCAGTCAGTCCTGCCCGAGGGGGGGATCCCCAAAGATGCCCAGGTGGGAAAGGGCACCCCTTCCGTAGACATCGTTGGGAACCCCGGGCCGACCGAGGCCTTTTTCCTCCTGGGGAGCAGGAGGAGGTCTCCTCGAGGGAGGTGACACAGCCACACGTCTGCCTGGCCGTAAATTTTCTTTTATGGTCCTCTCAGTGTAACGGGTAATGGAGATTTATGTGGCCACAAAAGAGAGGTTTGTTCTCCCAATAACTTAATTAGGGCTATTTTTAGCCTTGGCCACTGCGCGCTGATCTGGCCGGCTACGCCTTGGCTTCGGCCTCTCAGCTTCTCACTCGCTCCTTGCGTGCCCTTGCAAACGGGTGGGGTGCGGTCCTGCCTGCTCTCGTGGAAGACCCGTTGGAGAAGGGAGGCAGGCAGAGCGGGTGCCCTTGGCTTGGCCTGCCAGGCACCAAGGCCCCCCCCCTCCGCTCTGGCTCTGCCTATTTCCAGCAGATGCCACCCCCACCCCTCCGCCCCCACATCAGCCCCCTCAGGGCACCAGCTCCATGGTTTTACCCACACGGCCGGACAACAAACACAGATGAATACCAGCTTGTGTCCACAGATCAAGGGAAGGCGTTGGACCCTCTCTCCTCTGCTTGGGTTGGACTGCAACGGGGACCCCGTGTCCAGTTCCGGCACCACAGTTTAAGAAGGATCTTGAGAGGCTGGAGCGTGTCCAGAGGATGGCCCTGCTGAAATATCTCCACAGGAGGACAGTCCACCACCCTCCGAGGTAGCCGGCCCCACTGCCGGACAGCGCTTAAGTGTCAAGAAATGACTCTTAACATTTGGCCGAACTTTCCATTCTTGAACCCCCCACTTCTAGTCCTGCCCCCCTGAACCAAAAAATAAAATAAAAACCCAACCCAACAGGCTCTGTTCCATCTTCCATGTGACAACCTTTCAAATGCTCAGATAGTCACCTCTCCTGTTTCTCTCCTCCAGGCTGAACATGCAGGTCCCCTCAACCTTTGGTTTCCAGATCTCTTCCTGTTCTGATTGCTCTCCTCCGGACATGTTCTCAACATCTTTCTTAAACTGTGTGCCCAGAACTGGACACAGGATTCTAGAGGAGGCCTAGCCAGTGCAGAAGAAGAGAGGGGGACTAGTATAGTCGGAAATTACGCTTCTACTAACACAGAGCATTAAAATAGCCTTGGCATTTTTGTAGCCACATTGCACTGTTGCAATGGAATCAACTGTGATCTGTGAGATCTATAATCTATAATAAGAGGGCCTTAATTAGCTAATATATCTGTGCACAGGCAGATGGCCAGATGGAGATACCAGGTTTTGGGTTGGAAAGTGAGGTGTTTTACTCGGCTGCAACAGAGCCATTTATTCTAAATTGCTTGTGAAATCAATTTATTTTGAATCGTTCCGACCTCTGCGGATGCTGATCTAGTCAAAATGTCTTTGGTGAATTTCAGCCAGAGCTATGAGTGTAGGCACAGATGTGTGTTTCCCTCCTTCACAATGTCGCTAGTCAATGTCGCTAGTCAGTTTCAGCCCCAGCTCGCTGTCTTCTCACCTTCTCCAGCCTCTGGGTGTTTCTGTCTCCCTGCACATGTGCTGAGCTACAGAGAAACCTCCATTTTATTCCCCCCCATCTGTCATTCTGTCATAGCACTATGCCAGTTTGCAAGAAATAAATAATAATATATTTTAAAAAATAACACCTAGCACTGTGAGAATCAGCCAGAGTGAACGGAGGATGCGCCCAGGAGTATAAAAATCTGTATAGCCCTATCGACTGATATGCAACACAGTTTAAAAGCAGATTAAAAGTTTTTCCAAGAGGATGCACACACCAACCACGAACCCACAAAAAATAGTTTGGAAAATTGCTTTATGGCTATTGTTCCATGGAAAACATCCAAAGACCCGTGTCAGTGGCTGGCTGCCACAAGAAGCAGGCTGCTGTAGCATATTATCTTTATTCCTTAAGTTCTTCAGTCCATGGAAATTGCTCATCTGACAAAAGACCCATAAAAGGAGGGGGGGGAGGCGATGCAAGGGGTGCCCCTGGAGACTATATCCCACCACCGCCCCTTCCAGAGGGCAGTGACATGAGCACCCCCCTCCAAAACGCACCCTTCTGATTAAAATGTCAAATCTGGATGCTAAAGTTTGATGTCTGAATTTCAGGACCTCAGTATAGAGTTGGGAGGGTTCCATTTTCATTAAATTAATGAGTGCAGCTAATTAAAACCAATTTACAGTATTGCCGACAGCCAGTCCCTCTCAATTACTGGCTCCTGCGGGAAACACTTTGAACATCAAATGCCGATCCTGAATAAGAAATATTTCCTAAATATTTGCACATC
Source organism: Pogona vitticeps (assembly GCF_051106095.1). Lineage (NCBI taxonomy): Eukaryota > Metazoa > Chordata > Lepidosauria > Squamata > Agamidae > Pogona > Pogona vitticeps. Next base: position 278,631 of record NC_135800.1, read on the forward strand.
TGAGGGGCGCTGGGAGGATCTTCGCCACGGCGCAGAGGGGAGTGTGTGGGGTAATTTACCAAGGCCCATCGATGCAGGCCCTCCCTTTTCCTCGGGGTACCTGCACAGCTCCTTTGATGCTCTGGGAAGGCACCCTCCCCATCTCCTCTCTTCCACCAGGAGATTACGAATTGTCTGGAGATACCAGAGCGAAACCGTGCGATCTGTACAAATCGTATTACACGGCCAGGCATGCCGTGGGTTCAAGAGGTGAGGGAGTCATAAAGGTGAAGCCAGTGTCCTCGGGATGACTCGGTCCAGGCCGAGGGCAACACTCGGTGCCCCTCCCTGCCAGGATGGTTTGCCCAACCTGCTTCTCGCCCACCTCTGGCACTGTGGGCGGGCAAAGGTCCTCTCTTGCGTCCAGCTCACACTTTGCCCTGTCCGGTTTTCTTCGTTTCCGCTGCTTTGTGTCCCAAAGGGCTCATACGGAGCAGCAAAAATAGCAGCAGAGGACAAGGCGGGAGGTCCCGGCCCTTTCTCCTTGCTGTGCTTACTCACCCTAAAACCCACCGCAGGGAAATCAATAGCCCAGGCCGGCAAGAACTTAGATCGAAAGGCTCGGGAAGCTGTGCTCGGGGAAGAAGGGGGTGGAAGTGAGTGCCTTGGAAGAGATCTGGAGAAACGAGTTGGAAACAGCCCAGAAAAAAGCCTTCGTGGAACACTCTCTTCCCCTCAAGGGGCTAGTCCCTGCTGTTTACGGGGCAGTGGTGTGCCTGCTGGAACACTCCAGATCCATTTCCTGGAGCTGGAGGTGGCAGCCACATTTTAGTCCTGCATCAACTGCTGGGACTGAAATGATAGTTATATGCAGTATGACCCTGGTAGTTCGAAGCCCCACCTCTGTGGGGTGGGATGGGAAATAAGAAAAATATGAGGAGTCAACCCTAAATACTGTGTGGTCTCTGGCTCCCTCTAATGGCCAGTTCTGGTAAATACTCCTTGAAAATATATATAAATATTCGGTTTTGTTTTTTTAAATTTAGTAAACTGCCTTATACCCCAAATGGGCATGATTAAGAAACTCTCTTGTTGAGCTAAGAAAAACAGCAACAACCCACAATTCTTCCTGCTCAAAATGGATGAACTTCAAGCCTCAGCAGACCCCCAAGTCCTTGATCACCTGCATTTGGCAGTTTCGGGCAAATAAGGAGTCAGGAGCGAGGAAAGGGGTTTCCTGGATTTGCAAAAGTTTGGCTAAAACTTTTGCAGGAGGAGACGTGAGATCAGGCCTCAGGAACTGCACGGTAAAATATTTAACTGAGCATTTATGCTTTGAAGGGTGGGTGTGCTTGTGGCCCACCCTTCTGAAAGGTTCCCTCTCAACTATTCAGGCCTTGCTCGGGGAGGGACAGCATGTCCAGCATCCCATAATGTGCAGAGAAAGGGCATCAGGGAGCTGCCGGGTGACACGACCCATCCTGGTGGACCCCCCCCCCCACCAGCCCTGCAGGGGAGTCTTCCTCCCCTCCCCTCCCCGACCCTCTTTTCCATTCCCCCTCCTGGGATGAATGGGGTGAGGCGAAGAATAGGCTAAGGAGGGTCAAGGTTTTCCCCTCCCAGCAGCGCAACCCCTGACCTCCCAGTAGCCCACCAACTGCAGGGGGGGGCATGGTTTGCTGGGTTTGTGAATAAGTGGCTTTTTTTTTAAAAAAAAAAATCTGCCCTCCCTTTGGGAGCCTGAGCACAGGAACCAATGAAATTATATGTGTTGTTTTAAGCGGCAAAGAAAACGTCCCTTCCTCTTTATTGAGATTTATGGCTTCCCCCGAGCTTAATTGTCTTTAGGCGGCTTAGATGTCCTTCCTTAACTGTCTGCGTAAGTGGTGCGGGGGGGGGGGGAGGGTCACGGCCTCTGAGCAACCCTGGCCCTCGCCCTCCTTGGGCTGGACGTCAGGGCCAGGGTGGAGGACCACGGAGGAGGCCGCCTGGCCAGGAAAGGGCCCTGGGAACGCGCACACGGCCCCAGGAAAACACTGCACCAAGTGGCTGCCTGGGATCGTTTCCCCTGCATTTGCAGGAGAGGTTTTAGAAAATGACCCATCCACCCCAAGGTGGTGCTGGACAAGTGCTGGTCAGGCGCCGGGCTTTGCCAGAGGAAGAGGAAGAGGTGGGCGCCAGGTCAAATCGAAGCAAGCTTGAACTCTCTCGAGTGTGTCCACATGCCACACTAGCTAGGAGGAAAGGGAGGTAGTAGGAGAAGAGGAAAGCCTTAACGTGGGATGCATCAGCACATTAAAGGAAGCCCCAGCCTCGAGTCCGCAGCCAGGACCCAAGTGGGGCTGTTAAGGCTGGATAAACCACTTCTCCCTGTAAGGGCGCGCCTCTGAACAGGGGGCTTTGCCCAGTCTGAACCGGAAAGGGGAACTTTTCCTCCCGCGTCTTTCCTCCCTTTCCTTCTGCCTTCCTCTGGTGTGCACCTTCATGCGCACATGTTTGAACGGCTGGTGCTCTCAGATCACGACTCTTCGTGGGTGTGAAACCATGTTTTATCTTTTGTTTGTTTGTTTGTTTGTTTTTAAATAAATGCCAGCCAGCCAGCAGGTGTGAAAAGCTCTCTGGCAGGTGGGGGGGGGCTCTTCCTTCCATCTGATCTGCAAAGCTGGCACCCCCCCCCCCCACCGCCACCTTTCAAGGTCTCCACAGTGCCAGAGGAAGGCCGGGAAGAGGAGGCCTGTTGCATCCTCTAAGGGGGCCTTTCGGGAGTTTATCTGGTCCTCCCCACCCCACCCCTGGGCCCATCTGCCTGCCTGCCTGCTTATCTTCTGCTGCTCCCGACAGAGAGAGCCCCCCCCCCCAAAAAAACCTTGTGAAATGGTGTGATTACCACCGACTCACAGGGCACATGTGCGCCTTTGGTCAAGGGCATCGGTTAACAACAATAACAAATAAAAAGGATTTGTCTCCTTTTTACAGAGGACCATCGCCTTCTTTGGAAAACCCCTCCCAGCTGGGGTGGCCCCGGAGGCGACGCTGCGGCCCCAACGCCAGACAGGAGCAGCCGGTCGGCCGGATGCCGGTGAGGTCTCTCCTTGGATCCTTGTCCAGCTCAGAGCCCAGTGGCCGTTGGGAAGCCAGAATCAGGCCAAAGAGTTGCCCCTGCCATGTGGAAACATCTGTGTGGAACCTCCCATTAGAGAAAGAAAAAACATATCACGGTCCTGCAACAGAGGATGCCGGGAGGATCTCGGCTTCTGGACACATCTGGAGAACTTGGACGGCACGGCGATGTTACGGGCTCAGGTGGAGGCAGGCATCAGCCCTGAGCGAGCCGCCCAGCCCGCAAAGGAAGGCGTTGCTTCCTCGGTCTCATCCCGGCACCCCTCTCTCGCTTTCTCTCTCCTAACCTGCTGGCGAGGGACTTAAAACTCTGCAGCAAGTTGAGACATACACGCCCCGAACCGCCAGGCCCTCGCAAATCCTTCAGCATAAAGTTCTGAATAGGAATCTTGACTCCGTTTTGGCTGAACGCCCTCGGGAGCCTCCCTGCAGCCTGCAAACCCGCCTCACCAGGGCTGAAGCAATGGCGCCGGAGAGCGCAAGGTGTGTGTGGACGCTTGCCCTCCCCTACAGGGTTTTATGGGGGGGGGAATGGAAGAAATAACGGGGATAAAAGGTAAAAGGGTGGCCATTTGCCTCCTCATGAACCTCTTTATGGGCCTAAATGTGACCTTCCACACCTCACGTGTCCATTTAAGGGCACAAGCAGCTTCACAATTAAAAGGTCATAAAACATTATCCCTCCCTTGGAACAGCCTTCAAGCCAGGCACCCTGGAGGCCGATGGTCCTTTGGGATGATGGGGGGGGCCTCCAAGTGGGGGAGGCCTGTGTCTGCCCTGATCTCTCCTGATGGACTCCCCCCCCCCTCGCTTGCTTGCCTGGACCAACGTGCAGAGGGTCGTCAAAAAGTCTGAACTGACTTCACAGCACATCCTTCTCCTTCTCCTTCTGCTTCTTCTTCACAACAGCAGCTCAGCAGAACTAAACAGGGGCCCTGGGAGAAGTGGACATTCAGAAAGATCCGTCCGGTGCTGGCACCTGAGCAAGGAAGAAGCCAACGGAGCCCAAAATAAACAAAGCCCTTGTTGGGGGTGCTGAGCGGAAAGGCCCCCATCCTGACTTTCCGTCTCCCTCTCCCTCCCCCTACACACACACACACACACACACACACACACACACACACCTGTCTCCCGTCTCCCTCTCTTCTTGCAGGAGATGGGGAGGCACCATCTGGCAGCCCAGGAGGGATTTAACCTTAACTCTGGCTTAATGTCAAGCTGGGGAACTCTCGCTTCGCTTTTGCCTGAGATCTCCTGCCTCGAAGGAGGGCTCCATTTCCGAGAGCCACCCAGCCGACGTGACATTGGACCTTTAAAGGAGGCAGAAAGGAGATGATGGGAAGAAGGTGAGCCCCCCCCTTTAAAGGAGGCAGAAAGGAGATGATGGGAAGAAGGTGAGCCCCCCCCACCCCACCCTGCAAACCCCCTCCCCACACACACACTCTCCTGCTGCAGCTGGAAGCTTTTCTCCCCAGACGGCCTGGCCTCCCCTCCGTTGTCTTTGTGATGGGCCTCGGACTCTGGGGTTTCACCTTCTCCCGCTTGAGCCTTCTGTAGCAAAGAGGACGGAGCTCCGAGCTGCTCGATGCACGTTCCAGATACTTTATCCGTGGCCGGGTGTCGGTTGCAGGAAGGGAAAACTCATGAAAGCAAGAAAAGTTGGGAGGGGTAGGGTGCCCTCAGACAGGGAGAAAGGACCGCATCCAAACCGTGCCTTCTCTGGGAGCCGTCTCCCTTAAAGCAACCCATCGGTTAGGCAGGAATCCCTACAGAAGGTAGCCAGTTAATGAGAAAGGGGTGGACCGCCTGGGGAACTGGAAGCTATTCTCCTCTGTGGATCTCTGTCCTGTTGCACAGCAAAAAGAGAGAGAGAGAGAGAGAGAGAGAGAGAGAGAGAGAGAAGAAAAGAAAAGAAAAGAGAGAGAGAAAAAGGAATTTGATGAGAAATTCAAAACTTGGCCACCCAAACAGGGAGTTTGCTCCAGTTTGCAGATAACCCCCAATCAAAAAAGCTGCAGAAATAGTAGTTGTAGTTCCTGCCCCGGCCCGGCTTTCGCAACAGGCTTCAACCCGAGGTTGCCAGCCCTTCCCCCAAGAGAGAAAAGCAGTCTCTGGAGAAAGATGCCGAGTCTTGTGCTGGGGCAGGACCGTGGTGGGGTGGTGGGGGTGACGGAATCCAGTTCCTGAAAGGAGTTTTTATGAGAGTTTCTTGGCACTTCACTCTGGGCACGCCTCCTTCCTCCTCCCAGCCCCTCTTCTGGGGGGGGGAGAGCCACTCCTTCCCCCTGGGGGCAAAGGGCTGGAAAGCTGGGAAAGGGAAACCAGGGGGAACGAGAGAAGTAGGAGCAGCTGCTCCAAGCCTGAGAGCGACACAAGAGCAGGAATAAAAGCTTTCATTTACTTAGAGTCGGACAAAGCCAACAGGGAGCGGACAAACGCGACTGCTTTCAGCAACAGCCTCTAGAGAGGGGGAAAGCCCGGAGCAGGCAGGCGGGGCTCTCTTTGAATTCAGAGGCCATGAAATAAGGATTAAGGGTTAGTGCTGGATAGACAGACTGAGCGTTGCCCCAGCCTAGAATAAGCCCTTAACCGTGGGGCCTGTGGGCCACCTTTAGACCGAAGGGCTGCCACCCCGACCTCAGACCTTGCCCGGCCTTTGCCCTGAAGGGCAGCCGAGAGCTGTGGCTTCCCAAGAAGAGAAGGCGCTCCTCCGGTCAAGGTGCTCCTCTGGCGAGGGGGGGGGAGGGAGGGCTTCTTGTTTCACAGCTTCTTGCAAAGCCTCTCCCTCTTGCAAAGTCTGGACCCCCGTGCATGGAATGCGCCAAGAAGCGCAAGGATGCGCCAGGTGACCTTTATTCTCCAGAACGTCCAGAGGACCTCCGCTCCGGCTTGCGAGGTCAGGTCGGGTCAAGGGTTGGGGAGGGCGCTGGGTACGGTTATCACCAAGTCCGTCTCCAAGGTCACGATGGCACCCTCGGGGGTGGCTGAAATGCCCGGCTTGCAGCTCTTCTTTCTCCTCGGCTCCCCGTTCCTGCCCGAGGGGGCTCTCTCGCCAGGCGGCTTCATTGCCATAGCAAAGCTCTTCAAGCGACCCTTGAGGAGAAACGAGGCGCCTGAAGTGTTTGTTTTTCCCCGGATGCCGAGTGCCCGGCTTCGGTCCGGTCTTGGCGAAGGCCGGCTCTTTGTCTCTTGGCCGTCACCGCTGCCCCCCCGAGCATCAGAAGATGAGGTCCCTCTGGGGGTGGCCGGCCCACTTCGAGTCCCTTTAGCCAGGGGGGCTTCAAGCCCCCCGCCTCACGGGCCGTTTCATTCGTTCGGGAGGGGCCCTCGCAGGGACGGGTATCATTTCTACCCCGACCCTCCCACCATCATCGCCTGTCCCGACTCGGAGCTCACGGGGAGGTGGGCTCACTGTTATCCCAAGGAAGCGCACGGTGGCCTCGTAGACCACGAAGGGAAACCAGAGGCCATCCAGTCCATCCCCAGCCAAGGCAGGAAGTCCAGCCACAGTATCCTGGAGAAGCGGCCCTCTGAGGAGAAGGGGGAAGCCAAGAAGCCAAGAGACGGCTGTCCTTCCTGGCAATTCTGCCAGGCTCCGGGTCCTGCTGGCTGTGGACGATGGGCTTTGTCAAGGCCCCAGCGCTCCCTCCTCCTGCTGGCACTTTCTCTTTCAGCCAGAAAGGGACTGGAGAGCCCATCAAGCGGAGAAGGGACCTCTTCAAAGGGAGGACTGCCCTTCCGAGGGAGGGCTCTCTTCCTCCATGCGGGGCCACTTAGACCAAGAGAAGCCTTCCCCTCTCGATCACAGCCCTTGGATCCACGTTTTTCTCTCCGTGAGGGGAGGAAAGTCCACGAGAGGATTTCTCTTTTGTGGGTGGAGGCGCTGGAGGACGATCTCAAGCCACGGTGGTAAGACTTGACCGGTGAGCCCACAGGGCAGAGAAGCAGCTAATGGGACCGTTGCAAAGGCGCGCTCGAGTGGCCGGCTGGGCGCCCTCCTCCAAATGTCTCATGGGAGACCCTTGGCTGCCCGCCAGTGCCGGGGCTGGACGGTCCAGGGGCCCGGCTGGGTGGCGCCCCCTCTTGCGGCTCTTGTGCTTCTGCACCATCCCCCACTCGGAGGAGTGTCTGTCCAGGATGAACAAGACTGCAAACATCAAAAGGAAACAACGTTCAGGGCCCGTGTGGGGAATCTCCTGTGGGTAGGAAAGACAACGTTTCTGGGCAGCCCTGCATGTGTGTGTGTGTGTGTGTGTGTGTGTCTGTCAGTGTGCGTGCACATGTGAACTCTGTTCCTTCCCTGCTATGGATGGCAGAGGTGGCGCTGGCATTGCGGCCTCTCAGTTAAATGTTAATTCTTTCCCCACGGGCGCTGTGAACTTTGCCCAGCATCCATCCAGAGGCCCACCCGGGGCTGTGTCATCATCCTGCACCCCTGATCTCTGCAAATAGAGGGTTGTATGGCACAGATCCCGGGCAATTGCCTTGATCAGGGAGGGATCCTTCAGCCCCCGCGTCCTCCCCTCCTGGCCAGCCCCAGCTCTCGGGAAACGATCCCCAGCTTGTGCCAGCCACAGGCCAAGCTCCATCCGGCTTTTCTAAAAAGGTGGGACTTGGTTTCAGAATGTGGGAAAGGGCTCTCATCTCCTGGAGCCCCGGCTGGCTATAAACATCGGCATGACCTAAAGGTAACGCAGCCAATTCTAACCGCCCGTGAAAACAGGCTTTGTTGCTCAAGAGCCAGGGGCCTGACGGAAGAGTTTCAATGATCTCAGCCACTCTGAGAGAGGGGCATTCAATCCTGCCAGACGGCGCTTCGCCCACTCAGGCCCTCCTGGCCAATTAATGGAGGTAATGATCCTTCAGGAGCGTAGACACAGCCCTGTATTATTGGTCAAAGACAATGTGGGGCCCAATCCACCAAGAAGGGGGGTCCCGCCTTCTCCTGCTCGGCCTCTGCAGAAAGTCACTCTGGGGATGGGAATCCCACCCGATTTGCGCGTCTGGCCAAGGAAGCTCCTGTCCCTTCGCAGGGAGGCCTGAGGATGGGGGCAGAGGGGAGGGAAGTGGGACCGACTCCCACCAGACAGAAAGAAGGGAGGACTCAAGCAGGGATAAGCATGTCGGGAGGGCAGCTCTCTCCAAATCTGATGGGGACAGCTCAAAACAACAAGAGGGCTCAGGAAAGATGGATGGTCCAGTCAGGGGACAGAATGAGCAGCTTGGCCACCCTGGCCTTCATCCCCGCCAAAGGAAGCCGACAAAAGCAAATCAAGTCGGAATCTTCTCTGGAGGCGAACATGTTGAAGCTGAGGCGCTCCCACCTTGGGCACCTCACGAGAAGGCAGGATGCTCTGGAAAAGATGATGATTCTGGGGAAGGTGGAAGGCAGTAGGAAAAGAGGAAGACCCAATACGAGGTAGTCTGACTCCCTCAAGGAAACCCCAGACTTGAGTTTGCAAGAGCTGAGCAGGGTGGCGGAGGACAGGACATCCCAGAGGTGGCACGTCCATCCATCCATCCAGAGAGGACATAACCCAGACCTCCAGCCTGGTCAAGACGCCTGCCTTCCTTCTATTTCCCTTCCCTGTACTTCTGGAAATCTGTTTGCCATTAGTTTGATTTCAGTGATGAATTTTTTAAGGGCTTATGCATTATAGAGGTGTCCTCACATCCCTCCCTGCATCTGCTCTCCGCTCACGAGCCGGTGGGGCCGGACTGGTGCACAGCGGCAGGGCTCTGAATCGGGAGGAGGAACAGGGAAGAACCCAATTTAGACGGGACTCTGCAACGGTGTGTGCCGATGGCATTTATATTCTGCACCCTCTGAGGTTTATAGCCTTTGTTTGACTCCCAGAAAATGTTTGGGTTTTTGCAGCCTTGCATGCTGCTTCTCATAGTTATGCCTGGGAGGAACATTTTTCTGGGCTGCGGTGACTGTCAATCTATCCAGCACAGACCAATCATTCCTTACGGCATGTGAATCGAAAGATAGTCCCACCTCTCTGCTGAGTGCTCTTTTCCCCCTCTCTTCTCTCAGTTGGAAGCAGTGGTTTGTTTGCTGTTGATCTGATCCGTTGGTTGCGAATATGAGCGCAGTAAAGAAAGCTGGGGCGGCAATTCTGTAATTTCAAACAGCTGTAAATAAACATTTTTATTCTCTCTCTAACAAATGTCTCAGAGCGAGTCACTGAGACTTTCGATTCCAGTTAACGAGAAAGGGCTGAACTTGGGGAACTTGGTCTCTATTCTGTTCCGAGGATCTCTGTACTCCTCCTGCAGAACAACAAAAGGGAATTGTGCGAGAAATTCTTAACCCTGCAACAACATTTACACAGATGTACCACAGCTGGAAAGCCGGCGGGGAGGAGTAGGATGATGGGAACGAGAACTAGCATCCCACTGGCTCAGACAGACAAGCCAGAACTGCCCATCCAATTCCCATCGGATTTTGGACTCTAAGGAGAGTCTGGCTTATGGGTGGGAGACCCCAGCAGAATCGCAGGTGAGGAAAACAGAACGAGAGTCTGGCTGGAAAGCTGGTGTGGGGGGGGGATGCTGAGACAAAACAGGTGGGCAGCAAGCCCTCTGTGCGCATACGTACGATGTCGTGGCATGCACACGTACACACACACACAGACACACTAAAATGTTTTGTGCTGTAATGCACCTAGACAGGTTTATTTGCTTTAAATATTTATACACTGGCTTTTAATTTCAAGTAAACTGAACCCTGAGGTGACTCACGTTTTAATGCTTCTGCTGGTTTGCTTTGGCTTGTGATATCACACACACACACACAGAGTACACGTATCATCGTGACCCTGACTGCGACATTTCTGGCTTCGGGCCTCCTCGCTCAGGCTTCTCAGACGGCCAGGATTACCTCATAAACTCCATTTTCAAATCCATGCACAGTCATTAAGGCTCCTCGCACTCGGATCGGTCCTTCTGTCACAAAGAGCAAATCTAATTTTGAAATCAAAACCATTTGGGGGGCGGTGAGAAGGCTGGAGCCCCATCGAAGAGATCTTCCCCAGCTGGGACCCAGCACACCGGCCAGCATCTCCCCTCCGGAGAATCTGGGCAGCCAAGAGATGCTTTATATAGAGAGAGTGTGAATGTGGAAAATATTTGGAAAGCAGGTGGCCCTGAGGATTATGCGGAGGGAGCGAGCGGCAACGCGCGGCTCCTTGATAAAACGCAAGCCTCCACGGACACTTTGATTGCACACGGATGCATTTGGCACGGAAAGCGGCAGCGCTATGCAACCAGACGGTTGCAGATGTGTTCAGACAGCGTCGCCAGAAAAGCCACGCGCAAGGAACCGGGGACTCCTAGCCACGACGGTGTGTTTTGTTGAGGGAAGAGTTAGCCATCTCTGAGGTTTTTGTGCTGATTCTTCTTGATGGCGCTGCCGGCTGCCGGGGTGAAGTACGGGCAGGATGTGCTACACCTCCCAAGTAGCCCAGAAAAGGAGCCGGATCTGAGCTTTGCGGAGGTCTGTTTTCTCTTGGATAAAACCGGTCCAACTGATTTCGTCACAAGTTGGCACCGAAGAGTAAGTTGTGCCGGGAGGAGATGGGTTCAGTTTAGGGTTGCCCTAAAACTTTGACACAACCAAAAACCACCAAGGGCCTCGTGGCTGTCCGGCCACATTTTAATGGGTCTTTTTTTTCAAGACAGGCTTGGGCTGCACAGAGGAATGCCTTCAGACAGCAGACGGCACTCAGTAAACCTGGGCACAGGCCCACCTGCCTTTAGTATTCTCACAGGTCAGAAAAAGAAAAGGGGCCAAGCGACTCGGTTTTGGAGACCAGGGCCACTGAACCACCGGGGCCAACACATCGTGAATGCTGGTGAGGCCTGCTGTTCTCCAGGTCCTGCCCACCTCCGGGATGGTCAAGGTCTCTGAGCTCCCTCCTTCATCGCCCCGTCATCTCCTTTTCAGCCAGATGTGGACGTGGAGTGGGGGGCTTACACGGGAGAAAGACCCTTTGGAAAAGGAGGCACCCCCTGCAAAGGGTTCTCTCTCCAAGAGACACCCAACGACCCTCCCAGGTTCTCTTTGGCCCTGCTGAAGAGAGTGGCCACTCTCTGAGCCCCAGGGAGCAGTTGGCGCCCTCCTACCCCACCCCCCAACCTCCATTTCTCTTTCCTGGGACATCTGCCTTTGGAAGCTTCCATGTGGGGCCAGCCAACTCCGAAGGGTGTTCCTCCACCCTCCACCCCATCTTGGGCCTTCCTGATTCCTTTTGGGTTCTGAATACAGGGCTCCCTCCCTCCTTCAGCTCCCCATCCACCCCGTGGGTTCCTGCAGGGTGTGTGCGTGCGTGCGTGTGTGCGTGCGTGTGTGTGTGTGTGTGTGTGTGTGTGTGTGTGGTTTCACATGACCCACTTTTGCTGCTGAGGCTGCAGTTCAAGGAAAGAGGGGGGGGCTTGCCAGAGAGTTCTCAGTGCAAACCTTGCAAGGCTGTCCAAGATCAACATTACAAAAGAGACCAACGAACAGGCCAGGCCCAGCAGGCGGGGGAGGGGGGAGTGGAGCAAAGAAGCAAAGAGAGGTGCTGAACATGGGTGGGATCCTGCCCCTTTTTACTCAGCTGTTCGGTCCAAGGAGGCCTGGCCCATCCATAGAGTCAATGGAACAAATCGGGAAGGAGTCCCCCCCAGCCTCGCTGGGCTTCAGGAGCAAAGACCGATCTGTTCAGGCAGGCTTTTCCTGAGTAACTGCTGCGCTGTGTTGTTTTTAAATGTGCTTTAAACACCACTAATGTTTTTTAAGCATTTATTTACGTATTTAGAATATTTTTTACCCCACCTTTCTCCTTAAAAAAAGGACACAAAGCGGCTGACATCCTTGAAAGACAATATTTAAAATATGCTCTAAAACATTGTCTTGCTAGTGATGCAGCCTGCCTTGCGTGCTTTATTAAAGAGAAAGACAGAGTCAAAATATTCTAAATACATCAGTGGTCCACCCTTGGCTCCTTTTCCTGCCCCACCACCGCTGAGAGCTTTCCTCCAGAGAAGGGGGGGAAACCCTGATGAAGCTCTGCCTCACTGAGCCTCCCAGCCTTTGGATCAAGGCCTTTTCTCCCAGGTGCATCCCGTGCAGATGATTGCCAGGTGCCGGCCAGGAAGGCAGAACTCCCAGAAGGGAGCACAGAGGCTTTTGTAGCCCAGAAGATCTGGAAACCCCACACCCAGCTTTCTGTCCTCTTGTCTCTGGGCGTGGGCAGCAGCTGCTCATCGGAGGGATGCTGCCAGGCAGACTCTGGATGATGCTGGTGGCCATAGCATTCCTGGGTTTCAAAGGATAGCTTTGGAAGCTGCCTGGATCAGGCCCTCCCGACATGCTGGGCCAGCCCTCCCCTCTCAGAGTCTGTTGCCACTGACGTCCAGCTCTCCCATCTTAGAGGGCTTCAGCCCCGCTTCGGATAGGTGAGTCCCTGAAATGCCTTTTTAAAGTTAAGGAAGTGTTTTCATGTTTACTTGCTTCTAATTACTGAATTGTATTTGAATGAGTGTATCATTTAATTGTGGTTTTTTTAATGTTTAACTTATTCTGTTATCACGACAAAGGTGGCCTATAAAACAAACAAACAAACAAACGTTCTCTTTCTCTCTTGTGCAGAGCATAGTTCTCCGTTGGAAGAGTTGGACCAAGGAAGCTTTCCTTGGGAAGAGGGCCTCTGTTTGGAGGATGATGGAAAGACCCCGGTTGACCTGCTTCCAACTGTAAGTGATGAAGCGTGTTTATTCTTTCTCCTACAAATGTCTCGGGATGAGTTACTGAGCGCTTAAGGGCCCATTCGTGAGAAAGGGGTGGACTATCTGGGGAACTTGGAGCTATTTCCCTCTGTGGGTCTCTGGGAATGTGGGGGTGTGTGGGGGGGTCACCCTCTTCAGAAATCTCCAGGGTCAGGGAGAAGAAGGAGGAGGGCATGGAGGTGGGAGGAGTGGGATAAACTCCCGTTGGTCAGAGGAGCGTGTGAGGGTCTTGGCCGGTTCTCCAGCCCAAGGGAAGGTGGTGCCTTCCTGGCAAGAATCGAAGGGGGAAATGGCCTGCAACTCAGAGGGGTGTAGAGGAAACCCCCTTTTTTAAAAAAACACCTTGGCTTGGCTTCGGGGCTGGCCAGTGACTTATGTGTTTGCCAGTATGAGGAGGGGGGGAAGCATGTGCTTTATGAGCCCCATCAATAACAGTGACAGCCCTCCCCTCCATGCCTCGCGCTTGCCACATATGTGATACTTAAAGCAGAGTTCCCACCCTCGCCCACTGCGGAGTCTTGCGGGGAGCCGTGGCGAGGATCAGCCGTATTGAAAGGATAATTCATTTCCTTTTCTCTTTTGGGGTGTGTGTGTGTCTCTCTCTGCTGACATGCCCAAGGGGCAACTGTTCCTGCCCAATAAATCCTGAATACGGATGCTCGCCCTATCTGGCCGCTTGCACGAAGCAGGGAAAGAGGAGGGTGGCCAGCACCACTCATGGACGCCCCTCGTTAAGGCGACATCGAATTCACAAGTAGAATTCACCAGTAGCCCAGTTCCTCATCCAAGAATCCCACCCACCTCCCCCCCCAAAAAACAACCACCCAAAGGAGGTGGTACGAAGGCAGAGCCTGCCCCCTTGAGAGAAAGAGGGAAGGGCTTCAGAAGGCCTGAGGCAAGTCCAATCATCCTCTCTAGTGCTTTTTAGGTCCCCGTGTTAAAGGGAGGTTGCAGTGGAACATCGCCTGGGCCTTTTTTGCAGCTGCATCACACAGTTGGGCTCCCATTCAGCTTGTGAGCAACCATGACTCCAAAGACCCTTCACCTTCTCTCGTCGCTTGGAGCCTGGCTACTCGCTGCGCCAGTTTTCTCTTTCTCTTCCAGCAGTGGAACCCTTTTGCACTTGCCGTTTTGCTTTCAGTCCCAAAGGCAAACCTGGCACCCGCCTTGCAGGGACTCTCCACGACCCTCGTTGCCTTTTTCCTTTCTTCTGTTGGTTCCTGAGTGACCCTTTCTTTGGCCTCCCCTGCCTTGAAAGAGGCTGGGAGACTCTCTGCAAACGCCCGGCCTTTCTCACCCTCTCCCGTCCAGCTCCCGGCTGCTCACCCCTTGTGCTCCGTCTCCATTTTTTTGTTCCTCCGCTGCGTTTGCTTAGGAGCAAGCAAATGGAAACGGAAGCTTGTGCCCAACAACACTTGCCAGATTTAATTGAGTAGCCGACTCCCTTTACTTATTTAATGATGCCAGGGGACTGTTTCCTGTGTTTGTTGTTCTCTGGGTGCATTAAAGCAGATCAATTGATTGAAGCATGGGCTAAAACTCCCCATGTGATTGATTAATAAATTGATTAAAAAAAAAAACTGAGTGGAAATGTTTCTGGCTTGCCTTGAAAGCCAAGCAGAGGGGGTGAGTGGCTGAGAAATAGACCAGGGGGACTTAACCCAAAGGGGGTTCTGTCTTCCTGAGTCTCTCTCTCTCCCCCCCCCCACCCTTGCTGTCCTTGACCCACCAGGACGTGGCTCACCTCCAGGCAGAGGCATTTGCTTCCAAAGAGCAGGCAGGGGACCCTGTTAGGGGAGAGGTCAAGGCTAGCACGCGCGGGGGGGGCAGCAGCTTAGACAATTGCCTGAAAAGCTGACCTCCCCCCCCCCCCGAAGATCTGAGAGACTTGCAAGGAATGCCCAGCAGACCAGCGGGGAGAGATTTTTTTTGGGGGGGGGGGTGGATAGCTGTAGAGGCTGCTTGACCCTGAGTCACAGAGAGGCATGATCAGGAAGGATGCTTGTCGAAGATGTTTGGTGAGGAGACACCCCATCCACCCGGAAGTTCTCTGAGGGAGGGAGGGAGGGTCGGAAGGAACCAGCCTGCAGTTCTCTGGATGGTTTGCAGGCATGACTCTAGCAGTAAAAGGTGTGTGCATATATGTCCACGCCCACTTACATGCAACACACACACACACACACACACACACAGAGAAAGAGCTTCAACTGCTGGCTTTATAAAATGCAAAGGGGCAGCCAAACATTCCCCTGACCTCCCCCCCCCCCCCCCGCCGGGGCATCTTGAAACTCCAGCTCCTTGGCCCCTATCCTGCCTCGGAGGATTGTGGCTGGAGCAGGGCAGGAATGGTATCCCAAACCTTTAGGGTGGAGCATCTCCCCCTTCCCGGCTCACAAGCCCCCTCTGCACGGCGAGTGCCAGGATTTGGCCTGGAAAGCAGGAGCAGATGCCATCCTGAGCTTCATCAGAGATGATATTTTCAGCCTCAGATTATGTTCCTGAACATATGTTAAAAGCAAAAACAATAACATGATTCATATGGCGGTGCTTGAAGGCGGAATCCTTTCTGACTAGAAACTCTGCTTTTCGGCCGAGGAAATGCTCATCTCGCTGGCTTCAGCTCGGCTTGCAAACAAAACACATAACCTGAAGCGACATCCAGGCCCAGAAGCGCTGGCGTCCAAGCTCCCTACCCCTTGCTCGGGTTTCTAAAAACACTGCACGATGAGACGACCGGGTGATCCGAACGCAGAAGGTGCCTTCAAGAGTGGGAGAAAAATAGACTAATATCAAAGAAATGTTCTCCCAACATTCAGGCACGTCTTTTACTGGAAGGCAGAGTTCAGGCCAGATGTTGGACCTCCCTGCAGGTGGAAAGCTAGAGAGTCAGGAACGTATGGCCCTGAATTGTGTTCTATAGAATTTAAAATTTTGATTTGTATTCCTTTCCATCCTTTTTTTTTGGGGGGGGGGAATCTTGTGTATTTTAATTGTATGCTTGGCATACAATTGGTTTCATGTTTGGCATTTGGAATTGTAAAAAACACAACAATATCATACACACATAAAGCATTCTGCTTTTTAAAATATGGCTGTTCACCTCTTTATTGTTGCTTTTTTTAAATGTGGAGGCTGAAATCCTGTTGTGGAATTACAGAAAAGGTGCAACTTTTGAAAACTGCCGTAAGTTTAAGACATGTCCGTTTGCATTGTCTTGTTGCCTAACGAGTTGTGCTACGCCACCGATAAGGGTCTGCAGAGGTTTTCTTCACTTTTGGCAATTCTCCTCTAAAAGTCACGCTATTTGCATTACTTGTGCAACAGGATTTCAGCCGGGAACTACAGAACTATGAGCAGAAAGGGCCATTCCCACGAGGTTTTCTCGAAAACAAGACCCAACAGGATTGATGAGTGCAAAGCATGAGCAGGAGAAATCCAGGTTGGCTGAGGATCTGGCCACTCTCTTACCTCCTCCTCCCCGAGGAGAGAAGCGTAGATATGAAACCCCAGCCTAAAAATGCGGGAGCAATCAGCGCTTAGGAAGCTGTTGCTAAGACTAAGTAGCTACAGTTACAGGGCCAGGCGGTGCATCCTGGCCCATATCTTGTTACAGTTTTCTAAAAGTAACTTTTTTCTTACATGTTATTCAAAACAAATTAAAAGAGTTATTTTTTTCCCAGTTAACTGGGTTTTTTTAAAAAAAAGAATAAGAATGTTACAAGCTGTGGGTTGATTTACAAAACACACCTAAGCAGTGAAGCCACCTCTTATGAAACTATGGTAACTGTATAAAAGTGACTAAAATAATTCTTGCACACAAAAAAAGGACCAAATGGGATCCCATGTTGTTTTGAAAGACAAATGTGTCTGCCTTATTTATTTCAAAGAAAGAAGTGAAGGAGGGTGACTTTATCTGCAACCATTTTCAAAGGGGTAACCAAGTCGGTCGGTTTCACCCGGGAGACCCAACGGGCTAAACTCAACTCCTGCAAAGTCAACACAAAACACCACATCATACACAAGATTTCTGTGCCAGTGGGTGGGACAGAACCCCCCCCCCCCGCCTCAATCATTTTGCTTCCTTCGCATCTCTCCTGTGTAATAATAGGCTTCTCCTGGAGGAAAAAAGGGGGCCTTCCGAGGAGGGGCTGGTCTGGCTTGGTTCTGGCCTTGTCGGGGGTCCTCGGGTCCCTTTGCTTTGCACGGAGAGCTGGAAACCCCCCCGCCTCGGTCTTCCCTCTCCATGGAATGGGTCGCTCGGGCGGCGGCGGCAGCGGCTGGAGCGCTTCTGTCCTCTTTTGCACCCACGACCGGGGAAGGTCCCTGCTCGTCGCGCTTCCTCACCCCCCGCCGACCGCGGCCCCCTGCCCGGGAGGCCCTCTTTGGCATTCCAGTTGCCGGCGCAGGCGAGCGGAGGAGGAGGAGGAGGCCCGCTCTCCCCCCGGCGGGCGGGCGGCCGATCCGTGGGTCTCCGCCGCGCCGACGCTAGAGGTCTGCTTTGCTTGGGATTCCCCCTGGAGGCAGGCTCTGCTCGGGAGGCTCTCCAAGACTCCCCATCGGCGCCGGACGCTCCGGAGCTCCCAGGCAAGGGCTTCCTCGCCGCTTTCCCACGTTCAGGCTGCTGATTCCCGACCTCCACCCCCCCTCCCTCCCTCAACACGCCCTTCAGGGACTCCCCCTCCCTCCCTCCTTCCCTCTCTCACGGAAAGGCGTGCGAGAGAAGGGGCTGTGCCGGAGGAGGAACCCAACCGCATCTTGCAACACCCTCTCGCCGCCTCCCCCCCCCCAACAGGAGTCCCAGAAGGCGAGCGGAGCCCCATCCCCAGGCGGCGTCGCTGCGTGCCCGTCGGCCGTCGGGGTCCCCCTTGCAAGGGGCCCCGTTGCAACTGCAGCTTCTCGCGGCTGGACGGAGCAAGGCGGGCGGGCCAGACACACACACACACACACTCTCTCCACTCACACTCGTGCACACTGGCTCGCGCACGCGCGCCCCGACGCACGCACACGCACGCACGCACGCCGAGCCCCACAGACAAGTCCTTGAGTTACATTGTTGGGCGAGTTTGCAACAACTCGGCCTGGAGGGCGGGCGGGCGCGCGCAAGCCCCGCGGACTGGATCTAACCCGCGGAGACCCCTCGTCGCCCCCGCCCCCGCCGAGAAGAAGAGGGGGGAGGAGGAAGAGGAGGAGGAGGAACGACGACCAGAGGGCCGGCGGGGGGCACCGAGCAAAGCCGAAAGAGGAGCGGCGGCAGGGGGGGAGAGAGAGGAATCCCTGAGCGCCCCCCCCCCGCCAAGCTCCACAGCGCGGCTTCCCTCCCTCCTCCCCCCCCCCCCGCTCGCCGCTTCCGGCTTTGATTTTCCTTTTTTGAAACAACTGCCCCGGTGCCTGCGGAGGGGGGGTGCTTTTTGCGGGCCTCCTTCCCCCCTCCCTCCCCCCTCCCTCCCCCTCCCCGCCCCGCACTCCCGGTTTCTTGTTTCCTCTTTTTTATTTTTCCGCCGCGGAGCCGCGATCCTCCTCCTTCATCGCTCGGGCATGAGTTAAACGCAGGCATGGACACCAAACATTTCCTGCCGCTGGGTGAGTGAGTGGCTTTGCGCATCGCCTCTTTCTGTCTGGTTTGGCTTGGGAGGAACGCGGGGGAGGGGGCGGGGGGGGGGAGGGAAGGAAAGAGGGGAGGGGGCGCTTCTGCCAAACGGCAAAACGCCCGGCCGAGCGAGCGAGGGATCCGGGTGTGACTTCTTTTTATGGCTCCCCTCCTGGGCGGGAGGCGACGGCGGACCGGGGAGAGGCTTGTGTGTGTGTGTGGGGGGGGGAGAACTGAGGTGGGCTGTTGGGGGGGGGGATGTTGGAGAGAAGTGCGTGCCTTGGTCCGGGGAGGACGAAGTGCCTTCATTCTGGAGCCGACCGCGCTCGACCACCGGGAGGCGAAGCGTGTCCGTTGCCTCCCGGGTTGGTCAATTTCACTCGGCGGCGCCCGGGTCGATTTCGCTGCCGTTGACCCTCTTCGCCAGCCCCGCCGCCTGCTGGCTGTCGCCGCCGCGGCCGCTGTTGTTCGGTGGACTTGTGTGAGTTGCGGGTTTGGCTTTAAGACGCAGACAAGACAGACACGCAGCCCCCGAATTCTGCCCCAAGCGGCGGCTCTGGAGGCGTCTTGGCTGAAGTTTGCAAGGAAGGAGCGCTTGGGAAATCGGAAGACCGGGCGAGAGATTGTGAAACTCCTCGCCGGAGGGCGGGGGGAGGGCGAGAAGGGAGGGGTCCCGGAGAAAGAGCCGAAGGCTCATTTTTTTTGAGGGGGGGGGGAGAGAGAAAGGGATCCACCGTACGTCGGGATCGGGGCCCTCTCATCTTGGGAAGGAGTCGGAGGAGGAGGGGCTGAGCGGAGGGGGGGCATCTAAAAGAAAGAAGGGAGGGGGCGAGAGAGGAATCGAGTAGGCCTGGAAGTGCCGCCCGCCGGGGATCCCCCCCCCCGCCGGGGAAGAAAGTTAAGCGCGCGCGCGCAGGGTTCGCGCAAGGGATCCTGGCGCTTCCCGGGCGAGTTGGTGCGGCTCCAGGTGGACTTTGGCAGGCCTTTGGGGAGTTGGGGGCGGCGGCGGCGGGAAGAGACTGGCGGTGGGGTGGGTGGATTCGTAGCCGGGGGGGGGCGGGTCTCGAGGGCGTCCCCTCCTCGCGATTCCTGGGAATCCAGACTGGCCTTTTTGCCTTGCTGGTTTACTCCGCACTGTTTCTTGCTGGCGCGGGAGGAGGGCCTGCCTGCCTGCCTCCTTTGGGGGGGGGGGCGGGACACTCCCTCCCTCCCCGCTCTTTTGCCCCAGTGTTTCGGTGGCCCGCCTTCTCCTTTCCGCCACAGGCTGGGCAAAAGTTTAGAGGGCAGGAGAGGATCTCTGCCCTAGAGGCGATGGGGGTGTGTTTGCGGCTCAGTCCTCTTCCGGGGAATCTGCAGAAGGGACCCCTTTTCTCTGAACCCTTTGGCCTCCTTCTGAGTCCCAGGAGGAGAGGGACCGACTACGCTGGGCCAGAGACCCCGGTGCGTGCGGGTGGATCCCCCAGCCTCTCCCTTGGCTGCCCTTCAAGGCTGGGGAGAAGGTCCTTTTCGGATTCCTCGGAGGGTCCCCTGACGAGGGTGGTTTGGGGGCTGGTTGGCCCACGAAGCCAGCCGCCCAGGCGCTCTGCCTCCCCTCGCAGCTTTCTTCTGCTGACGTTTTGTCCTCAAGGGCCCGGGGGCCCCTCCTTCTGCTCCTGGGGTCTGGCACAACTTTGAGCGACCCAGGCAGGAACCGAGAGGGACCCCCAGGGTGGCTTTTGGGGAAAGTAGTTAAGGGGGAAAAAAGCTTGTGCGTATGTGTGTCGTTTGGTTTGCAGCATGGAGGGCAACCAGAAGTGGGTCAGGAAGAACAGAGGCCCTTGGTCTCAGGGGCTGATGTTTGTCCCTCCCCCCTCCCCTTTGCAGTGACACCCTCCCCCCCCATCCCAGCGGCGTCAGCATCCTGCAACCCCTTTGACAGGACAAAGGAAAGCCACGGAGGGAAGGAAGGGCACACAGGACTTCCACCTTCCAGGATCGGGCCTGGCCCAAGGGGCCCACCCCCGTCCCTTTCTCAGCATCACCCTGTGGCGCTTCCCTCTTGGCCTCTGGGTCCCCTCTGCCCTGCCTGTGAGCTGCATCCCAGCCCCTTGATCCCGCTCGGGGAGGGGGGGGCAATGCTGATGGCTCAGGATCGCATCCTGCTTGAATGTAAGCTGCCATCCTCAGAGGTGCAAGACGGGGCACAGGGCATTGGGGTGTGTGTGTGTGTGTGTGTGTGTGTGTGTGTGTGTGTGTGTATTTGTGCTTGGATCAGACTAGCATAGAGTTCTGGGGAAACCTGCTTTTTCGAGGGACCGTCCCCAGGATCCTTCCCGGCCCGGCTACTTTCCTGCGCTCTGCCCCTATCGCAGACCCAGAGGTGAGCTCTCGTGGGCCCCACACTCAACTTCATCCAACCTGTCGCTTGGCCTCTCGCGGACTTTGGACATCAGAGGTCGAGCCCGAGGCACAAACTCTGCCCCAGAGGCGAGGGTGCAGGCGAGGCCCACCTCTCCTCCTCTTCTTCTCTGGACGTTGCAGGCTAAGGTGTGACAACCTTGTTCCCTTTTGAGGGGCTGACGCTTTGGTGCTTCACCTTCTTGTCCGAGAGTCACTCTGGCTGACCTCGGTGGGTTGTCTAGAGAGAGAGAGAGAGAGAGAGATGCCCAAGCTTCACCCCAAAAAACACTGCCTTGGGCTAGTCCGCTGGCTTCACGATTTCTCCTCTTCCTGGAGAGCCCCGGCATGTGCTATGCGAGTTCGTGGAAGTTGAATCTTAGACTCGGGAGAATAAAGAAAGAAGCAAAACAGATCCCAAGGTGGTTCAGGGAGGGCAGGCTTTGAGGGCTGTGGAACGCCTCTCGTGCAAATCCTTGAGTGGCTGGCTTGCTTGAAGCGCGGTGGGAGGCGACCGACCGTGGGCAAGTGGCCGCTGTGAGCCTGGCGGGGTGGGCGGGGTGGGTGGGGAGATGCCAGGAAAGGCCCACCTCCCTCCTGGGCTTCTAGGTCCTTCTCAAAGCAAGGGGGTGGGTTCAGAGCAGCTGCAGAAACCTGCCTTTTCCTTGTGTTTAGAAAAGGCACATTAAACCCTGTTTTGACTTGCAAACAGCTAAGCCGGTTGAATCTGTTTGTGCGGGTTGGATAGATCTGTGCATGTTTCCATGTGCTCTAGGGAGGGAGGGAGGGAGGGAGTCTCGCCTGGGGCGGGGCGGGGGGGCCTCTGGTACCTGAGCAGCCACCTTCTGTGTTTTCACACATATATATATGATCACATGGGATGGCTCCCCCTCCACAAATAGACATGCATCCCATAATTCTAGAGGGGTCCAGGGCTTGCCGCCTCCCCCAGCGAGAACATTTGCCCCAGTCAAGAGGACTGGACTTTGTGCCATGTGCCTTTATCCAAACGTTTCTGGGCCAAGCCCGTAGTGGAGGGGGTGGGGTGGGGCGCCGAGGCCCTGCGAGAGGTTAAACAGCCACCCCACATCATCCTTGGCCGTGCTGCCTGGGGCACATGGGCTTTTGTGCTCCTGGCCACTGAGAACCCCATGCGTTCAACCCTGAAGGGGTCAAAGGGGTTTGCTTGCCCCCCAAACTCAACACCTCTAATTCCGCCTCTGGATCAGGGGGGGTCGTATGGACCCTGAATGGCCTCATTACTCACGGTACCGAATGGAAAGGATTGTTCACGCCGTGGAGAGAGAACCCAGCAGAGAGAACAGTTCTCTCTCTGTGTGTGTCTGTTAATCAACTATTTATGCTTTGTAGTTTAGAGTTATGCATGGATTATGAACGGCACAGAGGTCTGGTGCCCCTAATGGGCATGTTGTTCCATGGGGGAAGTGCAGACGTTTTTGGGGGTTATTTCACAGACCCCCTCGAGACCTGTCTCCACCAAGCAGAACTCACTCGATGGGAGGGCGGCCAAGCCCTGTTTCCCAGTGAGCGAGCGGCGTGCTTTCCATAGGATGTGTTGGCCGTGCACTTCGCTCGCTGAGCCCGCCTTGGGGGTGCGCGCATGAGGGCCCGAGGCACGCGGGCCACGTGGGGTGGGGTGGGGTGGGGTGGGGGTCCCTGGCCTCCACCTGGGCTGAACCAGTCCAGAAGTTCACCTCCTTGGCTCAGAGTCCCGTCCGCCTTTGCTCGATCCTCGAGCCTTTTTTATTGAGCTGAGAGGGAGGCAAGAATCCCAGTTATCTGTTTCGAGTGTTGCTCTTGGCTTTAGGAGGCAGAGCCCAGGGAGAAACGAAAACCCCGGTCGAGGCAGAATCAACATCGTTTGGTGGAGATGGACGAGAGCCCGGGCTGTCGTGCCGCTGCGCTGGGCGGGCAGAATGGGACCCTCTTGGTGCCGCGCTTGGGGGAATGTTGAGGGAAAACATCAGGAGATGGAATGGATGGGGCTAGAAAGGATTTGGCCCAGCTCTGACGTTGGGGCGGGTGCGCCGGGCCCCTCCAGTCGCATCCGGAATAAATCACAAGACCCACTGAACCTTCCCCCCCCCAAAAAAAAGAAGACAAAGAAAGAACTCAAGAAATGTGAAACAGCCACAATTACAAAAAAGGGAAGATGTAAACTGCATAGAATTAAGGAAAGAAAATGACACCAATTTCCAGCCTCCTGCTCCCAGGATAACTGTGCCAAGATACCTAACAGTGTCTAATTTGCTCTTTGATCTGGTTTCGGTCGGTCCTTGTGTTGTGCAGGATCTGTCTCCCTGGTTCCTTTGGAAATGACACCCCCTCTCTGGAAGGGGAGGGCTGCTTTCTTGCAGTCACTCGAAAGATTCATGGCGGGTCTTCGGGAGGTGCTGTTCCAAGTTGCCTGGGTTTAGAGGGCAGCCTCTTCCACCGAGACACAACACACACACACACACACACCAACCATAAACCCCTCCCCTCGGAAGCGGCAATGGTGTGGGCTGTGGAAGCTCCTTCAGTAGAGATACTTGGAGGCCGGGCATGATCTGGAGTTTGCTATCATCGTGGTTTCAATGGGCAGAGCCTTGTGTGGGCACCAGCTGGCCACTAAAAACCTTGGCTAATGCTTTGCCACCTGAGTAGACCCATGGAATCAATTGCTGAAGGGCAAGCCAGTACTTACTTACATCCCAGCAATTCATGGGGGGGGGGGATCTCCTCTGCTTTGGGCCAGCCGCACGATGTCGGCTCTAGTTTTGCTGATCTCGGCAAACGCTAGGACAGACTGAACCGAATCAAAGAATGAGTTTTCCTCCTGTCCTCTTTCCCCCGAGCCTGTCCGTGTCCAGGGCTCTGTCTCCTCTTGGTCAGGAGCAGAGGTGGAGGAATGGTCTCCTGGCCTGCCTTCAGGAGAGGGTGCCTGCCGGGACTCTGAAGGAGTCACTGATCTGAGCGTGTCCACTCCCTCTGGTTTTAAGAAATCACACTCCAAGCAGCAAGGCAAGCTCTGCCCACCTAAACAGTTTCTGGGCCTCCAAACCACAGATCCCAGGATTCTGTGGGAGGGAGCCGCAGAACGTGGAAGTGGACTCTGAGCACCTTTCCTGTGTACCGGCAGAGTTAGACCCAGAGAGAGCCCTTTAGGCGCCTTCTGGACGGCCCCTCCGATCAACTCCAGACAGCATGGCCGGAGACCAGTGTCACAGGATCTCTGCTATTCCTAGACGGTTGCAAAATGACCCCTGACTTAGGAAAGACAGTCAGCTGGATGTGACCGTCCTTCTTTTTCTCTTGAATTCTTGTCTTTTGCACCTACTTCTGGTATTACTTTGAATTGAACATGAGCGTGGAACGTGGAACGGGGTCTCTTCTTTCTCCAGGCTGTAAGGTACATGTCTATGCGTTCCTTTTTCTTTTGCCTGAGAATGGTAGCATTGGAAAGCCCAGAAAACAAAGGTAAAGCCAAAAAAATAGATCTTGTGGCTCCTTAAAAACTAGATGCTGTATTTGAATGTAAGCATTCATGGAACATGGGCCACGTCTTTAGACACGAGAGTGAAAATGCAGAGACTACATAGTGAAGCACTCACGCACGGCTCTGAAATAAAGGGACAGGAGTGTCTGGCTGCATTTCACACCTAGTCATGGCTTACGACTCGTGTTTGATATTCAGTTCTTTTGAAGCCGGGTCCTATAAGCAGGAACAATGATTAAAGGGCACAGCAGAGGAACAACAACATGTAGCACTGTTAAGGATGGTAGACTTTACCTTTGAGCCTTGTTCGGAAAAGGCGGATCTTGTTAGTTGTGAAGGAAAACAACAGATCGCAACATAATTATTACATTTGGTAATGGTTTAAGAAACCTTGGATAATATTTAATCCAGCCAGCAGCAACGGTGGCAAGGGTCGTGTGGCAGTTTTGGTCCCTGGGAGAGGATGTGGGCATCCGTGGCTGCTGTTGCTAACAGCTGCACGAGCAGTGGATGAGCCCTGCTTTCAAGGGCAAGGGGAATTGACAGGAATTACCCCGTGTTGTTTAGTTGTTAAGTCATGTCCGACTCTTCATGACCCCATGACCCAGAGCACACCAGGCCCTCCTGTCTTCGACTGCCTCCCAGAGTTGGGTCAAAATCATTTTGGTCGCTTTGGTGACCCTGTCCATCCATCTCGTCCATCCTCTGTCGTCCCCTTCTCCTCTTGCCTTCACACTTTCCCAACATCTGGGTCTTTTCCAGGGAGTCTTCTCTTCTCATGAGATGGTCAAAGGATTGGAGCCTCCGCTTCAGGATCTGTCCTTCCAGGGAGCACTCAGGGTTGATTTTCTTTAGAACGGATAGGTTTGTTCTCCTTGCAGTCCAGGGGATTCTCAAGAGCCTCCTCCAGCACCACAATTCAAAGGCATCAATTCTTTGGCAGTCAGCCTTCCTTATGGTCCAGCTCTCATTTCCATACATCACTACTGGAAAAACCATAGCTTGGACTATGCGGACCTTTGTTGGCAAGGTGAGGTCCCTGCTTTTTAAGATGCTGTTGAGGTTTGTCATTGCTTTCCTGCCAAGAAGCAGGCGTCTTTTAATTACGTGGCTGCTGTCACCATCTGCAGTGATCGTGGAGCCCAAGAAAGTGAAATCTGTGACTGCCTCCATGTCTTGCCCTTCTATTTGCCAGGAGGTGATGGGACCAGTGGCCACGATCTTAGTTTTTTTGATCTTAAGCTTCAGACCATTTTTTTACCCTCCCCTCTTTCACCCTAATATATCCTTCTGCTGGTTACAAGGCGAGTTAAGAAGCTATAGAGAGAACTGACCTCCTTCAGTTTGAGCCTTTTCTTGGTCTGTGAAGCTTGTGGTCCCTTGGGTTTCTCTGGAGACCTCAGAGTGCCACGTGTGGCCTTCATTCCTGGGGAGGGTGGAGGGTCTGAGCCAGGCTGAGGACTTGTGTGGAAGAAAAGGGGTTCTGATTCATGCCTGAGCAGGAGTTTTGGGGGAATTGTTTTTTTTGTTTTTTTTGCAGGCTGCAAATATTTGTGGCAAAAAAAAAAGCTCCCCAAGTCCTTCTCTGGCCCCTGTTTGTGACTCAGAATGATCCAAGCTGACCTCGCTGTTCGGGGGACGGGTTCGGGGATCTCCACCATCCCGTGCAGGGTTCGGCTGAAAAAAGGGGGCGGTGGTTATTCGTTAAGAGCAGGAGCAGCAGCGTGGCCTTGGCGGGGGGGGGGGCTCCTCTGTGTGTGCAGCTGGGCGCGTTTGCTCGCTCGTGTTCAGCTCGCTGACCTGATGGCCAGATTGTTCCCTAGAGTTAAAAAGCAATTGTCTGGCTTCGTAGCTCCAACAAGCATGAAATGGTCCAGAAAGGAAGGGATGGGGGAAGGGGGGGGAACCAAGGCAGGAGGAAATAATGCCCCCCTTCACCACCCTCATTCCCCCATTTGCTCTAGAGGAGACACACCAGCTTTTTGCTTCCTTTCCATTTTGGAAATAAGTCGAGTGTGTTGATGAGAACATTTTCCTTCCACTTCTCCCTCCACGCCCAGCATTTTGTGTGTGTGTGTGTGTGTGTGTGTGTGTGTTTGTGAGTGTGTTTCAATTCTGTTTCACCAGCAGGATTGCTGGCGTCTTTTCTAATGCTCAGCCCCACACATTCTCCTGCTGGCCTTTGCAACGTTGCTTCCTTTTCTCCGGCGGCTGGACTCTCTGAGCGAGTGGGAGTGGGAGTGGGTGGCGCTTGGCGTGTGCGCGACCTGTCTTGCACAAAAGGAAACCAGAAACCAAATTCGGAGTGCGCACTACATTTAGAACTGCATGTCAGGAAGGGACCTCAGAGGTCATCTGTTCAAACCTCTGCCCAGTGCAGGAACTGGGTGTTCCAGCCTGCGTGTCATCAGAGCAGCTTGTCATAAACACACAACCTATGGTTTGAGACAGGAGTGGGGCAGGCCCACCCTGGCGACTTTGGGGTGAGGTGCTGTCCAGAAGAATGGATGCTTTTGAACTCGAGGGTCCCCTGGGCTGCAAGGAGAACAAACCTATCCATCTTGCAGGAAATCAACCCTGAGTGCTCCCTGGAAGGACAGATCCTGAAGCTGAGGCTCCAGTACTCTGGCCATCTCAGGAGAAGAGAAGACTCCCTGGAAAAGACCCTGATGTTGGGAAAGTGTGATGGCAAGAGGAGAAGGGGACGACAGGGGATGAGATGGTTGGACAGGATCATTGAAGCTCCCAACGTGAATTTGACCCAACTCCGGGAGGCAGTGGAGGACAGGAGGGCCTGGCGTGCTCTGGTCCATGGGGTCACGAAGAGTCGGACACGACTAAACGACTAAACAACAACAACAACAACAAGCTGTCCTGTGCCTGAACCACA
The DNA here is from genome assembly GCF_051106095.1 of Pogona vitticeps. NCBI lineage: Eukaryota > Metazoa > Chordata > Lepidosauria > Squamata > Agamidae > Pogona > Pogona vitticeps. The sequence goes on from NC_135800.1 coordinate 305,856, forward strand.
TGTCAGAAAGTCTTATATTACAAATAGTGCTTCATGATCCTTGCGCAAGATGCTTTGCAGAGTGAGGCGGCGCGCGCACACTTCCTTACAAATATGTAGGTTTTTCAGATTGCATTCATTCTCTGACTGCAGCACTGAGAACTAGTACCTTACATTTCAGAAGGAGAAAAAAAATGAGGATTTCTTATATTTTCCGAGAGCTAGCCGGGGGAGTGTGACGTTTACTGCTGCGGAAAACAGTTCTGTGGTTTGCAGATAAATACTCTTTTCCAGTAAAGGGGCCCTGTTTGAGGATCAGCTTGTCATATTACACAGGGTTTCTCCTCCTGAACCAGGGGGAGTCAATTGGAGCTGAAAAATTAAGAAGGTAGGCCTTTGGACAGTAAGTACCGGCTTAATGGGCCAATATATTAACAGAACGATTTCCCTTTCTGCAGGGCAAGGGCCATAAGCTTTTTCCAGCTGGTTCTTTTTGCAGCACCTCCGTATTTATTGGTCCTCTCCAGGGGATCCCGGGGGAGTTTAGTGCCAGACACTCTGGTTATGATCGCTTCACCTGCCTTTAGAAAAAAGGGGTTGTTGCTGGTACGTACCTCTCCTGGATCCGTGCGTGGGTTTAGCCACCAGCTTGAATTACAGCAGGGGCATGTGTCTGCCAGGGATGCGACCATAATCACTGTTCACTTTTTAAAAAATATATTACAGTTTATCGATTTTTTTTTTTTGTAGAAAACCGCCCAGAGTGGCCATGGCAGCCAGATGGGCGGTATAAACGTCAAACAAACAAGCAAGGAAGGAAGCAAGCAAACAAACAAATATCTGAAACAAAAAGCTCAGTGACAGGGAGGGTCCTTGGCTGTGGAGCCAGGAGTTTGAATCCCCTCCATGCAGCCTTTTTCCCAAGGCTGCCCAGGCGGGCTCTTCTTCTTGGGAAAGCCGCACGGTGGTCCTGGAGCAGCACCCCCCCCCCCCCAGATGAAGGGAAGGGTAAACAAGAACCACCTACCCCCCCCAAACCCTGAAAAGGGCTGCTGTAAGTTAGAATCGACTTGACAGCCCACCCTTGTCATTATTTGGAGTGCCGCACGCAGGGCAGGACGCGCGGAGGCAGTAACAGAATGACATTGCCATGAACGCTTTGGACTTTTATCTCTCTGGGTTTTTGCATTGTGTTTGTGTTACTATTTTTTCGTGTATGTTTCCTTGAGAAAAATGGTTACTTGGTAACCAGCCAGCCGGCTCGCTGGGCACTGACCGATCCCGCCTGGCGCGCAGGCCTCCTTCTGCCGTCCCTCTTTCTCCCTTTGCAGAAGAACCAACTTTATTTTTACTGCCCACGGCTCGGCCGGAGACCGTTTATTAGTCACCCCCATTGCTTGGTTCCTGCTCTTGTTTTGTATCCTCTGTTTGAGTCGTCTGCTTTGGACGGGAGCCCAGATTTTTTTTTTTTTGGGTTGTTGTTGTTTCCTTAATCGCTCGGATAAGACTGCTGATTGCAAAGCGTATTGCTGCGTGTGGTTTTTTTTTTTTTTTTTTTTGGAGAAAGCGTTTCCATCCTTTCATTTTTGGGCGTTTGCAAAGTTGTTCTCCATTTTGGTCCCTGAAGAGGTTTTTTGCAGTTTGCTCCTGGCTGCTTCCCCAGAGAGCACGGCGGTGGTGCGTGCGTGGGAGCGTATGCCCCCCCCCCCCAGTCGTGTGGGAGAAGAGTTTCAGCCGCAGGGGATGGACTTAGGGTTAGCCTTTCCTTCCTGGCCCTTTCGGACCTTCTCCTGGGGAAACCCCTTTGAGGGAGCCTCCCAGTTCCAGAGGGGAGGCCACGTCCCGCACTGGCCCCTCTGGGGTGTGGAGGGCACCCTCCTTTCCCTTCAGAACCCCCCCTCGCCTCTCCAAAGGAGGAGGAAGGAGTGATCTTTGCTTGCCCACTCCCTGACTTTGTTTAAGCTCCCCGGGGTGGGTTCTGGGGCACAGCTGTCCATGCATGGCAGGGGAGAAGGGGGCCGGGGGTGGGGAGGCAAGGGCTCCCGGCAGGCTGAGTTTTAAGTCTTTATTTCGCACCCGCTCACCTCTCTTTTGTAGGTGGGGGTGTGCCTGCTTTCTAAAGGGGGCCAAGTCGGTGGGCAGGAGGGGGAGGCGGCGGCAAGCTGGCTTCTCACCTTTCTGAGAAAGGAGACCCAATGGATGCTCTGGCCCACGAGAGAGGAGGAAGGGGAAGGTGGCCTTTTGTGGCTTCCCTGCCAAGTCAGCCTTCCTGTCTGGCCCCAGGGTAGGCACAGAGGTCTCTGGGGGTGGGTGGGTGGTTTTTTTTTGGGGGGGGGGGAGTTTCCTTCAGGGGTGGGGGCTGCTCTCTCGGGCTAGGCAGGCAGCCCCGTGGCATTTTCAGTGTATCACCTGTTGAGGTCCACCTTCTCCGTCCAGGAGCAGCCGGGGGGGGGGTGTTGTTCCTGCCTGGGCAGTTAGTTAGAAGCTGCTTTGACTGACTATGGGAGGGAAGGAAGCTGCACGATGGGTGTGTGTGTGTGGGGGGGGGGAAGAGGCTTCCTCCTGAGTCAACTCTGGGCCCTTCCATAGCCCAACGTGAAAGGCCAGCGTTTCCAAATTCCCTGTTTCCGGCACGTTTGTCAACAAACACCCCCCCCGCCTGCCCGCCCGCTCGGTGAAACCTAAAAAAGGTGCACACCCCACCCCAGATGAGGCCCGTTGGAGCCTTCTAGATTGCATCCCCAGACCCTAGGCCGACTTGCAACTCTTGGGAGATGGCGCCCTTGTGTGTGCGCGTGTGAGGAAGGGGGGTTCTCTTTCCCTCTCTCTCTCTCTCTCTCTTTGGTTGCCTGAACCAACACCGCCCCCCCCCATCCACCCAGTATGGATTCTGGGATTTGCTTTGTGCTGAGGCAGCGCCCGGGGGGGGGTTGTTTTTCAAAAGGGGGGGGTTAACACGGGTGGCACCGGGAGTCGAAGGGAAGGCCTGCGAGAGCCACGATAGCCGCTCAGCGGGCCCGTTCTGCTCCTGCCTCCTGAGGGTAAGCGGCTTAGGGGGCCTCAGGGTGGCTGCTAGTGGGGGGGGGGGTTAAGCAGAGACAGAAGGCTGGCCGAGTGGAGATCTTTGGGCCCCGAAGATAAGGGGCTGCAAGCGCTTGGGTTTTGCAGGGGCCTCATCCGGCACGATCCATAAAGACCAGGAACCTAGTTGCTTTTTCTTTCTTTTTTCAAAAAGCCCCCGTCGGCAAGTGGAGGATGTGATCGGAAGCCGAATTGTGAGTTTTGTGGCTTCTCCGCCAAACAGCACGAACAGGTTCAGCTCTGCGGATGATCCCATTTCTGCCAAAACCACCGTTCAGGGTTTCCCGCAAATCCAGGCGGAAACGTGGGCCCCTCGGCGGGGGGGCATTCTGGTGAATAAGGGGGAGACGGGAGAATTTCCAAGGGGCTTCGTCGTTGGTGGGCTCCTCGGGTGAGCAGGGAAGGCCGGCCTGCGGGATGGGTCCTTTCTCTGCCCCCCCCCCCCCCGTTGGCTCTGGCCGGGAGGATCGCCTCCTGTTGCTTTTCTTCTTTCCCCGAATGAACGGCCTGTTCCTTCTCATACATTGTGCCGACTTATCTGCTCATTAACAATTATCGTCTCTCTGAAAGGGATAACGACCATACGTACAGTGCTGAGACCTCATTAGAGCGGAGCTAATGAAGTACTTACCAGCCCAGCCACCGAGGGGGAAGGGCGCCCAAAGCATCCGTTGGAAACCTGCCCGGGGGCCGGGAAGTGGCATGATCTAAAAGGGCTCCAGCGAGGAGCGAGCGGGTGGCGGTGGGCAGACCGAGGAAGGGGCGGGCAGGGCCCGACGACGACGACGGGGAGACGCTGCCGACTCTTGGCGGGAGCTCAGGCGCCCTCCTTCCCAGTGGCGCTGGGAGCGAAGGGCATGAGGGCGAGGCGAGGAGGGCTCACCGCCGGGCGGGCTGCAGGCTTCAACCGTGTGCGTTCTGTGCTCAAGACCGAAAGGGAGTCCACAGTGGATGCTGTGGTAGGAGGCGTGTTGGGTGGCCGTGCCCCCAGACCGCTCCTTGGACTGGCCTGGTCCGCTGTCCACGGTCTTTGAGAGTGTTGCCTTAGCAGACAAAATGGTTTTAACTGGAGAGAGCAGGAACCGAACTGGGAAATTCTTGGGCGGAAAGCTTGTCCTCGGCTGGGGAAGGGAATGCATTCAATTGGGGCCAAAATCCGCACGTTTTTGAAAAATGCATATGGCAGACATCTTTGCGTGGGAAGAAAAGCAATTCGTTGGGACAAGGTCCAAGCAGGATGACCTTGGAGGGGAAAAAACCAGATCGCCATGAGCCCCACTTTTGCGGAAGGGCAGATTTTGGGGCAAAGACTGACTGTCCTCGAGGCCAGTCAGTCCCCTCCATGGATGAGGAGTAGAGAGGGGAACAAATCAAGAAATGAATCGTGCTATTCGTCAGAAATCGCTGATTTGTGAAAAATGTCTCACCTCAAAGGTCATTCAATACGGAGAGCCCAATGAATACAAAGAGATGGTTTTTTAAACCTAATTTTGATTTGATTATTTATTGGGGGGGGATTTGTGATTCGTTGACCTTGCTGAATTACAAATCACAACAAATTGCCATTTTCCCCCCCAATTTGTGCCGATCTCTAATGAGGAGAATTTGAATTCAGGTCTCCAGGGCAGACGTGTCCCCCTCCTTGCAGACGGAGTTCCTTTTCCCATGTTGTCTTAGTCCTCTTGATGCTGATGTGTGCAAACTGTATGCTCTGTTGTGAGCTATGTTCCAAGATAAACCCTCCATGTTCAGAAGCAGCCTACCTCTGAGGAGGACACCAGGCACCGTCGGTGAGAGGTAGCCAAGAATCACACATTGTGGTCTGCTCTGTTGAAAGCTCATTCTGGCCAAGGTGGGTCCCCGGGATGCTCTGGGAGAGACGCAGGCCGTGAGCAGAAAAAAAAAGAGTAACTTTTCTCCAGGGAGTTCTAGAGAGCGAGCTGTCACAGCGTGTGGTCTCTTGGTGGAAACCTGGCAAAGGATCCTGTGGCAGCTTTAAAAACAGAAGTTTGATTTGGCATAAGTGTTTTGTGGCTTATGGCCAGAGAAGAATTGATATGTACGCCTGTGTGTGATTTTTGTTTTTTGTTTTTAAAAAGAAGTGTATTCAAAGTTACCATCAGATTCCTGGCTGGTTTCTCAGTTTGCAGTTTCAAATAGCCTGGCTCTACTCTCTTTGAAGATTTATTTAAAATAAATAAATAAAAAAAATCCCCAGTTGTTTTACATGCACTGGATGCATAACAGAGGAAATAGTAACAGAGACATAAATAACTAATCAATGGTTAGGTTACGGGGAGCTGTGGACACACCAGAGTTGGGACTAAGGCTATATATATATATATATAAAATATATATAAAAAACAAGATTACGACTCAGACCTGGACCTTCACTGACCCGGCTTTCTTGGGTTCTTCTTGGCAATGCCTGTTTTTCTGTTTCAGACTTAAGACAGTTTGGAGATGACACTGAAGGCAGCTGACCTTTCCTTCCTTGACGTGGTCGCTGGCACAGCCAAAAGGCTCTTTCTGGTTTTCTTTATTTGGGGGCTGGCCTTGTCAGTCCGGCACCTGGTCTCCTTCCCCCCCCCCCCTTTCTCAGAAATATGACCACCGTGTTTCGGAAGGCAGGAGAACTGGAGAGTTTTTATATGTTGAACTCCAGAGAAGTGCCTGGAGCGGTTGGCCATTTGCACCGTTATGTGCAAGGAAATCAGGATAAAAAAGCCAAGCAGAGGGAAATGAAACAGAACAAGGCATTAAAATACTGTAGCTCTCTTGGTCTTTTCTCTTGGTCTTTTCTGGCTTTGTTCAGTTGGGTTTTTTGTCTGATTCGGGTGTCATCTGAAGCCTTGGCCTCTGGAAATCTGTATCAAGGACTCTGGTGCCTTCAGCCCCAGGATCCCTCTTCGCGGTTGTGAGGACTAGGATCTTGGTATGTTTTTGCATCAGGGATAGCTCACGTTCCCTCCTTGCCCCGGTTCTTCAGACTGACACGACACGGGAGCGATAGTCCTCTGTAGAGAAATTGCTCTCCCTGCCTTGGCCTGGCAGGGAGCGGTTTGCAAAGCTGAGAGTGTCTCTGTGGAAGATGTGGGTTGCAAGTTTGTGTGTGTGTGTGTGTGTGTGTGTGTGAGGGAGAGAGACAGAGAGGGGGTGTGTGTGTGTGTTGGGGGGGTGGGGAAGAGATTAGTGGGTTTTGCTCCAGGCTGGCATCTGTGGTGTGAGAGAGTCACAGGGAGCCAAAGAATGAACGGAGGAGCTGGTGGTGATGAACTGGACGCTCTTTTACCCACACCCTGAACTCCGACCGGGGCAGTGGAGAGTGGCCCGTGGGGTGGAAAGTATTTTAAATGACCTATAAATAAGCCCCAGGAACAGCCTTGGGCTTGCCAAGCTGCCTCAGAAATAGACCGCCTGTTGCTAAAGGCAGCCAGACGGCTCCAAAGGAGGCTTGTGCAGCGGGCGGGCGGGCGAGAGGGCAGGCGGGCGGCGGGGTGTGGGCACTGGAAGGGGGAATCCCCAGAAAGCCAACCTGGCAGGGCCCAGCAGCCACCGTTGACAGGGTTGTGTATGAAAGGACGGGGGAGGGGGGGACTGGGGATTCCCTGACGCTTTGCTTTGTCAAACCCGTCTCACACACCCAGGGGATTTTTCCCGTCAGCACCCGTTAGTCTGGAACGTGTGGTCAGCCCGTGTGCCAGGCCGGTCGGTCATTAAGACTGAAGTTGCAAGTTGGCGTGTCCTTGTGAGAGTTTTTGACTTCCTTCCCCCCCCTGCAATTCTGGGTGGCCGTGAAGATCAGCGTTGAAGGGTGTGTGATGATGGACTGGTGGTGCATTGTCAGGAGAAAGGCGGCCTGCGCCGTGATCCGCTGGGGTGTTGGAGAGAAGAGGCTCGGAGGCCCCTCGCCCCGTGCAACGGGGCCGCTGTTGAGAACCCCCTGGGTGCAAATGGCTGACGGGATGACAAAAGAGTGCCTCGCGCCAAGGCAGAAGAGATGCTTGGGAGAACCAGGCCGCCCCCACCCACCCCCCAGCCGCGGCCCTTCTTTGAGGCCCCTGGGGCGCTGCCTCCGAGCAGGTTTGCCTGGTCTGGTTTTGTCAATATTGAGGTGGAAGCAGCTCTACAAGATTTCAGGCATGTGTCTTTCTCAGCCCTCCTGGGGGGGGGGAGACGCTGCTGGCGACCGACGCCTACGTGCACAGCCAGGAGCTACAGGCGTACCTGGAATAGCCGCCCTTAATTCCAACAAGAGAGAGAGAGAGAAACAGCCGTGTGTTTTTGGTACACCGTTCAGAGACAAAAGGGTGGGTGAGCCCCTCTGTTCTCGATGTCACAAGCAGAAGTTAGCTTTTGACTCCGCAAGAGTCTCCATCAGGCTGGACGTCAGCGCTGCGGGGGGTCCTCATCCTGCAGCTGCCACTTTGGAACTTACTTTAAACAAGGAAGCCCAACCCAGCCGCCTGGCCACGGATAGGTTGCTTTCCTCTGTGCCAGACGCAGCCCTGTGACATTCAGCCTAGCAAAGACCCCTGTGGAATCAGAAGCTAGCGTCTGCTTAGGATGTTGGAGAGTGGCTTGAGAAAGGCTTCAGACCCGTCTTAAGCAAGAGAACCACCTCTTTCAGAACTCTGTTGAGCCGATCTCTTCAGCCCTCTTGTGGGGCTGATGTAAGACAGGGAGCCAGGTGAAGGTCTCCCGGGTTTGCTGGGTTTGCTCAGGTATCCCGTTGTGTGTCTCTCCTTTGGCTCCAAATTTGGAACAAGACTGAGTGACTTTGAAGGGCCTATGGGTGTGTGTGTGTGTGTGTATGGGCCTACAGCAGGCAAGACGCTGTGTATGGGTTGTTTTAATGGTTTGTTTGCTCTGTTTATGGCCCACCTTTCCTCCAGTGAGCCCAAGGGGAGGCACTGGACGCTCCTTCTTACCTCTTTCATCCCGTGAAGGAGGCCGAGCAGAGTGAACCTGGCTTGGCCGTCGAGGCCAGTCGGTGACCTTCCCAGATGAGGAGGATTTGAACTCGGGTCTCCTGAGTCCTATCCCAGTGGTGTAATCACAGACCACAACCTCAGCTGTAGTTAGCAAGTGGCTGAGCTCTAAGGGAAGGCTGGATGCCATTCCCTGGGCTTTGGGCAGCTGCCTCTTCCTCTTCTCTGGCCGACTCGGTCTCGTCGTCTTCCCAGGCGGTGCCTGGCCATCGGGTCTTTCTGGGCTGGCTCGGATGCCTCCAAGGGGCCCCCTCCCCAGCACGTTCCAGCCTCGGCCGCCCGGCGAGATGCTTGAGTCCTTTTGTCACTGTTCACAGAGGAGGTGTTTGTCTGGGGAGGGACGTCCTGGCCCTCCGAGGTGCTGAAGTGCTTACAAGAAACATGCCATCCAAAAGGAGATGCGTCTTCCAAGGCAGCTGGCATAGGTCAGCGGTGTTTCTGCAGTGTACGAAAGCAAAGTGTGCTGCTTATGGACCGCCCCATAGTGCTTAAAGCACTCTCTGGACAGTTTACAGTTCAATTAGGCAGGCTGTACGTTGCCCCCCCACCCACCCCAAGCAAGCTGGGTACTTAATTTACCCACCTCGGAAGGATGGAAGGCTGAGTGAACCTCCGGCCGTCTCTACCTGGGATATTGAACCCAGGCGGTGAGCAGAGTTTCGGCAGTTGCATCCCCTTCATCAACGAGGTTCCTTAACTTTTGCATGGCGCAACATTCCTGTGCCTTCAAAGGGCTGAGTGGTAGAATTTGGGCCCCACATCTTTGGAAAGGTTCTCTAGGGTTCAGAAGGAAGCTGGGTGAGAGCAGTGAACTCGGCAGGGTTGCTGCCCTGGCCGAATCCGTTCGCTGCTCCACTCTGTTGCCGTTGTGTCTTGCTAGAGAGAGGCAGTGAGCCATTTGCCTGCAGGAATAGGGAAGGCGACTTGGGAGCAGGCCAGAACAGCGACTCATTCAGAGAGGCAGCTGGCCGCCTCCTCCGTGCCAGCCTGCTTTGGACTCTGTCGAAGGACTGCTTGTGCTTCTCTGGGCCAGGTGAAGGCCCCTCTCCGGTGCTGCCCCCATCTTTGCAAAGTCGGGCCAATGAGCTCGGCGTGCTTAGCCTTGCGAGGAACTAATTAGTTCATTGGCAAAGTGCTCGGAGGGCAAGCACTAATTAATTGGCATTATTTATTAACGCCCCAGTTAGGCCTTTGACCTTCAGGGACGCTTCCTGCAGCTGGCAAAGGCTGATGCTCGCTCGCCCCACTTCTACACGGGAGGAGCCAGGCCGAGGCTGCCGTTTGGCCTTGGAGCAAGTTGGGTGCCAGGGAGGTTAGGCGGAGAACCGGCAACTTCAGGCCACCCCCTGGGCACGTCCTGGTTGCCCAGCCCAGGTGGGCCATCAAGGCTCGCTGCCCATTGTAGCTGTGCCTTGCGAGGCCGGCCTTGCCTTCCTGTGGGGCAGAAACGGCCTCTGTCACTTTTCAGTGGGGCTTCTCGGAGATGGTGAGTCCTCCCGGAGTCCCCCATGGTGTGGTTGCACGCACAGCCTCGTGGAGAAGCGGGATCCTGAGTTGCCCATCACCCATCAGGAGAAGACTTTGCATGTTCACAGACAGTCACCTTCTCATGAAAAGAGCGAAGGCAGATGTGGACGGGAGCAAACGGGCGCCTCTCCGCCCGCGTGCCTTTGTGTGTTCTGTGTTTACTTGCCCACTCCAGGGAGACGCGTTTTTGTTCTGTTTAAATGATTTTTTTAAAAAAATACCATTTCCCATTTTGTATTTGTCTCGTATCCGTCAGTGTACGAAATGTTGTGCACACTGGGGGCCTTCCATTTCGGTGGTGCACGAGGGGCCACCAGACTGAGCTGTCCTCCTTTCAGTGAGGAAAACAGAGCAGCTTTCCTGCTTCCAGGCGAGGTTGGGAAGGAAGGAACAGGGAGCCGGGCCTGCGTTTGTGAGGGGCAAAGCCAGGAGGATGGAGGCGAGGTCTTGCGCAGGTTGGGGCCCAGCGCTGCACCCTGACACACCTAGGGGTTCGTGGAGAGGAGGTGGCCGGGTGTCACCGGAGTTGGCAGAATCGTGGCCCTGGCGGCTGCCGTGGCCTGTGCACCGTCCGCCTAGGGAGCCCTTCTTCCCCGGGAGCGTGTCAGCACTTCCTAATCTGCCTTCTCTGCACGCCGTGCGAAGCAGCTTCCTGGCCAAGGTGTTGACATGTTTTCTGAATCTTGCCACTGAGGTAGTTCTCCGTCTTCCGAGAGGAACACGCCGGGCCTGCAGGCTCCCTTCATGCTTATCGGAGCGGGCTGACCGATTTCAGTCAAAACATGCACTTGGTGGAGGAGAGAGCTTTCAGCACAGCGGGGGCGGCACCAGGAGAGGAGAAAGACCGTTTCCTTTGGAGAGGCAGGGCCTCCTCCACGCTTCTTTGCGCAGATGGAACAAGGATTTCACCTCTGGTGGTGGTCCAGAGCGCCGGCCGGTTTGAGGCGAGGGGAGCCTCCGGACTCCGATGGGAGCCGGACTTTTTGGGTGGCCTTGGAACGAACGAAAGGATGTTTCCTCTGACTCAGATCCCAAGGAATCTGCAGGATGGACTCTAAGAAGCTTATGGAGAGAAGGCTCGGGGTCCTCTTTCTCCCTGTCTGAGTTTGTTTCCGGGGACACGCTCAGGTTTTGGAAAATCTAAAGTCTCCTGGCTTTATATTCATAATTAGGTACATGCCATCCAGTAATAATGGCAAACCCCAAGAGGGCCTTTAAGGTGAGGCCTTTAAGGAGTGGCTTTACCTTGTTCCACCCCCCCTGCCCCCCGAGTGAGTTTCCATGGCTATGCGGGGATTCAGTCCATGTTTGTCCCTACACCGTACGGCACACCCCATTTGTATTCATAAAATGTTGAACCCGGAGAAGGCCATTGTGGATTGGCCCCGTTCTGGGGTGCAGCGGCCGGCTGCCTTGTTTAAAAAGTCCCCCCCTGAGCCGAGCGTGCGAGAGCCAGATCGTCTAGGCTGTTGCGCTTCGGCCCCTGTGAGCTTTCCTGGCAGATGGCGAGACGCAAAGCTTCTTTCCCTCCGCCCTGATCGCACGCTGGATTTGGCTGCAGGAGGTGGACGTTTCCCTGGTCCGCCGAGGGATCATGCTTTATTGCACCTCAGATGTTAACTGAGTCGGATTGGCTTCATATTGTAAATACAGCAAACGGCACGAATAAGGTTTCTTTTTTTTCTTTCTTTTTTTTGAAATCCACTGAGACACCCTGGAAAGGTTTGCACCATTTCACGCCTGTGGCCGGTGCTTCTGGGGGTGGGTGGGGTCTCTCTTGCTACAAAGCCGGCTTTGGCTGAATCATGGGGGGAGGTGGGGTGGGGTGGGGGAGGGGAGGGGAGGGGAAGGAAGATGCGCCCTGCATCTGGTGCCCTCCTGGTGGTGTCACGTGGCTGCAGCATGGAGGCGTTGAAGCAACAGTCTCCTCGGTGCAGCAGACACCCACGGATGTGGCCAGGGAAAGGTCCCTCCACGTCCTTCCCTCTCAGCTGAAGCAGCCTGTGGGCAGAGCTAGCTGGCAACGAGGAGCTTCTCCAGAAGCCTCTTCCTCCTTGCCGACTCCCCAGGGGAGAGGTCCAACTCGCCCCTCGGCCATCCTTGCCATTCCACCACTGCAGAGGTTTCTGAGACGCATCTCTCAGGCCAGGCCTGGGCTTAGCTTGGATGAGTGCAGCCAGAGGAAGAGTAATTGCAGGACTGCTAGCCGTGGCCGGGGTGGCCTTTTCGCCTCTGAGGATGAGGTAGCAGTGAAAAAACTGTGTCCGAAAATTCCGTCTAGATGTGAAACGTCTTCTGTTTTGGGAAACATGGTTGTTACCCTGCAGAAATCTTGGGAATTTACCTGGTCCTTCTCAGATTTTTTGTTTTTAAACAAGGGGGAGGTGTTTATAAACTTCTGGATAAAACAGGTGAAACATCCGCAGGAGCCACACCGAAAGTTCATTGGTGGTTCATTTAGAGAGGGGAGATGTAAAACGAGCCCTGCTTTGCGCTCAGAGGCCCTCAATCCAGGGATCGTGTCCATCCATGGGAAAGTTGGCTCAGGAGATGGTCCTAGAAACGGAGCTGTGTCTGACGTCAGAGGATGGGCACCGCCAGGCGGCCGCTGCCTCTTTGCTCCGAGCCGGGTGGGGGGGAGAGCTTGTTTTCATGACACCACCTTGCTGTTAAGCTGATCCGATGAGCCAGGCATGACATTAATTTTCAACCGGCTAGAGCTTCTGCGCTGCGTTTTCCCACTCCTCCCCCCCCACCCCACCGTTCCCTGTTCTCGTGCTGGTGCTGCATTACTGCACTTCAGGGAGCAGCGCGGCTGTCTGCCTGACTGCGCTTCCAACGCCACAACTGGCGCAAAACCGCGAGCGAGCAGCAGCCGTCCGCGAGCGGGAAAGGAGCCGAGAGGATTCGCTCCTTCTCCGAAAGCTTTCATTTCTTCCTGAAGTTTTCTCTGTGGTGAAGGGGAGGTGGCTTGCGGAGGGGGGGGGGAAGAGAACACCAGAAATTGGTATTTAATTGCAAGTATCACCAGGTGATCGGAGCAACAGCACCGCCTTTAGCAGGGAGAGACACCCCTAACCCCCTGCCCTATTTTGGCGAGAAGGAGGCCCTTCTGAAGCACCACTAGAATAGCAGCAGAATTTGGTTTAAAAAAATTCATGGGCAGTATCAGGAGGACAGGACCAGGACGTTCCCTCTGTGACTGCTCATCTGTCGCCACCGATCTTACCTGGCCACTGGGGAATGTGCGTGTGGTGGCGTGCGCATGCGCATGCTAGTGCATTCTCTGGGAGATGTCGGAGGACTGATCCACCTGCGTGAGAAGTGTGGGGGAAGGAGGGTGTGGAGGTTAAACCCGGCAGGCTGCAAAAGGGTGCCCGAGCATTGTGTTCCTTCCTTTCTGTCTGCCCGCAGGGGTCAGGAAGGCCATCTTCGCTACGGGATAATGTCATGTCTGCTCCCGTGCTGCCCCACATGGGCCTGGAGGTGGCAGGCAGGCCTAAACATCCAGGAGGAGGGGGTAACCTTTGGAAAGACCGTACTGTAGAGCAGTTTTCTGCATGCGGAGTGCGTCCCAGGTAGGGTGCCCTGAAAATAAGCACAAATTATGAAATGCCCACAGTGAATGTCACCCAAAGTCCCATCTGTGCTTTCAATTTTTCAGGGTTTATGTGCATTTTTTGGGGGGGGTGCACCCTACTTCTTACAAAACGGGGAAGCCTCCAAGAGGGGAAAAATGCAGATCCCCCCTCCCCAAACAGCAGGAATAGCTTTGCTTAAAATAAATAAATAAACACAGCTGGAGAATGTCGGGGGGGCCCTGGGCTCCACTTCACCAACTTCTGCTCTTCCTGGTGGTGAACATGCTTTGCGGGTGTCACTTTGCGCACAAAGTGCCATGGGTTGTTGTGCGGCCGAGGCGGGATGGGGTGGGTTTGGGGCCTTGCAGACCTGCAAGGGGGGGGGAGTCTGGCGGCTGCTCCCCTCCTGGAGGCATCGCGATCCATGACGTCAGGCCTGGTGTGTGTGCCATTAACCGGCCTCTTAGGCCGAGCGAGAAAGCTTACCTCATGTTTGCAAAGCTGTGTAATAAAACCTTTCCCGTCCCGGCCAACATGCATTGCACCCACCCTCTTGGGAGCAGCTTTTTATTTTGCTCCCGATTTGGGGGGACCGAGGAAAAGGAGGGTGGGGATTTTCCATACTGCCCCCCACCCCCAGCTTGGATTATCTTCCCTCGGCCTCGTTCCTTTTCCAGTGAGAAAACCCGTTTTGAGGGTGGCGGTGGAGCCGGGCCACAGAAACGGGAATCACGTGCAATGGCTGTGTGTGCACACGCATGGTGCGCTCCCTCCCACCCCGTTATCGATGCATAATGTATGATGCAGCGCAAAAAAAGAGGAGAGGGGGGGGAAATAATTAAACTCAGGACAACGAGCACTGCATGGTCTCATTCATTATGAAATCTGGGTCAGCCGCTGGAGAAGGAAAGTGTGTGTTGAGAGGGGGGGCGATGTGGTGATGGTGGCAACAGCGACACACAGCCAGGGGGTGCAGGGAGAGATTGGAGGAACACTGGAGGCATTAAAGTTGTTGCCTCTGAGAGAGAATCGGGCAACGATTCTGCAGCTGGAGCAGAATCCTTCCCCTCGCTGGGGGTGTGTGTGTGTTTCCCTCTAGCTCTGCTTTTCTTCCCTGGCCGGAGATGGTCCTGGGGTGCATGTGGGGCCGCCTTCTTCAGAAGCGTTGCTGGAAGGGAGTACCTTGTTTGGGGCAGTTTGGGTTCTCTCCCCCCCACAAAGGAGATCTACCCCATTGCGTGCGCGCCTCCTTCCATCCTGAGCGACACGGTGGAGGCAGCCGCCATGGGGCTTCCTTTTCCTCCTGTTTCCCAGTTGGGCTCCCATCAGTGTCCATTGTGAGGGAGTGGAAGGGAACCCAGCCTGAGGAGGAAGAGGGCCGGATCCTCCCTCCTGGGCACCCAGGGGAGCCTCTCCTCCACGGAGCAGCATATTCCCTCTGGTTGACCGTCGCTCTCCCCGAAGGCGCCTGTGGCTTCTTTAAGAGGTTGGCCAAGGAAGCGAACTTCCTTCTCCGGCTGAGAGGAAGGTTCCGCGTTGCTGTGACTTCAGCGGCCGGGCCGGATCAGACCTGCTCTCAGCCGCCTCTGAACGGAGAAGCCAGGGCGCGTTTTGGGATGGCCCCGTCTCCTCTCTCTTGCCTCCTCCACTTTCCTTTCCTGCTCTCGGGAATCCTCAGCGGCCGACGTCCCGGTCACAACCGGGCCAGTTAAACTCATCCGTGCAGCTCCTTCGTCCTTCTAGCGCGCCCGACTCAGATCCCGAAGGGTTCCGAAACGGTTTCTTTTGGCTTTCCGGTAGAAGAAGGAAAAGGGTTTCTGCCCAGGAGGGAATAAAAACCCGTAGGCCCCTCTTTCCAAACACACGCCCTGCCTTTCCTCATCAGATACATTTCCCTCTGAACGGCGCTGCGTCAGCTTGTATTCTGCTTAGACCGTGAATAAATTGATGTTGGGTTTAAAGTATTTGTCGTGCGTGCAGTGAGGGAGGCATAATCTTGAGTGCAGGGGACGTGACAGAAAGGAAGGCTGCTCGCGGTTGGGAATGGCGGATGGCGTGTCTGCAACCGGGCGGCCTCGACGAAGGTGGGGGAGCACCCGGAGGGCCCCCTCCCCTGGCAAGGCCGCTCCACATGGCGGCCAGGAAGGCTGCTAGAGCAGGCTGGGAGGCGAACGTGGGTCGGGGGAGAGGGGTGTGTGTGTGTGAATCAACCGTTTATGCTTTGTAGTTACATTCTGGGGGAGGGGCGCAAGAGTTATACATGGATTTTGAACTACACAGGGATCCAGCCCCCCCTAAACCCAGCCCTGATGGAGGGAGAAAGTGTATTGCTTTTAGTGAGTGGGTGGGTCGCTCTTCCCCCCCCCCGAGTGCAAGGACCCGCTTCCTGCTCCTTGGCCACGTGAGGAGGGCTTGCATCAGTTCAGATTTACTCCTCCCCCCTCTCTCTATGGGAGAGACATGACTAGCTAGACGACTGCAAAACGCCCTACCTGGGGCTGCCCTTGAAAAGTGTCCCAGAAGCTGCAGCTTGTGCAAAAGGAGGTCGCCGGGCCCTTCAGGGACCCTGTGATGATCGCGGTCTTGAACCAAGTGCCTCGAAGCCCCAGGCTGCTTCTGAGCCTCGGCCCCACGTGCTCGTGTCGACTTCCAGAGCCTTACATGGCTTTGGGCCAGGGTCCCCTTTCCGAGGGTCTCCCGCGCCCTCGGAGGTCCTCCCCAGAGGCCCTGTCGTGTGCGTGTCCCCCCCACGTCCCTGGGAATCTTGGGTGGAGAGCGCAGGGGACCAGGGCCGCCTCTGCAGCGCCAGCACCAGCGCCCCCGCCTTGTGGCTTTCCCTCTGCCTCTCGAGGAGTCTCAGGCCGGCTGCCTCTTGGTTTGGTAAGGCCTCCATTCTTCAAAGCTGCTACTTTTTTTTTTTGAAAGAGTTGCATTTCATTTCCATTTTGAAAGAATGTTTCTCTTTCATTGTGCCTCGCTTTGAACCCATCAATAAATAAACATGTTTGTGATAAACAAGGAAATGAACAGAAAGAAAGTAACTAAATTAAGTAACAGCGGCTGTCTGGTCCCTGTAGAATAACGCAGGCAAGAGCCGCCGGCCGAGGCCTTGGTTAGATCGCTCAGGACGGGACCAGCGTTCAGCCGCCTCCCTTGGGAGCTGCCCCAAGATTTTGGGGAAACAAACGGGATCCAGCTTCACCCTGGTTGTGCCCGGCTTGTCTTGACTTAAGGGCTTTAGGGAAGCCTTTCGGTTTGGCGCACTCCGTTCCCATGCCGGGCTGCTTCTCTTGCGTGGACACGAAGACAGGGCTGGGAGCTTCTTTCCGACGAACTGCTGTTTAGCACGTCGCCTTTTAAGTCCCAAAGTGTGCCGGATCATCATCATCATTGCTGTGAAGAGCAGAAGTGAGTTGGATCTATAAATCTCCTCGGCTTTGTTGTTGTTGTTGTTGTTCATTGGGAAGAGACGGGAAGCTGGGGAGGCCAGCGGGTTTGTGGTTTTCCCAGTGCCAGACGGCGTTGGGGTGGTCTGTCCGGCCGGGTGCAGGACAAGGGGGGGGGCGTAGGAGGGGCCCAGATGGTCGGGCAAGGCTCCGGAGTCCTCAGGGGTGGCTCTGAGCCGGCCGGCGTCTCTCGGCCGATGGTGGTGGGGGGCTGAGTCTTCACAGCCGGCTGCAGGGAGGGCAGATTGCCCTGCTTTCCCAGACGGTTTTGGCACGAGCGGGAAAGGATCCAGAATCCAGGGGACGCTCACGGCGCTGCCCCGTCCCTGCTTCCTGTGGAGTGTGTTGCCTTTGGGGGGCCTTTTAAGGCAGCCGTTCTTGACTGTCCCTGCTTTGGCTTCCCTTCAGCCGGAGAGCGTGCCGGAGAGGGACCGCCTGGCCCTCCGTGGGCTGCTCGGGGTGGGTGTCGGGCCACCCTCTCCCTTTTCCTCCATACACCACCCATTTCCTTTTCCTTCCTTTCTGGCATCTTATCTCTTTCCTCCCTCCCTCCCTCCCTCCCCCCTCCTGCCAACCCCCCCCACCTGAGACCGCCTGGGTCGCCAAGAGGCAGGAAGCTCTCCCGTGCTTCTGCCAGATGGCCTAGACGGAGTCCAGCCTCGGGAATAATTTATCAGAAGGAAATTGCGACCCTACTTAGGAGGAGGGGAGGAGAGGAAAACAGTATCTCTCTTCCTCCCCCCCCCCCCACACCACTGGCAGCCTCTTTCCAAAGAGGTAGGCAGGCAGCCAGCCCGACCCACCCCAGCCCAGATCCATGGCTGGCCAGCTGGGCTGTCCCTGGTTCTCTGGACAGATGAGAAAGCAAGAGGGGGTTGCAAGGGAGGGAGCCCTTGCAGGGTGGGGGGTATGGGGGCGGGAACAGAGAACCCCCTGGGCCAGGCTCTGTCTTGGGGGAGAGAAGCAGACCCGCACGTTCCTTTCCCTGGTGTGTCTCTTGCAAATCTTGGAAGGGAAGCTTTTCTCGCCTCCCTGCCCGGGGACGCTGCGCACGTCCAAACGTCCCCTCTGGCATCGGGGCTCCAGAGCGAGGGTCGCCGGGCCTCCTGCATCCCTTTGCTAGACCAGGGCGGGGGGAGAGGAGCCCTTTTCGTCCCGGAGGCTTGCCTGTGGTGATGAGGCCAGACCTCACCTGTCCAGGTGCACCGACCCTCCATCCTCTCGGGGCAACCTGCAGGGGTTGCACTCTGCGAAATCCTGGGCAGATGGAAAAAATGAACCAGGTGGCCCGAGACCTTGGTTGGTTTGGCCACAGGACGACCTCCTCACCTTTGAGCCTGCAGGGGGGCCTTCTGGGAGATGGAGTCCAGAAACAGGTGGAGGAGGACCCCTGCTCTTTAAGGTGCATGCTTGTGCACATGCGCACACACACACACACACACACACACACACACACACACACACACACACACACACACACACACACACACACACACACACACACACACACACACACACACACACACACACACACACACACACACACACACACACACACACACACAAAAACACAGAGAGAGCCTCTGGAGCGGTTCCCCGCTTTGCAAGCCCAAACAGTCCAAAACAGACCCGTCTCCATGCTTCGCAGTTCAGGTTTCATGTTCCCCGAAGGCTCAGAGCAGAAAACAGGGCTTAAAACAAGTAAGAACTTGTGCCGTTCCAGGGCTGTGCTTGCCGAGAAAGAGAGAGAGATCACCTTACTCTCTGTTTTGCACCTTCCTCCCCCACACGTAATTCCTCCAAACAAGACGAACGATGAAGAACCTCTTGTGCAAGAGAGATTGACAGGAGGCCGTCGCACGAGGACTCTGAACGAAAGCGGAACGTGTAAGGCGTGTCAGTGTAAGGCATTGGAAGGGGATTCCGGCATGGATTTCAAATTATATTTTAACTACAGTTTTGCATCTTTTGAGTCCTTTTTTTGGTTGTTGTTAAAAAGCCATGGGCTTGTAGAGGAGTCGTGGGGTGGCGGGTGGGTTTCTGAAGCATCAGAAAGAGAAACAGGAGGCTGAAAAGTGGGGGAGCCCTTGATCCAGACTTGGGGGGGGCTTACAAATTAGGAACCTGTTGAGTCAACGAAGGCCAGGCATCTGTCCTCCAGTTTCCAGTGGAACACGAGGCAGAGTCAGTAGACCACGTTCGGCCCTGTTTCCCGTTGTTCCTAATAAAAGAGGACAGTGTGTTTTGCCCTCCTGCCCCCCCCCAGTGTTGTGCCCCCCCCCCAATAAATCTGCTTATGCATTTTGCATCCAGACCTGCACAGCCCCTTCCCGGCCCTCCCTGGCTGGCGCCGCTCTTGTGGGTGGTGGATCGTGGTCCCTGGCGTGGCACCGCCCGCCTCCGGAAACATCATCTCCCTTTTTTTCAGCCATCAATTTTACATGAACGTATTAATCATTTAGACCCAGATGAACTCTGCCGTAGGGAAGAACGAGGGGAGGCCCGGCGTGGTTTCAAGTTCAGTTTAAAAGTCTGTGTGCATATGTGTGTGTGTGTGTGTGTGTGTACATATACATATACAAGCTGCCTTTTATTATGCAGCTGTGTCAATTAGAAAAATGAGACTGCTATTTAAAATGCTGTTCCGTGGCCCTCTTTAATTAAGGCAGCCGCATAATACCAATCTGCTCTCATTAATGAATTTTTAACCGTCGAAATGAGAATGACACACACTCGGTCAGGGCTGTGAGTGGGTGGGTGGGTGGGTGGGAGTCCCTTTGCAGGAGGCAGGGGCTGGTGTGCCCTTCCCCGGGGGGGGGTTATTTAGGGCTCAGCTGGAGCTGGGGTGAGAAGTTTGGGATCTTGCATTTAAGCAAGCACGTACACCTCAGTAGAAGGGAGAGAGAGAGAGGAATCATCTTGGCTTCCCCTACTCATTGCGTGGCCTTAATTTGCCTCCTGGGACCCTCCCCCCCCGAGAAGTTGGTGAGGGTCCCGTTCCTGCCAGTCCTTCCTAGTCTTCGTCGACCGATTAATGTTTGCACCCAGTGCCACTTAGTTTAATTGGTCTGCAAGGGGCTCCTTGGATCACCAACCCAATTGGATGACGAATTTGGATTACAACTCCCGTCAACCCTAAACGGCGGGGAAGGGTGATGGGATCCGCAGTCCAGTAGCATCTAGAAGGCCCTCAGGGTGTGAAAAATTGCGGCGGTATTATTGGGTGTTAAAAACACGTTCCACTAGCAGTGTGAAGATTACCCTAACCATCATGTCAAGTGTAATTTCACAGGTGAAAGGCAAAGATAAAAAGTGAAACCCATGTGCCACTATTATTAGGAATAAAGCTATGGACGTCCTGGGTTCTCATTGCTGTGTCCCATGGGTGGTACCCGATCCGCTGGTTGAGAATGATGGGCTATAGAGTGAGGCCAAAGCAGCTGCCCTGACGGGAGAGAGAGAGAGAGTATGTGTGTGCACGTTTGTGCACGTTTGTGCATTCCTGGGTTTTGACCTTGTTTGAGAGGAGGGAGGAAAAAGAGGATGGGCCATGACCCAACCTCAATGCTGGGCTTCTGGGGTGGGAGCCCTGGCCCCCAAGATCCCCCCATCCAGGAAAGGACAGGGTGCAAATCCCCCCTGCACCATCTTCCCCCAGAGAGACCGTGCGTCTCTGAAAGAGGGGCCAGCGCTTGCCGGGACCCTGTGTGGGAGCGCTGAGCGGTGGAAACCGCTAACTTGGCAACTAAGCCGGAGATAAAATTACTCGAGCTGAAGTAATTATGTCAACGTATCCTGTGGTAACCGTATCTCTTAACAAGGGCTTAGCAGCCAAGAAGGACTGGCAGAAGGGTGTGCGACCGATCCCTGCGGCCTCCCCCAGATGATCCAGTACCTGCTTCCCCCCCTCGTAGGCTGTGCCCTGCCGGGGTGCTTTGGGGCACCCCTGGCTGCCTCTTGGGGCACAGAGACAGAAGGCTTAAGCTGCCTTCGTGGTCCCCATTCTCGACAAGCGGGTTCCAGTTTATGGCCCCCTTCAGCGCTCTTGTGGTTCCTCTAGCTGTGGTCAGTGACGGGGGTCATCCTCCCACCCACCCCCACCCACTCCCCGAGCATGGCCTTTGGACTTTGTTTTGCTTTGCTTTCGGGCCCGCACGACTCTGGCGGCTGCCACTGCTCTGACGGCCAGTCGAGTTGGCCCAAAGCAAATTCCAAACTCCAGGCTGACGTGGTGCGCTCCTGAG
Source organism: Pogona vitticeps (assembly GCF_051106095.1). Taxonomy (NCBI): domain Eukaryota; kingdom Metazoa; phylum Chordata; class Lepidosauria; order Squamata; family Agamidae; genus Pogona; species Pogona vitticeps. The sequence continues at coordinate 326,705 of NC_135800.1, forward strand.
CCGATTGGAAAAGCACAAAAATTGTGCAGGATTTTGAGAATCGTATGCCTTGAGCGAGGGAAACGTTCAAAGGCTGTGGCAGGATGGCGTGGGTGTGGAGGACGGAGACCAGCCGGCTTCCTGCCTGTTGTTTTAGGTTGTCATAAGGGAGAGCGGCTGCCGGTGAAGCCCAAGGTCTCCTCCGACGGTTGGGGGGGTATTCAGTGTCAGCCAGGGTGGACCTCAGACTCACCTGCCGATGGGGAGGCTGGGAACCCCACATCCTTCGTGCGAGACCATACAGATCCCTCCCACTGAACTCAAAGCCATGGTCTCCCTCTTGGGTGGGAAGCCGAGAACCACCAGCGGCGGTTGTGTTTTGTTTATTTATTTACAATAGGATTACCCAGGCTTTCTCCTTAAAAAAAAAAAAAGCCCCAAGGTTTGGCTTGCCCCATAAACAGACAGTACTAAAACTAACAACGGTGAGTATACAAGTACTTGAAAAGCAAGAGGACCTGGATCAGGCCCGGTGGCCACCGGTTGCATTCCTAGGTGGGTGCCCAACAACACAACCAGCACCTTATCGACAAGGGGTCAGTCGGCTTCTGTGATTCACCCAGCAAGCCTAAACGGCTGGTAGGATTCTGGCTCATGTCAGAGAAGGGAGATTTTGGCAGATGGGGACAGGAGGCAGGCTAGCGGTGTGAGCAAAGCGACACGTACGAATTAGGTAAGCTTATTACTGGGTCAGGTAAAGCTGCTTCGCTTTGTGCTGTCTAGCGGAAGAATTTGGTTGGGGCGGGTGGGGAGGGGCAGGTCTTGCCTCCGTGCGGGTGTTGGTGTGACGGGATTTGTCTTGTGCAGTGCGCCTCGACGGGCTGTTCCATGCTGTCACGGAGCACATGGTGCAAAAATTAAACCGACCCTTTCCTATCTCTGTGCGTATTTGTGTGCGCGTGCACGTGCTTCTGTACTCAACCGGACCTTCCAGCAACGTGGGAGCCTTAAGCAGCAACAGGCGCCTCGGGTGTGTGAGATGGGTTGTAAGGAGGAGGCTGGTAGGCACCAGTTGTAAATCGTGGGCGTCTACGTGGCATCTCACACCCGGCAATGACTTTTAAGACTCTTGCAGGCATCGGTTTGTTTCCTCTGGAACTTTGTTCAGTTGTCTAAAGCCACGGAAAGTTGTTATACTTTGACCATGTAATGAGAAGTGAAAAATGCAGAGAGTTACATTCAGGGGGGGGCGGGGGAAAGAAAAGCTAAATGAGACCAGAAGCGCAGGAAGGAAAAAGCGCATCCTGCCTGAAAAGCCCGGGAGGACCAGTGATGGAGATGATGGATGAGCAAGCTGCCCGAAGAGCAAAACTCGCCTGAGGGATGAGGGTCTGAGGTGTGGGGCTCGCGGCCAAGTCGTATTGACTCAGACTCAGGTGTGTTTGTTTGTTTGTTTGTTTCCAATGTCTCTGACTCGGCTGGTGACTCTGAGCCCCCTCCCCAAACCCTCCCTGTTTTTCCGGGGGGGGGAGGGAAGCCTGTTTTTAATAGAGACTCAGACTTGGTACCAAAGTGTCAGAGACTTGGGGTTTAGACTGAAAGACGTGCCAACCTTGGCTCTCGTATTTAGAAACGTCTCTTCCAACGGCTGTGCTCTTGTCGATGAGCATCACTCATTTACTAGCCTCATTTATTTGTGAGTTTTTTGTGGATCCTTCCACCGGAGAACGGAGAGGGCACGGTGTGGCGGCCCTGGGAGGAGCGCAGTTTGCAGCCGCTGTGTTCTTCTCATGGCTATTCTTGTCCTTTAAGCTTCTTAGGCCCCCCCCAGAGAACTTCCAGAGCTCCCTATGAGAGGATCATTCCGGTATTTTAAAGCCTATCTTCTTCTCTAGGCCTCTTTTTGACGGGGGGGGGGGGGAAATAGCAACAGGTACATGGCTTAAGTGATTCGGGGATTTGTTTCACCAGAGGAGTTGGGAAAATAGCGTCCTGTTTGGCAGCTCTTTGGTTTCCGCCACTGTGGCCTAGATGTGCATCCAAGGTTACCTCTGCCACCACAGGGACTAGAAACTTGTTTCAAAGCATTGAAGAATCCTGGAAGCAAAGTGGCATTCCGAATACCACCTGTGGATGAGTCCGAGTATCTGCAGAGTGATCTTGATGTCCCTCAGTGGCATCGTGGTGGGCTCTGCACGGTCCCAAAGTGTCCTTCCTACTCTCTTCCTTCCTTCCTTCCTTCCTTCCTTCCTTCCTTCCTTCCTTCCTTCCTTCCTTCCTTCCTTCCTTCCTTCCTTCCTTCCTCCCTCCCTCCCTCCCTTCCTTCCTTCCTTCCTTCCTTCCTTCCTTCCCTCCCTCCCTCCCTCCCTCCCTCCCTCCCTCCCTCCCTCCTTCCTTCCTTCCTTCCTTCCTTCCTTCCTTCCTTCCTTCCTCTTCCTTCCTTCCTTCCTTCCTTCCTTCCTTCCTTCCTTCCTTCCTTCCTTCCTTCCTTCCTTCCTTCCTTCCTTCCTTCCTTCCTTCCTTCCTTCTCCTTCAGACTCTTCTTAGTCACAGTTCTCAGCGTGTTGGGTGAGTGGGGCTAAACCCCCTGGGGGTCCCATCCATTTCAAGAGGTGGGTAGTTCTTCCCTTCCCCATTAATCCCCAGGCATTCTCTGCTCTTCCTTCAAGATTCAGAGATGGTCTGGAAAAGCTGCGCCCTGATTTTTAACCTGGAACAGGCAGGATGGCAATTCCAGCAGGCGGCCCCCAAACTGATAAATTCAATTTGCAAAGAGGAAGATGTTGCAGAAAGGTTGGGAAGAACCTCCTGATATTTTGGGGAGAGGACGGGACACTTTTGACGGTGGAACAGACTCTCCTGTGAGATAACAGACTTCTTAAACAGCCCTTGGATAGTCAACGGCCAGGGATCCAGGGGCTGTGGGTTTTCTGCGCCGACCCTTGCAGTTCACCCAGGGTGCAATGATTCTCCACAATTCTGACTTATTGTTGCGTGTAAATACAGCCATTATCATTTTTCCCCCCTGCCCTTTTGCTGTCTGTCTGGGATATTTGTTCCCCGTTCGGTGCTGGTTCGCCACAGCATGGAGAGCGGGATGGGGGCCTCGTTGCCCTTTCTCCTTAGGAGGCCCCGAGACGAATTGCTCTTCCCTGCTTCCATTTCCCCTGCCCGCCTCTTTTTCCTGAGCCCTCAGATCCATCAGTCGTATTGCATAGCCTTCGGCGACCCTTTCCGCCGGCGAGTGGCCCGTCAAGAGGCCCTGCTTTCTGGCCTCTGCTGCGCTCTGACGGCTCCCAATTTTGTCTGGAAATATTAATCCCACAAATCACAGCCAAGGAGAGCCAGTCTGCCTCTTGCCAGCGGGAGGAGAAGGAAGTGTGCAATTTGCTTGGGTTTTTTTTTTTTAAAAAAATACTGGCCAGGTTGCAGCTTAGAGTTGACTTTCTTTGGGTTTTTGAGGCCTGAGGGGTGTCCTTCAAGACAGGACTTGGTTGCTTACGCATGTCTGTGCGCGAATAATGAATGCTACGTCTTCAGAGTTCTGTCACATGAAGAGCAGCCACGAGAGCTGTTGCCGTGGTGCGTGCTGTCCGCTCCCTTTCTGACCACAGCTTTTTCCTCCTCTCCGAATTCCTCAGATGCTTCTTCGGTGTTACAGGAACCTTCGGATTTTGCATCACATGGTTCGCTTTAGCCAAAGTTGAGCTGGCTTTAACTTCTCTACTGTGACCAGTATAAATATAATAGCAGAGCGTCAAACATTAAGGCAAGAAATGAAAAGAATACGGGAGCCAGTTCTTGGTCATCCTCCTCCGGATTGAAACAATTGCTAGTGGTTTCTAAGGAAAGTCAGGAATCCTTGATTTTGCAAAAAAAACCCTCACCTCACCGGTGCGTTTTTACGACCCGACTCCTGAGTTTTAAGTTTGACTCTTGGGCCCAATCCCTCACACCAGCAAATACTGAGAAACAAGAAGTATGCTAAGAAAAACCACCACAGTTTTCCTTACCTGGCGACTCTTGCCAGGAGTGTAGAGTTCTCAAAAGTGGCCTCTCTTTCCTTTTTGTGGGGGGCGGCGGCAAGGGGGTTATTATTCGGGACCACTGCCCAAGGCCACCCAGGCTGACTCTTCTTCTGGCAGACGCAGGGTGGAGAAATCTAAACCTCTGCAGGCAGGCACTCCAACTCACCAAGCTCTTGACCTGAACTGTCCTGTCATCCTTTTCTGGGAAGGCCAGCGAGAAAAGATGTGCATCCCCCCTCCCCAGGGTCAGGGGATGTGGTGCCCCTAAAGATGTTGCTAGGCTGCGCTTCTCATCATCCCTTGGGTGTAGGAATCGCAGCCCACCGACATCGGAAGGCTCTCCTTCTCTCTCCCCCCCCCCTTCTCTGGGCTCCGGGGTGGGGAGGGCCAGCTTTGTAGAGGAAGCCCAAGAGTCTGGGTGGGGGGGGAAAGCCAGCCTGTTTCTCGGCCTCCTTCCCCCTCCTTTCTCCCCCCCCCCAAGTGTTTAGCAACACAGGTAATAGCATCATGCAGGGAGGGTAACCATGGGAACAAGCCAGGCAGCAGCTGCCATTCCAAGGAAAAACAGGGTGTCCCTTTTTCCACTCATGCATTTGGTGTTTATGGAAAAGTGCTGCTTCTGCCCGGAGGCACACTTTGGAAAGGAACTTGGGAAGCGGGGCGCAAGGCGGACGAGCGTGCATTGGCCCAGCCGGGCTGCTGGTGCGCTTCCCTTGGGGGGGCTGCTCAGAAGGTCGGGGGGGGCTCTCCCTCCCTTCTCCCTGAGGTTTCGTGCCCATCGGGACCCCCCAATGTCTTTGGTCCTGTTGTTGAGCCGATGGGCCAGGGCAGACCCTCCTTTTATCCCCTTCTCCCCTCTCTCGGTCTGCGCTTGGGCAGAAGGAAATGTGGGTTTGTTCGCCTGTCTTGGTTTGCCTTCTCTTGGCCCCGCGGACACTCCAGAGAGCCTGGATTGAGACATGATGATGGGTCTCGAGGTGGAGATCTTGGGTTCGGAAGGGCCAGCGTGGGAAGGACTGCCTCTTGGGTTGTGGACTCCAGGCGGATCTCAAAGGAGAGTTTCTTGGTTCTGTTGGGGATGCTGGTTTTCAGAGTCTCTCTCTCTCTGTGTGTGTGTGCATATGATGGCTGCCAAGGAGCACCGGAATGTCTGCTAGAGAACCCCCCTGCAAGGTAGAAACTTCTGGAGGGGCAGAAGTTTTTTTAGTTGAGGTTGGAAAGCCCCTCTGTCAAAGGATCCTTTCACGGTGGATTTCCTGCAGCCCCGGGGAGTCAGTCTAGATGATCCTCAGGGTCCCTTTGGGGGCTACAGTTGTGTGCCAGACAAAGAGTGCTCTCGGGCATCCGTCTCCCACCCACGGCCGGCTGGACCCTGGAAAGGGGAACTGGCTTCCTCTTTCTCTTTCCTCTTCCCGAGAGAAGCCAGTGAGCTTTCCAAAGAGGAGGTGTGGGTCTCCTGACCCTCACCTTTGAGAGCCCTTTTTGCGTTGGTGAAGGTGATCCGCCTTGCGGTGATCAGCATCTTAAACCAGCCCTGCCTCCTTTGGGGGCTCATGAATATACGCTGGGATTTCCTTCCTTTTGGAAGAGAGATCCTGGAGTGGGTTTCCTGACTTGGTCGTTGTCACTGCGGAAGAAATAACCACCTCTTTTCTGCCTTCACAGTCTTGGGAGCCTGTTTGTTGGCTCCACAGAGGCCGAAGCCGCCATGAGAAGCCCAAACGGGGGTCCAGCCCATCCATGCCTTTGTTTTAATATATACTGTGTATCTGTATAGCTCCCCTTCCTCCTTCCTCTCAGGGCTGGAGAGAATGGAGCCAGTCTGGAGAGGCCTTTCCTTCCTTCCTCTCCTCTCCCCACCGCGTTGCTTTTCTGCCCCGTGGCCATCCCGGCGTGCCCTGTGATCCACCTGCCACGTCTGCTCTCGGTGCCCTTTTCAACCTTCAGAGCCTATTAGGAAGAGGCTCCCTTTCCGTCCCGACCTGGCTGTTGGTGGAAGGAAGCAAGCCCCCCCCCTTTGCCCAGCGAGCCTGGGGAGGCGAACCCTTCTGAGACGCTGTTCCTGAAGGCCAGGGCAATTGGACCTGACATGCCGGTTGCGAGGGCCTCCTTGGCCACGGCCGGCTCACCCTCCCCTCACCCTCCCGACCCCCAAAGGACCCCTTGGGCAATCCCTTCTCCAGACGGGTTAAAGGCTAATGAAGCCAGTCTAGCCTTTTGGCGAGTCTCCGTGGCCCCTTTGCCAGAAATTCTGGTCTCCAGCTGGAACTCTGCTATTAAACCCTGTTGGTAGCTCGGCTAAGGGTTTGTTTTTTGTTTTTTTGTGGGCGTTTTTTTTTTTGTTTGTTTTTGCTGTGGGAGTAAACGACCTGACAGTCTGGCAGCACCTTGTGTCGATGGGAAGAGAGCATCAGTGGCATTGAACTAGGAGTGCCCCTATCCGGTGTGTCTTGTCATGGAAGGGCTGAGGACTTGCCTTGCCAGGACCGCATCTCTCGGAAAGGGTTCGTAGAGAATGTCTGTCTCCAGAGAGAGGTTGGGTCCTCCTGGCGTCTTTCTTTTCAACGTTTCAGCGTAGTTTTAATTATAAGTGCATCTGTTGCTCACCATTGATTTGGGGTCCTCCCCCTCCAGTACCTGCCAGACCCTTTTGGGAGCGCATCAATCCTGCCTTGAATCCAGAGCCCACGGTGGCTTCCAGAGCCCATAGGCCTTGGGAAACCTGCCCGCCTTCTGTGCAGTGACATTTCTCTCTTGGGCAGGAGACCCCCGGGTGTCCTGCGGTGCCCATTCATCCTTGTTCGCTTATGTCATGGAGGCGGGAGGTCTAAGTCCCCCTTTCTTCTCCCCCATTTAATATTTAGACCTTGTGCTGCTCTCTCTCTCTCTCTCTCTCTCTCTCTCTCTCTCTCTCTCTCTCTCTCTCTCTCTCTCTCTCTCTGTGCGTGTGTGTGTGTGTGTGTGTGTGAGAGAGAGAGAGAGACCTGACCGTATCTTGAAACAGAGGCACCTGAGGCTTTCCAGAAGTGGCTCGGGCTCAGACGTGGTTGAACCGCTTGGCGTGTTTCCAAAGTGGGGCAGAACTTTGAGGGCCAGACATCCAGAGGGATAGCCAAGGAGGGCCTGCCCTCCATGCCCGGGACTGGAAGTCTTACTCAACCAAGCAACATGCTGGACATTGTGTGTATGTGTGTGTGTGTGTGTGCGTTGTTGCCAAGTCAGAACCGAAATAGCAACCCTAAGAGGGCTTTCAAGGTGAAACATTTAAGGAGCGGTCTGACCGGTTCCACTCCCCCAGCGAGTGTCCATGACTGAGTGGGAATTCGAACCCTGCTCTCCAGAGTCCGAGTCTGTCACTCTATCCATTACACCACAGCTGGGTGTGTCCCCCCCCCCCCCCCCGAGGAACTCATTACCCAGGAGAGCAAGTAACCTCACAGATCGGCTGGAATCGTGTTCCTATTCGTGATTCGTTCGCATGGGCTGTTCTCGTGCCAGTGGGGGCCCGCTGTTTTCCCAGCCGCAGGGCCTGAGACCTTCCCCTGGCGGTGTAGTTGACGGAGCCATCGGTCACAGGACGGGCAGAAATTGTGAACGGTGTTTCTGTGAACGGCCTTGTGCGTGTAGAAAACTTTATCCGGACTCTTGCCTTTATTATTGCATTTGTTTCAACGTTATTTGTTATAATGTTTTCCTACTTGGGGGGGGGGGCGAAATAACTAGGAGTGTCTGGGAGGGAGGCCCTGAAAGGTATATTTTTCCCTCCTTAAATACTGTGTTAATCTTACTTGTTAGTAAGCAAACATACTCTTAAGGAAGTTTGCTTCTTGCTGTGTTCCAAATTGTTGTTCAAAAGTCCTAACATAAATATAGGGGTTAAAAGGCAGGGTGTTTAAAAGCCATGAAATTCGAAAAACACTGTGCAGTTTTGTTACTTCTTGCCCTTTATGTCCTGATCTGCTGGGACAGAGAAGCGGGAGCGGGGTTGGGGGGGGGGTTTCCAGGACAAATGCTGTCATGGCCACCAACGAAGCAGTTGTGGTTCTCGGGTCGTGGGCTGCCCTTTAGAGCACCCTCCCTAATGGCGAGGGAAATTATTTAGCCCCGTTCCTGTTTCCACGGATTTCTGATACGTGGCAAAACACTCACTCTGGTGCACAGAAAGCTTGCATGCCAAGGAACCAACTTTCTCAAGATCCGTCCGAGAGACGGAGAGAGAAAGAGAGATGGGCTGTGGGGTAGGGGCCCAGGCCTGGCCGTTGCTTGGGCGTCTCTTTCCCCTCTGGGAAAATGGCCGCCTTTATGCATCCTCCGCGCTCGCTGACTTGCACCAACTGGGTCTGTCCATTTGTGTCCCGTGTCCGCCCGTCCGTCCGCCTGCCCGCCCATCCCCAGCCAGGCAGCTGGCTCTAATTTAGGAATTCCACATTATCTCGAAACCTTTTCCAGCTTCCTCAGAGGGAACAGCAATGCTTCTGTCTTCCCGTGACCCACATCTGGAACACGTTACCTCCGGGTGTCGGCAGCGAGGGCGAAGAGGGCTGGCTGGCACGCATTCCCCCCTGAGCCCTCTGGGAAGAGAAAGCCTGGGAGTGTGTGTGTGTGTGTGTGTGTGTGTGTGTGTGTGTGTGTGTGTGTCTGTGTAGACTGGCAGTGGGGGTGAGGGACAGCTCACTCCTTAAACAACTTAATTAATTACATTTCTGCGCCCACTCGTTATCTCCCCAGGGCTTCTAGGATGGGTTCAGGACATGTACAAGATTATTTTTTAAAATGACCCAGTACAAGAAGCAAGATACTAGCAAACGCCTCCGTACTTACATTTTTTCCCTTTAAAAACTGCACATTTGTCCCAACGGGGAGTTCCCTGGTCAGTGAAGGGGAGCTGGAAAATGTGAAATGCCCCCACCCGTCCGCCCACCCACCCCAAAAGATTCCTTGGCTTCGCTCCTACCCTTCCTGGATGGCCCTGCCTGGGGGCCCGGAGTGGAACAGGGTCCCTTCTGGATTGCTCCTGCATGGGACCCTAATTAGAGGAGGCCGTTGTCTGAGCGATACTGGGATGGCCCGGTGACAGTGAAGCCAGTCTCCCCACTCCAGACCTCTTGAGCAGTCGGTCTGATGGCTCCAGACCAGTTAGTTTGGGCAGGGCAGGGCAGGGGGGCTGGTGGCACGGAGTGGCTTGTAAGGCGTAGAAGCAAAGAGGAGAGCTGGCGTTCCATCGGGTTTCCAAAAACACAAGCCGCCTTGGTCCAAAAGTTTTTGGGCAAGTAGATCAGGACCAGCGATGGGGAGGGGGCCGGCCACCCCACCCTAGACCTTTGTGTCACAGTGGCATTTCACCAGAGGTCTTAGCGAGCCTGGTTTGCTTTCCTGAGCTGCGTGAGGATTCCCAACGGTCAGGAGGAAGGGGAGCCGTCCTGCTGTTTGTAACAGTTGTGAGAGAACCAGAAATAGAACACGTGAAGAACCTTTATGCCTTGACTCGGACCAAGCGGGGATCCCCAGAGCCTGGGAGAGCTTATGCCATGATGAGGGGTGTAAATCCTTGCTTAACCAGAACTTTGTTACTTGTCATGTGGTTTGAACAAGCATTTTTGCATTTCTGAGCAATTGTTTTTTTTTTTTTTGCCTGGTTGCTTAAATTGTGCAAAGGGTAGAGCTAAGCTCCAGACTATAGTTCCTGCTGCCTAATCACGTGGAGTTTCAAAAATGAGAAGCAGGAGATGGTTTGCTTGTGTCTTTCCAAACAGCCAGCCTGTCCTCCTGCGTTTGCTCTGTCCGTCGCCTTATACACAGCTCCCACAGGTTTTTCTCCTTGGAGCACTGGAGTCAGGGAGTCCCATTCTCAAGATTTAGTTGTGCTGAACTTTGAGTTCTTGGGGAGCAAGGTGGTCCCCCAGACTGCTGGGAAAACCAGCTTACTCATGTCTGTCGTGCTCTGAGAAGCCCTTGTTTCTTTTGCAAAGAGAGGCTTGTCATCACTGAGGTCTGTGACTTGAACCTGGGCCTCACGGGGATCCAGAGGGTTCCTCTGTGCCAGAGGAAGGGGCAGCAGGGGGCCACGGTGGGGGGGGCTGTGACTGGCAGGCAGCAGGAACTCTCTGGCTTGGCCCTTCGGACCTTGCATGGCCAGGCGAGCACCAAGCCGGTCAGCTTCCCAGTTTCTCCCAGTCTGAGCTCAGGCTACTGCTGGGAGGATCCCACCCCCCCTCCTTGGTGCCCAGATCTGAGTAACCCCAGGGCCAGAGACTAGGGTGGCTGGTTTGACGCTTGGCTTTTCGGTCGGTGGGAAAGGGAGGCTCTGCGTCCAGATTGCGCATGCACCAGAGGCAGGCGTCGCTCCGCGTGGGAGAGCAGGCGCCCCCGTCCTACCCAGAGATCAGAGTCCGGCCGTTCTCGTGATCTGGTTTCCGCTCTCTCTCTGCAAGCGGAGGCACTCCAAAGTTCATTGTCTCCTTGGTCCTGCCTCGTCGCCCTTCCGGCAATCTGGAATTTCCTCTCTCTCTCCCCCCGCCCCCCCTTTTCTCTGCCTGACTATTGAGGGAGGTTGGGAAGAAGTCAGCCCTTGCCTCTTGCAGGCTGCATCACGCCCAGCAGAGCTGCCAGGGTTTGGACCACCTTCTTGCATCCAGCAGCCTGCGGGGGTGGGGTGCGGGGGGTGGGAGGGGGTGGGCTCCTCCTAGAGAATTTGTGTTGCATGTTTAGCTTTCCTTTGTGCGTCTCTCTCTCTGTGTGTCTGAAATTACACCCCGCCGCACTGCCTGGCAGTAAAACTCCCAGGCCAATTCTACCCATCGCTGCTCAGAAGCAAGTGCCCGTAGATGTCCCCTATATATATATATATATATATATATGTACTGAAGCACGCAATGATAAACTGGACAGATTAGGCTTTAATGGGTGGCCCGTTTCCACAGTTGGTCGCCCAAAGAATGTGACAGTACGCGGAGAGGTTTTGCCGGGAAGGGGGAGCTGCCGTGGGTGGGGGTGTCTGTTAGCGGGGATTTGCGCACACCGTGTGTGTCTCTTTGTGCGCCTTAAGATAATTCAAATAGTTAGGGTGGGGGAGGGGGAGCGAGCCCCCTCTTTGTTTTCCCGGGGACCCCAAGGACCTGCCAACCATCACAGCCGGACGAACCAAAACATGATAAAATTCCAGTGAAAACTGATCGCAGAGAACAGCAGGCGCGCCAACGGGGGACCTCTGGAAAATAAAAAAAACCGAACGGCAGCAGCAAAAAATGAAAATGAGAGAGAAAAGGGGTGGATGCCAAAGTCAGGAGAGGAGAAGAAGGAGGAGGAGGAGGAGGAGGAGGAGGAGGAAGAAAGAAAGAAAGAAAGAAAGAAAGAAAGAAAGAAAGAAAGAAAGAAAGAAAGAAAGAAAGAAAGAAAGAAAGAAAGAAAGATCACACACAAACGATCAGAGGCATGGGCTGGAAGGCGAACGACGTTCATGCAAAAGAAAAGAGAGAAAACCAAACCAGCAGCCACCACGTGAGAGTTTGCAGGAGTCGGGGCTTGGCAGACTTTTGCTCAGATGGAGAGGACCCGCTTGAAAAAACACGACACTGAAGGGGGCCAGAGAAACTGCCAGCTGAAGGGTTGGGGGCGGGGGTTTCCAGGGGATCCTGCTGCCGAACCCGGCTGTCCGTGCGTTTTAATGGCATATACAGCGGTCCTCCCCCCCCCCCAAATCTCTTTATTTATAGGCCAGCTTCCAGGACCACCCTTCTGAAGGGAGCTGCCTTGCCTTGCCCCCCCCCGCCGCCAACAACGAGTGAAGTTGGGGGGTGGGGACGGGGGGGCAGGATCTCTCCCGACCCTTCGTTTCCTAACCCAACCGAAGCCCAAACTTCTTTCGAGAGAAAGTGGGGAGGGGACCTTTGGAAGGGAACCGCAGAGGGAGTGGAGTCGGGGGCGGCGGCGGCGGCGGCTCCTCTCCTGTGAGCCTCTGCCGCGGGGGGGCTTCCCGGGGGGGGGCGGCGGCGGCGCTGCCCTCTGTGCCTCCCTAGGCCGCCCAGAGCAAGGGACGGACGGGGTTTGCGCACCTTCGGGGAGCGTGTGCGGTGTTCAAGGGTCCTCTGCGGCTTAACACGGGGGGGGGGGCTTGTGAGCCTGGTGCGTTTGTGTGGGAGCGGGACCTCCTGGGAAAGGGGCCGCCCCCTCCTCGTTTTGGGAAGGAGGGGGCCTTGGATGCCTTGACAGTCACATTGTGTGCTTTTCCTGCTGCCGTGGAGGAGGAGGAGGAGGAGGAAGGGGGGCGCGAGGGGAACCCCCTCCCTCCCGGGGCAGAGGTGCCGAAAGTAGAAGCTTTCGGGGAGGGAAAGCCTGCGGAAAAGCACGCCGGCCGCTTCGCTTCGCTTCCAAGTGTCAACACCCCCTTACCGCCCCCCCCCCCCGGATTTGGCAGAAGGAACACAGAAGTGCGGCTGATTCTGCTTTTTCGCCTCCCTTGGGCACCCGGGGCCGTGTGCGCGCTCGGCGGTGAGGAACAGCGGAGGAGCGCGGCGGGGCCGCCGAAGCCACACAGAAAAGCACCTCCTCTGCTTTTAGGAGCGCCGGTTGGCGCGCCTGCCTTTGCCTCCACGAGGACTAGAACCCTCGGCTCCCCGTCTCCGCCCCAAACGCTCAAGCAGCCCCGCCGAGCCGTCCAGCGGGTGGCTCCCCGGGACCCGGGCTGCTCCGCGGCGGGGGCGGCTTTCAGGTGGCTTCCGACGTAAGGAAAACCTGTGAGACGCCACCGTTGGCTGAGGGTGGGAAGAGGAGGAGGAGGAGGAGGAGGAGGAGGAGGAGGAAGGATAGCCGAGCCCCAAAGCCCAACCGGGCCTTGCTTGGAGGCGAGAGAAGGTTTCCGTGGCCCTGAAACGGGCGGCGGCGGCGGCGGCGAGGAGGAGCGGGGCCCCGTCCTCGTCGGAATGACTCAGCGGCCCTTGTTGCCTGGCGCGCCGGTGACTCAGAGTCTCCTCGGTCCGGGCGGCGGGGCGGCGGCGGGGGGGGGGGGGGAAGAGAAAGACAGCGGGCCCTTTGTGCGCCTGTGTTCCCCTCGCCGGTCTCCCTGCGCCCGAGGCCGGAGACCAGTCCCGCAGGCGGTCGCTCCGTCCTCCTCCTGAGGCTGTTGCTGGCGATGGGGCTGAAACTCTGGGCACGGGCAAGGCGTGTCAGGGGGTGCGGGGGAGCCTGACACGCAACCCCCCCCCCCGCTGGCCTCCCTAATACCCCTCAGCTAGACCCCCTCCTCTCTGTGTGTGTCCCTTTTGTAGAGCTGGGGGGAGAGGATAAGGAAAGCCCACGATGGGGTCTTCCATTTCTGTCTCCTCCTCTCCCCTCTGGAGTCACCCCCCCCAGGGGCTGCCAGAACCGAGGGCCAAACGCTGGCCCTTGCCTCCCCCCCCCCCAGGATTTTTCTAGGCAAATGTTACTTTTGAAGTCAGTGTAAAAGACTGGTATTCCCCCCCCCCCCCGTTTTATGCCTTTCTCTTAAAAATTCTAATTTCAAAACAAAACAAAAAGTCACCCCAAACCTGCAAAGTGTCAAAGCAAGGAGCGGCTCCCCAAATACGGGGGCAGGACCTTCCTTAAAGAAAGGAGGAGAGAAACAGTTACTGTATTGATTTCATTTGTTGCCATGTAATCTCGCTCTACAGAGAGAAAGGTTGAGGATGAGAAAAAAAAGAGGACTTGGGCATTTATTGGTTGGTTGGTTGGTTTGATTTCTATGCCGCCCATGGAACCGGTGGTGACTCAGGGCCATTCACAGACAATAACACGGACAGAAACAACCCTGACATAATCAAATGCGTTAAATTAATTTAACAAAATGACAAACATTCAAAATTCCTCGCAAGCCTTGGGATGAGTCAGGCGAACACACTTCTTTTTAGACCACAGTAACTTTCCCAGTTACTCGGCTCGCCCGAACCGGACCAGCGACTGAGCCCCACCGAACCCGGCGAGGGAGAGGTGGCTCCCAGCCCCTCGGATGGGGTCCAGGGGCCCGGAGGCTCCCCGCTGTCGGAAAGACGGCTCTTTCTGGCCACGCGTGGCCAGAAGCGGCTTCTCGGCGCCTCAAGGGCCCCGGGGTGTTTGGGGTTGGCGGGCTGAGGCGAGAGCCCATGCAAGACCCCTCCAGGAAGGAAGTGGCGGGGCTGCAAAGGAGCCGGTGGCTTGCGGTGGTTTCACAAGAACTCAGAGACGGGTTTCTAGTCAGCGCCGGGAGCTTGCTTAGAGGAGCCTGTGGTCGGAAAAGCCGGCCTCCTCTCTCTGGCTGGATTGGCTCAGAAGGCCACCGGCATGGCCCCCAACGGGGTCTGGTTGAGAGCGTGCACAGTAGGGCCCCACAGAGACCCCGGTACCCCCTTGGATCTGTAGGAGCAGCGAGAGGCCCCACAGGGCTGGCCGAGCTCTTCCCTCGTTTCCCCTGGGCCCGGCTGGCGGCCACGGGGATCCCCCCGGCTTCTCCTTCTCCCCGTTGCGCCTCCATCTCAGGCTGGGTTGTGGGGCACCGCCAGGGGTCAGCAGCCTACGGTCCCTGTCCTTGGGAGGACCCGGAAATCTCGGAACCGTTGGAGAAATGCTGCTCTGCATCCAGAAGGAAGGGTCCGGGCAGGCCCTGCGTCCGTCTCCAGCCGCTCTTCCAATTCCTCTGCCCGAACAGTGCGACTGTTCCCCTCCATCTCATTTCCACTCAGGAAATGGTGTGTGTGTGTGTGTGTGTGTGTGTGAGAGAGAGAGAGAGAGAGAGAGAGAGATTGGGGAGCAATGGAAGGATGAGGAGAGGCTACTTGTATGAATTCATGTTTCATGGCACACAACGTGGTCAATTTTAATTACGTCTTAGGCTGCCTTCATGTTACTTTTAATGTATTATTCAGCCTCCTTTTTTGCTGAGAACTGCCTTTAACAAGCTTATGAAAGGTGGGAGCTAAATTGTGTATCAATTAGGACTTGCTGGATGTAAATGCTTCTTCTGTAGAGTATTATTAGACCTTGCAGACATAGGAGAGGTTTTTTTTTGGGGGGGGGGTCTCTGTGCATGTGTGTGAGAGAGAATCAGGTTAGAAATGGTCTTTTTTATTATTCTCTTTTTTCTTGCTCTATTTTTGTTTTTTGTATGTTGAATTTAAAAAAGAAAAGAAAGAAATGGCCCTGAAGGCTGGCAAGTGAAAGAAGGATTCTTATTTCCAACATCGGCCCCCAGTGACGGAGGAGTGCTCTGGGAAACCTAGTTCTAGGGTTCATGTGATCCTTTCCATGTAGTGAAGGAACATGCAGAGGTAGCCAGGGGCCTTCCCGCCCTTGCCACATCCGTGGGGCGGCTTCCTCCCTCCCCCAGCTTTGACACAGTGGGTAGAGTTTGCACGGCTGGAATTTGAAGCTAAATCATGGCTGCAAAAAATGTGTGGCCAAGCCAGAGATTGCGCCGCTTGTTTTAGGCTCTCCTTCCTTTGCAGGGCAAACGCTGCAGAAGAGCAAGCATCACTCTAAACTAGCCTTCAGGCCCCCCAAAAGGGCAAAAATGTACAAGGGAATCGTCTCAGGTGCCTTTCCTGTTTGGAGAGATTTCTGGGCTGCGGGCGGCTGTGTTGCGTCTCTTACAGCAAAAAAGTCGTTGCTGCTTTCTGCCAGTGAAATGGTATTGTCTGCATAACTTAAATTACGAATGCTTTTTTTCCACCTAATTTCATTCCTCTGTCATCTGAATCTAATTGATTTTTTAATCATGCGATATACTCTGCGTACGGATAAAGAGATGCACCGTTGTCTGATACCTTTGCCCGGGGGAGACCATGCTGGGTCTCTGTCGTCTGCCCTGAAGAGCAGCCACATTATAGCAATGACATTGGCCTTATTGAACTGCACCCTTCTGGCCCGTCTCTTTGCTTCTCTGGGCGCAGCTGTGGATCAGCGGGAAAGGCTCTCCTGCCGTAAAAGTCGGAGGATTGCCTTAGCTTCCCGCTGCTTTTCCGAGGGACGCTCCATGTTCCATGATGTGACTCAGCTGGTCTTGCATTTTCGCTTGGTGGGTGGATGCCTGCCCCCCTTAATTAACCCCTCCCTGCCCAGAGAGGCAATTACCGTGTGACAGCCTTCATGAGATTATTACTTTTGAACTGCCGAAAGATTAGGAGGACCGTTGAGGTCCCTTGGAAGGGGCCACCAGGTGAGACTTATCCCGGCTCAAAGCCTCGACCGGCAAGGGGCCATCTGGGAAGCGGGCGGAGGCCGTTTCTGATCCTAAAAACGATTATTAGTCTTTGGATAAATGTGGGTCAGGAGGCGATAAGGGGGATTAATGGGGGTTGGGGGGGTTGTGTCGGGCCGGAGAGACTTCCTTGTTGGCTGGACGCACCGGGGGGGGGCTTTGAAGGCCGTTCTTCAGCATGTGATGCTGCCGTTTTCTGCGGGGAGCTAGCCAAAAGGTTTCTCCTGTTCGCTGAAGGTGCCGGGGAAGGGGTGGCTTTTTGGGCTGCTGAGGATGCTGGCTGCTGCAGGATGAGCGTCATTTCCAGGAGGATGGTTGCAGGTGAGGAAATGGCTGAGGGCTTGGCTGGGGTTGATGGGGGGGGGGAGAATTCCTTTCAGAAATGGGATGTAAGGAGAGGGGTAGATCTGGCCGTCTCCCCTCGGACACCCACTCACGGTGGAACAAAGGCCGCCTGGCCAGCCCCTCTCATTCCCAGCACAGTCGGACGTGCAGGAGGAAGGATGGTCTGCGGATTGAGAAGGCCAGCGTCAGGCTTCCTTTTGGACCAAGGAGATCAAGGGCTTTGCCTGACCCTGGCCAAGCAGAAAAGCCGCTGCCTCTGCTTCCCTCGGTCTCCCACCAAAGAGGGGTAGCCTCCTCTTGGAGGTGGAAGCTCCTCTGAGCTACCTAGTTCTCACGATTTCATCGGCGCGCTCATCCTCTGTGGATCGGGCTCCTGGTTTTTCTGAGTCGCCTTGAGGAGGAGCCTCTTTCTCTCCCCCTTCTCCCTTGGGCGAAGGGACCAACTCCTTAACGTTGTCCCAGCCAGGATGCGGTGGGGGCAGAAGGCTTGAGCTGCCTGTGCTGGAAGGGCGGCCGTGGGCTTTGCCCGCCTCTGCCCGCCGTCCCCTCTTGAGCTGGCGGGCAGCTGCTGTCTGTGATCAGAAGCGATGTGGCTGGCGCTGGACCCGGAAAAGGCAGCCGGGATGCCAGCCAGGGCACACGCTTGATCCCGATACAGCTGGGGCTCATCTGATCAAGAGGGAGGTTAAGAGGAGAGCATCTGTTGCCCGAGAGGGACAGCCAGCAGGAGGCTGTAAGCTCTTAAGAGCAATCCTGCCCGCCCGCCCGCCCGCCTGCCGTGGGGTGACTCCCCCCCCTTCCTGGGCCAGGGGCTGCCTCTCTGCAGGACTGATGTAAGAGAAGCCCCTTTGCCAAGAGAGGGGCTGGGTTTCCGGGAGGGGGAAAGGGGTGTTCCTCGTGAACGATGACCCTTCCCTGTGGGTGCTCAGGTCAACCAAGGGTGTCCAGTGTGCAGGATTCGCATTCAGGGCACAATCAAACCTCGAGACCTTGCTGGACCCCAGAATCCCCGAAGGGGAACGATGCCTAGCAGCCGAGGTTGACTTGAGTCGGACCCCCACCGCCACCCGCCCTGCATGACTGGGCAACGGAAGGGCAAAGCGGGACTCCACAGTCGGTGCGGTTTGTCAGGTGTGTCCGTGGGTGAGTGCGTGTGGATATACACGCAAGCTGCAGGCAGAAGTGGCACCGGTGCAGCACAAGAGGTGGTACGATTCGCTCCTTAACAAGATCTGCTTGGTTTTTACTCAGCTTATCCTTTTTGTATACATTTTTGGTAAAGGAACAGGGGGAAATTTTATTTTAAAAAACCCCCAAACCTTGGGACAGGCAGCAGGAGGCCACAAGACACCCTCCCCCCCCCCCCCGGTGAACTGTGTGACGGGGTGGGGGTGGGGTGCTGGTTTCGTGGGCAAGAGGGGCAGATTTAAGGTCCAGGAGTTGACTGAAGCCTTCCCTCTTGCTTCTCTTCCAGATTCAGCTCGGCTGTGCCCCCCCCCAATGGCCACCCCGCCTCTTTCCTCCAAATTCCCCTTTGTGGCTCTGCTGATAAACAGGAAGGCCTTTTCTGGGCCGGAAGGAAATTCATCTTGGGGCATTTGGGAGCTGGGCTTCCTGCTATCTTTCAAATGCCGCCCCATGCCCGTCCGTGCCCACCCCCTCCGTTCTGGATGGAGGGACGAACTGCAGTCCAGGAGGGAGGGGTGCCCCCCCCTCTGCATTTGCTTTCAAGCCTTCACTCCCATGACTGGCCACTGCCAGGAAGGTGCCACCCGCATCCCCCCCCTGCCACACAGAGAGACAAACTGCATATCAGAAGGGGTGAAGGTGGGGTGGGATTCAGAATGATGACTGGGGCATCGGAGGGCGAGGTCCCTGGTCATCGTTGTGTTTCTGGACCGTTCGGGTCCTGACTGCTCGTCTTAGTTGGTTTGGTCTGGGCCTCTGGCTAGCCAGAGGTTGGGGGTTCAAATCCCCCCCCCCCCACTGACAGCCTCCTGGAGCTGGACTGGGCGATCCCACAGGGCCCCTTCCAGCTCTGCCATTCTACGATTAATATATGCCATCGTCACCCACCCGTCGCTTATGCCAGTTCACTTTGTAGCATTTGTCTGTGGAGTGAGCCTTCTTTCCTAGATGTGAGGGTGGCTGCTGTGCTTGCGGAATAACTAACACTCTTCATCCAAGCACCACCGCCAGGTCCTCCTCAAAAGCAGGAGCAGCTTGCACGGCGCACCTTCCCTCATTCCCCCCCGCCGGCAAACGCCTCGCACACCCACGGGAAGGCCGGCTGGCTCTCCTCTGAGCAATCCTGCCGTTTCTTGTTCTGAGCCTTGCAGGGCATCAAGAGCGCATACCTGGCTCGTGAGCCATCGGGGAGACCTGCTCAAACATGTCGCCCCAGCTGGGGAGGAGGAGAGGCGGGCGAGGAGCTCTCGAAGGGTTTTAAAAAAGGGTTTTCCCTTTTCTTTCCTGGCAGAGTTCAGTGGAGAGGGGCCGAGCTGGCGGCTTTTTTTTTTTTTAAATGGAGTTTTTTTAAAAAATGGATTTTGTTGTGCTTGATGGCATTGAAGGCCCTTTGGCGCTGCTTAGGGTTTTTGTCCATTGAATGTGGTAGGTAGGTAGGTAGGTAGGTAGGTAGGTAGGTAGGTAGGTAGGTAGGTAGGTAGGTAGGTAGGTAGGTAGGTAGGTAGGTAGGTAGGTGTGTGTGTGTGTGTGTGTGTTGATGTCATCCTAAGGGGAGCTCATTTTCATCCATCCTTACTCACCTTGAAGGGGTGATGCCTGGATCCTTTGTAATCTGAAAGTCCGTGTTGTGACCTCTGGTTTATTTCACATTTCAGATCAGTTTTATTTAAAAAATGCTTCTTGTGGCTTTTAATATGCCTTTTTATTCCATGCATTTTTTTTAACTAATTGCCTCCATGCGTTGAGAAGATGCTTTTTCATTTTGCCACTCCAGACTTTTGTGGTTCGTTGTGTGTGGGGACCAGGGGTTGGACGGGGTTAGGCTAGATGACCCCTTGGTGTCCCTTTCCGCTCTACGCCTCCGCGGGTCTGGAGCAGAAGGGGGCTCGGCGGGAGGGGTTGTGATGAGCATATATTAGCCACCATCTGAAAGCACTGGGAAGGAACTCTTGTCGGCTTGATTAAGACATTCCCCAGGCTTCCCTTCCGAGGACGATAATGAAGGAAGTTGTGATAACATGCAATTTAATCAAAAACAGCTTCTGTTTATTTTGAAAAGGAAAGGCCCCAATAAACAAAACACATGTGTGGCTTCTCTGCAGGGACCGGCCTTGTCGTTTTCATCCTCAAGCAAAGCAGACCCAGCTTTTGCCTTCAGGTCCCCTTTCTCATTCGTTCCTCCACTGGCTCAGTTTTCTTAACGAGGCGCCGGTTTTTGTGCACTGGGGAGGCACTGCCCCCCCAGCTATGAATCTGTTAGGGTGGGGTGTGCAAAGGGTTCATTGACTTCTCCACATCTGCACCAACTCCTGCACTGTTGGAGCTTTTCTGCAAAATGTTGAGGACCAGAAACTTGCTTTTAAAAAAAGAGATAGATTTTGCTCCAGATTCTGCTTTTTGATCAAGAATAAGCTGATACCTAAGGCGGACCTTGCTAGTGGGAATTCTCCCAGCATTTCAAAACCACAAACCAACCCTCTGGGTCCAACCCCTCTTTCGGTCCTCCGCCTTTTATTTTGCAGCTGTAGGTCCTTGTGTTCCTTGCCATCCTCTGGCAGGAGGGGTAAAAAAAAAAAAAAGTCAAGGAAGCAAACTTTTGAATGTCCCTTGGTGAGAGCGTACTGGTCTTATTGGGGGGTGGGGGTGGGGGGGAAGGGCTGGTCCTGTGGCTTATTTTTAGCTCCAGGATGTGGGAAGGAGTGGGGGGGGGGCGACTGGGTTGGGGGGGTAAGGGTTTGGGAAGAGGAATGGTTTTCTGACCCACAGCAGCTGTGGTTCCAAACCTTTATTAATGGTTTGTGGTTTGATGGATCAGGGATTCCAGTAAGTGAAGTCTCTCTCTCTCTCTCTCTCTCTCTCTCTCTCTCTCTCTCTCTCTCTCTCTCTCTCTCTCTCTCTCTGTATTTCCGTCTCTTTGCACAGTTTTCATGACTTTAGCAAATAAAAGAGCAGGGCAGACGGATGAAACAAGACTTTTCTGCTTTCCACCGAGGGGAATAAAGGGAATCCCCAGAGGACAGATTCTGTCTGTTACAAATGGTGTAAATCGCCTCCTTCAGCCGCTCCCACCCTGCAGTAACCAATGATCATGTGATTTTCTCCCCCCCCCTCAATTAATATTCCCCTAGTGGGTTGTACTCTTTGCTGCTGCCTTTTTTTTTTAAGCGTGGATCCTTCTGCCTCCATCTCAGAGGAAAGACCACCCAGGGGGGCTTTTCTAAGTTGAGCCCGACCTGTATTTTACTCCTTTGCCACTTCTGCTCTTCATCCTTCCTTTGCTAAGAACATTAATTTCCTTGTAGCTTGGGTTTTTTCCCCCCTTCTGCTTGACTTCCTGGGAGAACCACAGAAGCCACAACAATTAGAATGATGGATTTTAAGCGGCATCTTGTATCGTATGGTAACCAAAAAAGGGCGGGGGCCTGCCAAGTTCTGTGTCCCAAAAGGACCCTGGCTTTTGAGATTCCCGGCATGTTCTGCATTCTCTTCTAAAGCATCTCCTGGCAGCCTTGAGGGCTAGAAGCATGTTGCGTCCCTGTTTGCTCAGGTCCTCCGTGAATGAAATCCGCTCTGTGCGAGAGGCCTGCATTTAAGTGCGAGGGAGAAAAGCGTGCAAAGAGAGTGCTCGTTGCAAAGACTTGGGAGAGGCAGCTTCTCGAAGCCTCAGAATTTGGGAAGAGGAAAAGATTTTCCTCGCATCATTTGTTGATTCGCCGATTCCGAGGGTTGGCTCCTTTTCCGTTGTTCAGCTCTGAGGATTTTCAGAGGAACCCAAGGGTGGAAAATACCTGTAACACACAGCCCAATATTGTTGGCGACTGTGGCTTCAGAAAGGAGCAATTCATAGAACTCTTTGAAGCCAGCCATGTGTTTGTTGCAAAAATGTGGATCAGAATGACTGTACATGTGGTTTTCTTTAGGCAAAGTTGTTGTCCCCTTATCCGTTCACTATCTATGCAGAACATACAGCACAGATTAGATTCAGAGGAAGAAGGAGAAACTTCAGAGATTGAAGATATGCAGATGACACCCTCTTGCTGGCAGAAAGCATCAGTGGCTTTGAAGCAGCTCCTGAGGAAGGTGAAAGAAGAAAGTGCTGAAGCATGATTGCAGTTGAATAACAAGAAGAGGAAGGCGAAAAATCATGTTTACAGAAGAATCGCCTCTCTTTAATGTCTGTCATGAAGAAACCAAAATGGTTCAAGATTTTCTTTACCTCCCTTTTGTTGCAACGGAGACTCCAGCCAAGAAGGCAAGAGAAAGCTGAGTCTCTGAAGGGCAGCTGCGAAGGAGCAAACTTCTCCTTGAAATCATGTTAATTCATCTTTCCATCCCGGGCTGAAGTGTTAATGTTGTTTGGCCCAGTTGTGTTCCTTCAGTGCTCTGCTTTGGGTTTTAATTGGAAGCGGAGGAGGCCAAGAGAGATTCGGAAGAAGTTTCCCTGCACTGTTCGGCCAACCGGATCAGAGGCCAAGTGGCTGAAGCACCAACGTCAGACTTCTTAATAGCATTACCTCTGGGTCCGTGGGTCTTGATCCAAACGGATGCTTTCTGCCATCGAGAGAGAGGTTTCCGCTCTCAGGCCAATACAGATCTCTGTCTTGTTTCTGTCTTGCATTCTTCTTGGTCTGCATGAAGAATGAGGTTGCCCACCGCAGCCCGAAGGTCCTCCTTCTTTGAAAATGTCTGTTCTGATGAACTTCTAAAGCGATGGCTTTAGAACAAGAGATGGAACAGATTTTGCACGCACTCAAAAATGACTAATTTCTGGGCAGTTTCTACAGGGGAAAAAAAAATCTGTGTTAAATCATTTGTTGCTTTTAAAATGTAAAAACCGAAAAAACCAAAATCTAACTTGTGGGTTAATTTGTCATTAAGTTTGTTAGAACACTTCCTCTGAACAGACGGTTTTGAATTGCCGGAAATGGCCGAGTTAAACGGCTGTGTTAAAACAGCATCATTTGCTGTGTTAGTAAGTTAAAACAAGTTGTTCATTTACTGCTGGAAAAAAAATGGAAGCAATAAGGGTAGTGAATTAATTTTTAAACATTTGTGTTGCATCCCAGGGGGTCCATGCCAGGAGACCCACTTCTGGCAGCCACCGTGGCCCTGGGCTTCAGGCTGGCAGGGGAATCATCACCATCATCCTCTTAGAACTGCCAAGCTAGAAGAGAGTGTGTGTGTGTGTTTGTGTCCTCTGGATGCCAACCCAGGCACCCTCTTTCCGAGTGCTGTCGCTGCCCCAGCGCACCCTCCTGGCTTGACCAAAGCTGCCCGCCCCTTCCCGGGGGTGGGGGGAGGCGGGATTGTGGCTCCCTCCCTCCCTCCCACGACTCTGGCCCGTGCTCTCTGGTGTTGGTGGCCACCTCTTTAGGCTGGGCGTGCAGGGTCCGCGGGGTGGTGGCCCTGCTCCAGCTCCAGAACAGGCAGGGGGCAGGGCAAAGGGGGGGGGGGTGTTTAGCGGTACACAATGTGGCCCAGGATATTTGAAGCAGGGAAGGCCCTACTGGGTAGGGCCAACCTCTCTCTCTCCCCCCCCCCCAGCACATGCCAGCATTGCAGTTTTGCTGACCACCCTGGAATGCTGTTCGCTTCCCCCCCCCCCCCGGCCGTTGCCTTGAGGCCCCCAGGCTTGCTCTGCGGATGGAAGGAAGAATTTTGCTCCTTCCCAATTAGGCGCTGAGCCAGTTCGGGAATGCAAGGCCAGCGAATGGCGGCTGGAAAACAGAACGGCCTTCCTGTCCACGGAGGAGGGACGGGGTCAGCGGCCGAGCGGGGCCAAAGAGGTTCCCAAGCCTTGTGCAGGACAGCAGGAACTGGAGGGTGGGTGGGGATCCAGGCCGCCGGATCCAGGCGAGGGCCGGCGGCAGAACCTAGGGCCGGACTGGGAGGAAGGAAACACCTGGCTCTTGTCACATTCTCTAGCGTTCCCGTTGTGGCGAAGCGAGGAGGTGGAATGCTTTTTTCCTGCCGTTGACATTTCTCGTCCGGCTCCCCCTGCCTTGGTGGCCCCAGTGGAGGCTGCTACCTTAACGTGGTTGGAACGTGGTGCCCCAAAGGGTGGCCTGGAGTTTATTGATGATCCATTGATTGATTTTATTTCTGCGCTACCTTCCTCTTGGGTCTACCTTGCCAAGGAGCGGTCTGGATCCTCAGGGTCTCACCGTCTGGCGCTTCTTCCATTTGGTTAATGAAATCATTCGGCATAAAGCCGTGGGAGAAGGAGATTTGACCAGAGCCTGAGGCGAAGGAGGGAAAGAAGTCCTGCTTGACATCTCACCCCCCACCCCCACCCCCACCCCTGTGTCCTTTCCGCAGTCCTTTGAGGGAGTGAAGTCCTCTGCCTTCCTAAGGACTAGAAAATTAGGGTCCTTGTTATGTGTCCCTGAAAGAAAACTCCGGTTCCAAAAGGGGAAGAATTCTGGGTTCGTTAAACTAACCCAAGGTTTGTGCATTGAGAAGCCAGACCACTCCGTTTTTATTTACTTGTTTTCATATGTTTTCATCGCTGTCTTGGCTATTTTTAATTTGAGTTTTTTGAAGAGTCCACTTCAGCAGGAAGTGGAGAGAGATGAGTTTTCAAAGAGGAGACAAGGAAAGGCTCTCAGCTTTTTTTCTTTCTTTCTCCCTTCTTGATCAAACAGAGACCTTGTACTTTATCCTAGCTGAAAAGCGGCTGACTCACGAAAAAAACCTCTCCCTCCCTCCCTCCTTCCCCCGCTTTGGTCAAAGCTCAGCACCCCCACACGGGCAATTACAGCATTTCCAATTTGCCCAGAGCCCATTAAACTGCGGTTGAGCGCAATTAAAAGGCCATAACGAGTCCAGCTAACCTGCAGGCTGGCCTGTTGCCTCCCTGGATTGCTGCTTCTCTCCCGGCGGCTGCTCGGAGGGCGGAAAGCCCCACAGGTCTGGCAGCAACCGCACGCCCTGCCTGCCTGCCAGCCGGCCGGGCAAGGGGGGGGGAGACCTAGAAGGCAGCCGAGGGTGAAGAAGCGAAAGCCGCCTTTCGCCCTTTCCTTCTGAGAGGAGATCCTGGTCGAAAGGCACACAGGTGGAAAAGAGGCGGGCCATCTACCTGTTACCTCCGCCTTTTTAACCTTCACATCACCTTCTAGAAAGAAAGAAAGAAAGAAAGAAAGAAATCATCGATAGATAGACAGACAGATATGTGGTTAATTTTCAGATGATCCAAAAGTATCCCCCGCCCCCCAGTCATCTTTCTTGGGAATGCTTTGGTTTTATTTCCCTTTTCTCTCATCGTTGACCCCGTTTCAAAGACTGGAAAAGGAGCAGAGGACACCTGATGGTGGGGGTCCAGCGGCAACGTAATCATGTTGGATCCTGCAAGAAAGGTTCCTTTTGAGGGTGGGATCTTTAAAGGGGTCCTTTTTTTTAAAAAAAAATAGCCTTCTAACACCCTGTTCAGTCTGGTCCCAATCATCCAGCCCTCTCCAAAAAAACAGGAAAAAAACAAAGTCTGAGCAGCTTAGGGTCCCTGGACCCTAAAGGTCTTGGCCAGGCATTAAGCAGGGTTGGACTGGTTCACAATCTGGACTACGTTATCCAGGAGAGCAAACCAGATGGTGCTCCAAAAAAGCAATCTAACAAACCATCTGGATCACATCCTAAGAAACGGCAAGGTGACCAAAGCTGGAGATAAGACATGCCCGAACCCCAATTTTCCATCTGTTCCCCCTGCCTCAAGCAACATTTTTATTAATGACTTCAATGAGTGTGTGCGTGCATGTGTGTGTGTGTGTACACAACAGAATGAAATTCAACAAGATGGGGAGATATTCGGCTTGGCAATACTACAAGTGAGAAGGATCTTGGAATTGTTGTAGATCACAAGCTAAATATGAGCCAACAGTGTGATGTGGCGGCGAAAAAGGCCGATCTCGCTCTCTTTCTCTCCTTCTTCCTTCCTTCCTTCCTTCTTGGCACACCGACTGGGAATTACTGGGTTAGAATACAAGATATTCTTTTTGGGGCTGGTGGGCTGCAGAATGGATTCTGCCGTCTAATGGGTTAAGCCGATTTCGAATGGATTCCGCTCAGATTTCCAGGAGGAATGGGAAGCGCCACAGGTTGAGAAAGTCATAAAGATCTTCTAATGGAGAAGGAAATAGCTGCGATTTTCAGAGAAGGGTGATGCCCTGCTCGTGTCTCTCCGTGGTTTTGAAACAGATCACCTGCAACCCAGAATTTATCTTTTAAAGCATTTGTAGGAGTTCTTGCTGGTACTACAGATGATCTCAGGCGGCTCTGGTTCATTCAGAGAGAAAGGCTTGTGGGGGGTGGGGGGTCCTTCCGGAACCCCCTAAAAATTCTGGAGGGGGGGTCTTCTTTGGGACCCAGTCCATGGCTGGCATTTTGGGGAGCGGCAGGTCCCAGGTGGTCGTCCTGTATTGTGTGGCGTCTGTTTTACGCCAGTGTTTGATTTTTTTTTTGCGGTTACTATGTTTGTAAACACGTGTGCATTGAAACAGGCGTGTCGAGTTTCCTGATCTTATCACTGATGCTTTCCATGGTCGGCCACTTCGGTTTTTATTTTTAAGGAAAGCAGGAACAACGTTTTGAAAAGAAAGGTTTGGCGCTTTCTCCCAAAGGGATCACGCTAAAGGTTGGGAGCTGATTCTCATGGCTAGGCTCACGCCCGAAGGAAGGCTGCTTCAGCTGGCGCTCAGGATCCCCTCTCCCGTTTCCTTCGCCATCCCTGGTGGTCTCCGTGGTGGGTTCTGCTCCTCGAGTGAGTTTCCATGGCCACGTGGCAATTTGAACCCAGCCCTCTCACATGTCACTGTTTATGGATTCGTACATTTAAGACATTTGAGCGCTGCTTTTCAAGACGAAGCTTCTGCGGGGGAGGGGGTGTTGGTTCACACAGCAGAATGTTTTTGAAAATCCATGTTTTTGTTGAGCACAAATTATGATCAGAACATGGGAGGATGGATAGAAGAAAAAAAACCCATAAAGAACAGTAGAACCCCCCCCCCAAATGTCTTAAGTATAAACTCAGATAAAAGACGTCCAGATGTCCAGAGAGAGAGAGAGATCCATATGCTGATCTGTAGGGTTCTTAGTCCACCGACTGATCAATATTTGCTCCATGCTGTTCTGATACCAGCTGATCTTGAGGGCATGGATAATCCATTTTTGTTGATTGTCAGTTAATCTCCAAGGGGTGGGGTGGGGGGGGTGTATAGCCTTTAAGGGGACACGGGCGTTCACAGAGTTCAAAGGTAGTCAACCCATATGGTGGACAACATCCCGCCCCCCCCAACCCCTGGCAAAGAAGTTGCAATGGGACATAGCCAGATTGCTTGCTTCAAGGAGACCTCGGATCTTGGGTAGACTTGCTCGGAAGAGCACCCCGGCATGGAGTCAATGGACCCCAGTTAGCACAAGGAAGGGGGGGGCAGTGTTTTCTTTAAATCCCTGTTTCCAATTCTGGACGCCTCCTGTATGGATTGTTGCTGTTGTTTTTTTAAAAATCATTTTTAAAGTTTAAAAAGAAAAACAAATTAAGACCTCCGGGAAGGGAGGGATTGGAGGAAAACGCAGACACACACATATCTGAAAAATGTCCAAACCAGAAATACCTGCCCGGGCGCTTCCTGTTCACCCTTTTTAACAGCAAGGAATGACCATTTGCAGGGCTGGGCGCAAAGATTCTGCCCCTCGCCCTCTCGAAGTGGCTGCCCCTGGTTTAAGGTGAGAGTGGCCCCCCCACTCGAAAAACGCAGGGGCGCCCCTCTTTTCTGTAGGGAACGTTCCCCTGCCATTTGAAGGCCGAGTCAATTTGGATTTGGTGCCGAGAGTGTGAAAAGTTGACGGAGTTGCTAATTCACAAAAGAGGCCCACCCCGCAGGGCTGCTGTGAAGGCGGTTGGTGACGACCCACCTGCGGGGGGGCCCTTGAGCCAAACGGAGGAGGAAGGATGATGGTGCTGTTGGTTCCCTTACGGTTGCTGAAGGATGATGATGCTTTCACAATTCTCCCCCCCCCCCATGGTTGACTCCAGTTTAGAATCAGAATTTGAATGCTGTCCTGAGGTTCTTTTTGCAGTTTTGCTAAAAGAGGGTCCAGAGGCGCTGAACGGAGATGCCGGGCTGCCCGTCTCGTGTCCAACCCTTGTGTTTTTCTCTCTCTTCTGCCTTACAGATTTTTCTGCGCAAGTCAATTCCACCTCCTTGAGCTCCCCCACGAGCCGGGGCCCGATGAACGCCCCTCCCCTCCACCCGCCGATGGGCCACGGGGGCCTCGGGGGCTCCATGGGCTCCCCCGGCCAGCTCCACTCGCCCATCAGCACCCTCAGCTCGCCAATCAACGGGATGGGCCCCCCTTTCTCCGTGATCAGCTCCCCGATGGGGACCCACCCCATGTCCGGACCCTCCGCGCCGGGCCTCGGGTTCGGAGCCGGCAGCCCGCAGGTGAGTGGAGGAGCTTCTGCAGGTGGGGGTGGGTGGGCTGCACCACTGGGTCTGGGGGGGGGAGAAGGTGGGGGGAATTTAGGACCTTTTGAAGTCAGTGACTTCACTCGGCCGCGCAGTTTGCAGAGGGGGCTTCTCTCCACCAACCCCATGTTGTTCCCCCAGCAATCTGGGGAGCCGGGCCGAGAGGGCAGCATCTCCCCAAAGCCGCCCGGTGGGTTTTGGCCTGAACAGAGCCTTGCACCCTCGTGCAGCCTCTCTTTCTCTGCCCTGACTCTCTTGGTGTCCACCTACTGTGGGAGAGGAGGAAGGAGGCTGCTGGCTGGCTTCCTTGCTTTCGTGCCACCCTTCCTTGGGGAGACGGAGAGCCAGGCGCTTGGTCTATTTTTAGACGTGGTCACGCAAAGCACCGGAAGTAAACAGGAGGCAGGCGAGCGGGAGGGGGGGGGGTGTTGACTAGAGGAGGGGAGAGAGAGAGAGAGAGAGAGAGAGAGATGCTCCTTGTCAGACAATGTTCGTTGCAGAACAGTCGGTGCTCCAGTTCCCGGTCATGGTGGCGGGCGCAGGAGGAGTAGCCCTCATTTACTCATGGCCAGCCTTAAGTGGTTTCCCTGGAGGAGATGCGGGCGATGCTCACACGCCCGGCTGGCTTCTGCCATCTGGCTCTCCTCTTCCCGGAAAGCCCGTCCCTCTCCCTCCCTCCCTCCCTCCCTCCTGCCTCTTTGCACGGGTTTCTGGCCGTGGCCCAGAGGACACACCTGAGTTTCCACAAAACCTGGTGAGGGAAAGGAGAAAGGAAGGGGGGAGCCAAAGGAGAAGCCGCCTCTCCTTCCTTCCTTCCTTCCTTCCTTCCTTCCTTCCTTCCTTCCTTCCTTCCTTCCTTCCTTCCTTCCTTCCTTCCTTCCTTCCTTCCTTCCTTCCTTCCTTCCTTCCTTCCTTCCTTCCTTCCTTCCTTCATCAGCCCCTTCCTTCCTTCCTTCCTTCCTTCCTTCCTTCCTTCCTTCCTTCCTTCCTTCCTTCCTTCCTTCCTTCATCAGCCCCTTCCTTCCTTCATCAGCCCCTTCCTTCCTTCCTTCCTTCCTTCCTTCCTTCCTTCCTTCCTTCCTTCCTTCCTTCCTTCCTTCCTTCCTTCCTTCCTTCCTCCTTCCTTCCTTCCTTCCTTCCTTCCTTCCTTCCTTCCTTCCTTCCTTCCTTCATCAGCCCCTTCCTTCCTTCCTTCCTTCCTTCCTTCCTTCCTTCCTTCCTTCCTTCCTTCCTTCCTTCCTTCTTCCTTCCTTCCTTCCTTCCTTCCTTCCTTCCTTCCTTCCTTCATCAGCCCCTTCCTTCCTTCCTTCCTTCCTTCCTTCCTTCCTTCCTTCCTTCCTCCTTCCTTCCTTCCTTCCTTCCTTCCTTCCTTCCTTCCTTCCTTCCTTCCTTCCTTCCTTCCTTCCTTCCTTCCTTCCTTCCTTCCTTCCTTCCTTCCTTCATCAGCCCTTCCTTCCTTCCTTCTTCCTTCCTTCCTTCCTTCCTTCCTTCCTTCCTTCCTTCCTTCCTTCCTTCCTTCCTTCCTTCCTTCCTTCCTTCCTTCCTTCCTTCCTTCCTTCCTTCCTTCATCAGCCCCTTCCTTCCTTCCTTCCTTCCTTCCTTCCTTCCTTCCTTCCTTCCTTCCTTCCTTCCTTCCTTCCTTCCTTCCTTCCTTCCTTCCTTCCTTCCTTCCTTCCTTCCTTCCTTCATCAGCCCCTTCCTTCCTTCCTTCCTTCCTTCCTTCCTTCCTCCTTCCTTCCTTCCTTCCTTCCTTCCTTCCTTCCTTCCTTCCTTCCTTCCTTCCTTCCTTCATCAGCCCCCTTCCTTCCTTCCTTCCTTCCTTCCTTCCTTCCTTCCTTCTTCCTTCCTTCCTTCCTTCCTTCCTTCCTTCCTTCCTTCCTTCCTTCCTTCCTTCCTTCCTTCCTTCCTTCCTTCATCAGCCCCTTCCTTCCTTCCTTCCTTCCTTCCTTCCTTCCTTCCTTCCTTCCTTCCTTCCTTCCTTCCTTCCTTCCTTCCTTCCTTCCTTCCTTCCTTCCTTCCTTCCTTCCTTCCTTCCTTCCTTCATCAGCCCCTTCCTTCCTTCCTTCCTTCCTTCCTTCCTTCCTTCCTCCTTCCTTCCTTCCTTCCTTCCTTCCTTCCTTCCTTCCTTCCTTCCTTCCTTCCTTCCTTCCTTCCTTCCTTCCTTCCTTCCTTCCTTCCTTCATCAGCCCCTTCCTTCCTTCCTTCCTTCCTTCCTTCCTTCCTTCCTTCCTTCCTTCCTTCCTTCCTTCCTTCCTTCCTTCCTTCCTTCCTTCCTTCCTTCCTTCCTTCCTTCCTTCCTTCCTTCCTTCCTTCCTTCCTTCCTTCCTTCCTTCCTTCATCAGCCCCTTCCTTCCTTCCTTCCTTCCTTCCTTCCTTCCTTCCTTCCTTCCTTCCTTCCTTCCTTCCTTCCTTCCTTCCTTCCTTCCTTCCTTCCTTCCTTCCTTCCTTCCTTCCTTCATCAGCCCCTTCCTTCCTTCCTTCCTTCCTTCCTTCCTTCCTTCCTTCCTTCCTTCCTTCCTTCCTTCCTTCCTTCCTTCCTTCCTTCCTTCCTTCCTTCCTTCCTTCCTTCCTTCCTTCCTTCCTTCCTTCATCAGCCCCTTCCTTCCTTCCTTCATCAGCCCCTTCCTTCCTTCCTTCCTTCCTTCCTTCCTTCCTTCCTTCCTTCCTTCCTTCCTTCCTTCCTTCCTTCCTTCCTTCCTTCCTTCCTTCCTTCCTTCCTTCCTTCCTTCCTTCTATCCTATCCATTATCAGCTCCTTCCTTCCTTCCTTCCTTCCTTCCTTCCTTCCTTCCTTCCTTCCTTCCTTCCTTCCTTCCTTCCTTCCTTCCTTCCTTCATCAGCCCCTTCCTTCCTTCCTTCATCAGCCCCTTCCTTCCTTCCTTCCTTCCTTCCTTCCTTCCTTCCTTCCTTCCTTCCTTCCTTCCTTCCTTCCTTCCTTCCTTCCTTCCTTCCTTCCTTCCTTCTATCCTATCCATTATCAGCTCCTTCCTTCCTTCCTTCCTTCCTTCCTTCCTTCCTTCCTTCCTTCCTTCCTTCCTTCCTTCATCAGCCCCTTCCTTCCTTCCTTCCTTCCTTCCTTCCTTCCTTCCTTCCTTCCTTCCTTCCTTCTTCCTTCCTTCCTTCCTTCCTTCCTTCCTTCCTTCCTTCCTTCCTTCCTTCCTTCCTTCCTTCCTTCCTTCCTTCCTTCCTTCCTTCCTTCCTTCCTTCCTTCCTTCCTTCCTTCCTTCCTTCCTTCCTTCATCAGCCCCTTCCTTCCTTCCTTCCTTCCTTCCTTCCTTCCTTCCTTCCTTCCTTCCTTCCTTCCTTCCTTCCTTCCTTCCTTCCTTCCTTCCTTCCTTCCTTCCTTCCTTCCTTCCTTCCTTCCTCCCTTCCTTCCTTCCTTCTATCCTATCCATCATCAGCTCCTTCCTTCCTTCCTTCCTTCCTTCCTTCCTTCCTTCCTTCCTTCCTTCCTTCCTTCCTTCCTTCCTTCCTTCCTTCCTTC
This sequence comes from Pogona vitticeps, assembly GCF_051106095.1. NCBI lineage: Eukaryota > Metazoa > Chordata > Lepidosauria > Squamata > Agamidae > Pogona > Pogona vitticeps. Next base: position 358,393 of record NC_135800.1, read on the forward strand.
CTTCCTTCCTTCTTCCTTCCTTCCTTCCTTCCTTCCTTCCTTCCTTCCTTCCTTCCTTCCTTCCTTCCTTCCTTCCTTCCTTCCTTCCTTCCTTCCTTCCTTCCTTCCTTCCTTCCTTCCTTCCTTCCTTCCTTCCTTCCTTCTATCCTATCCATCATCAGCTCCTTCCTTCCTTCCTTCCTTCCTTCCTTCCTTCCTTCCTTCCTTCCTTCCTTCCTTCCTTCCTTCCTTCCTTCCTTCCTTCCTTCCTTCCTTCCTTCCTTCCTTCCTTCCTTCCTTCCTTCCAGCCCCCACCAAGCTCAACGGCCAACGAGGCACGTGTGTGTCCGTCTCCCGTCCTCGCCCCCCCCACCAGGAGCCAAGGTGGGCCCGACGAAAGGCGTGGTGCATCGGACGGCAGGTGTCATGGGTGATCAGGTTCTGCTTTGTTGGTGCTGAAGGCCCAGCGGAGCAGAAGATGCAGGAAGGGACGGCAGAGCAGGAGAGACTGCAGGCCCCCCCACGGGCTTCCTCTCCCCCTTCTCCCACCTGGAGAGCCTCCCGAGAGGCCAGGCGCGTCAGGAGGGAGATCCTCCTCCGGTTTTAATTTCAGCTTGGAAATCCAGTCAGAGCCACACACGGCTGTTATTTTGAAAACATTTGTCCTGCACTCTGTGGCAAGGAAAATTGATATTATTCCTCTCTCCACTTCATCGAGCGGGGTGCTTGAGGCCCCTTTGCTGTTCACGACGGTTTGCCCATGTGTCCTCGTTTTATGGGGAGGGATCTGAGGAGCCGGGTGGCCACTTCCCCGGGCCACCTCTTGGGAACCTGGTCAGTCTCCTGTGCCTCCTTGCACCCTTGAGGGCTAGGATCTCACCTTTTAAAATAGCCACGCGGATTCTTCAAGAGCCCCAGCCTCTGTTCCCCCAAAGTTGCGTTCCCGTGTGGTCCACCCAAGCCCTCCGTGTCTCTGCTTCCCCCCCCCCCGGGGCCCCTCTTTGCGTCCAGTGAATTTCAGCTTCAATGGAGAGTTGCAGCTCAGAGTCCTTCAGGATAGGGGCTTGTCCACTTTTAACAACACAGAGAGAGAGAGAGAGAGAGAGAGAGAGCTTTGAAACACGGGCACACACACACACACACACAGGTATTGCAGGCTTAGCTTGCACTTAAATCTAGCAGGGAGCATGACGTCATCTTTTTTTAAAATGTAAAGATGCTTTTAATGTAAAGCGCAGCGCTCCCACACAGATGCTCAATATTTTGCGAGCCCTCTGCACGCTCAGCCCCTCTCACTCCCTCTCACGCACACACAGAGGGACCTCCTCTGGACAGAGGCCGGTCATCCAAGCTTCCCAACCGTCTGGACCGCCTTGCACAGCCTCTGCTGCTCGTCCGGGGCTTCTCCGCCCTTCTCAAGACTGGGTGAGGGTCGAGGGGGAGGCAGCCCAACCCGCGCTTGAAATATTCAGCCTGCTGGAGAGGAAACCAGGACCTTTTTCCTCCGAGGTCTAAATGCAGACATGGGTCTTGACATGCCGGCTGCATGCGTTGGCGCTAAAATGGCTATGCTTGTGTTCTGCAGGAGGAATTCGTCAGAGCTTAAGAAAAATAGGCTTCAAAACAAGGCCAACATGTGAAAAACTTCCCTTTTACATTGTTGTTCTTTAGATGCCTCCGTCGGCAAACAGGATGATTGTCACCCAAACGCGTTAGGTGACTGCTGTGTTTCCATCCTGTTGGTGTTTCTGGGCCTGGTCAGTGAGCTTTAGGCTTTCTGTCCTGGGTCCAGGGATGGTTCAGGGTCACCTGGACAGCTAGATCCAGCTGCAGAAGCCGGGGCCTCTGCAGTCCCCCCCCCAGGTGAGCCCTCAGTTTTAAGCAGCCATAAAGCCGTGTGTGTGTGTGTGTGTTTCCCACCCTTGTGCTTGCAACGTGCCACGTTCCACTGCCAACACAGCAGTGCCCGGTGGTAGCAGCAGCTTGGACTAGCATATGATCCTTGGGGCCCAGTTTGGAGCATGGATGGTCCAAGACGCCTCCCCCAAAATGTAGGTGCTCCACTTCCATTAATCTTTAAAGGTGCTTAAGTTCTTTGCAGACAGAACCCTCCGTGGGGGTGGAGCGTCGAAGAGATGCTTCGGGAGGGGAGGGATGAGAACGAACCACCGGGAGGGTCCAGAGCCCTCTGTGCCCACCCGGGGCCGTCTCGAGGGCGGTGGAGAAGCCCCTCTGCCTCTCGGGTTCTGCAGACGGTCTGGAGAGGTTTGCCCTCCTGAATGCCAAAGAGGAAGGACTGGTGGGCGCCCGGGCAGGACGGGGAAGGCCCCCGCCAGGCGCCGGGCTTTCCAGAGCAGCCGTGGAAAGAGGAACCTCTGGCGGCAGTGGGGGGGGAAGGAGGGCAGGAGGGAGGGTGGGTGCTGATCTGGCAACTTCTTGAGGTTTCTGACGACTCAGAGAGAACGGTGGAGCCGCCTGGTAAGGGTGGGCAGGCCGTGGTTTGGAAGACGAGAGGCGGCGGCAGCAGGAGAGGGACAGCTCGTGTCCGGATGCCCTCCTGTGCAAGGTTCCTTTGATGGCCTTTGAAGCCCCCCCCCTTTAACCAAACCCCACCTGCCGTGGGTCCTGTGCTGCGGCTTATTCCCCCCAAAAGGCACAGCTGCTGATTGCAGGCGACGCTGTTCCGTGTGCTGGGATTCAAGCGAGTCCGATGCCTTCCTGCCCCCTCCTGCCAGGGAGCCTGTTTTCCCCCCCCCCGGGGCCTGGGTCGTGCCGGTCAGGGCGATCTCTGGGGCAGAGGGGCCCTGGCCCTCTGGCCTTGGGTGCAAAGGGAAACAGGGGCTCAGCCTCCACCCCTGAGGGTGGTAGCATCCTTAAAAATCCGTCGTCCTCCTGAATCTGCATCCGGGCTTCTTCAGTTTTTGCGCAATAAATTAGACAGCGTGAGAGTTTTCCCCACACTGTGAGAAGGCAATCATTTTGTGGGTGTGTCCGTTTCAGGAAGATTTTTTGTGGGGAGGGGTTTTTGCAAGACTGATTCTGGGATGCGTCTGACAAAAAGCGCGCCATCAGAAAATGCTGTACAGTTTTGCCTGCCTGCGTGAATTAGCAAACGTTGCCGGACAGGATGGGTTGCTCGTTTCTTGTGCCCTTGGATGGGTTGTTTCTGTTTTGATCCGAGTGGCTCCCTGCCTGCCCCAGTTTTGCGCTGCTGCCTTTTCTTCAAAATGCCAAACACACTATGGGGAGAAAGGATTCATGTGGGTGAAGGTGAGAATCCTTGCAAGGGATAGAGAGCTGATGTCTCTCATTGTGCGGAGATGGACCATGCCAAGGAGAAAGGAGACCTTTATATCATCCCTATTTGTATGGCTTGAAAATAGCTCTGGTGTCATCTCATCTGCTTCTGGTGATTTATTTCTTCTAAGTGCTTTGAGAGAACCTTTTACTTCACTTTCTAAAACTGCAAGTTCTTTGTTATTGGATTCCTCTTCGAAGGAATCTTTCATCCTTGGATCTCTTCTGTATAGTTCTTCGGTATATTGTTTCCACCTTCTCTTTATTTAATCTGATCAAGTAATATATTCCCTGTTCGTCTTTTAGCATCCTTAAAGCAGTCACTTAGCTCATGACCTAATGCGCAGATACTGATGTAATGAACGCTTTGAAAGCTTGCAACCAGTCATCCTATTATGCTCTGTTGCTGTTGCCACAATCATCTCCTCTTGGGTCCCCTCGCAAGGAGAAAGGGAGCACCTGCAAATGAGACCAAATAAATAAATAGTAGGTTGCAATTCAGGAATGTGTGCGCTACAATAAAACCCTTTGGGCTTAGCGCCGTCGCCTTGCTTGTATCCTCTTCCTTCCCGGCTTATCCATGAGTTTTCCTTTGGTCTTCCCATCCTTGCAGCTGAATTCTCCCATGAATCCGTCAGCAGCACCGAAGATATTAAGCCTCCCTTGGGGATCAACGGTGTCCTGAAAGTGCCGGTGCACCCGTCCTCGGCCATGGCCTCCTTCACCAAGCACATCTGTGCCATCTGCGGGGACCGATCCTCAGGTAACGGCCAGCTTTCCAGCCGATGGGCTAAGGGAGGGTGTGTGTGTGTGTGTGTGGCTGGCTGGCCGGGGTGATGGTGGGAAAATAGGCTAGAAAATTGGTCGGTTTCTCCCACCAAGATCAATTAGAAACAGGCTTGGCCTCTAGCTTTCCCTCCGTGTAACCGAGGGCCTCTGGGATCCTCATGGGTGCCCTAGCCGTGAGGCAGTAGAAGGAGGACTCCGAAGAGCTGTCACTCGCGGGGACGATGGACCAGGTTTGTCCTCCGTCGCTCTGGCCTGGCACTTCCCAACCGCCGGAGGGGTCCCCAGATGTGCTGGGCGTGCAGTTCCTTTTGCCACTGGCTGTGCCAGCCAAGATTTCTGGGAGTCGTAGTCCAAGAACGCCTGGGGACCCCAGGTTGGGAGCCGCAGCTCCCGAGGAAAGATCCCGAAGGAGGGGATCCCAGTGAGGAGAAAGGACATATCCTGCCTTAAGCCTCAGGAAGAACGTCTTGACTGCAAGAGGGGTTCAAGAGCGGGAATGGGCAGGGGACCCTCCCGGGCTCCGGGGCCTCTCAGCCTCCTCCCACCGGTCTCCTTTCCTTCTGCCCCTTTCCGGCTTCCAGGTAAACACTACGGGGTCTACAGCTGCGAGGGCTGCAAGGGCTTCTTCAAGCGGACGGTGCGGAAAGACCTCACCTACACCTGCCGCGACAACAAGGACTGCTTAATCGACAAGCGCCAGAGGAACCGATGCCAGTATTGCCGCTACCAGAAGTGTCTCGCGATGGGCATGAAGCGGAAGGTAAGGCGCCAAGGGGAGGGGGGGCGAGAGGCGCACGCCAGGCCAGGCGAGGCAGAGCCACCCGTGCACCACGAAACTGTGAGGTCTGGGCATGGCTGGCTGGCGCAGGCGGGCAGGAGGGAGGGAAGGAGGGCCAAACTTTTCTCCTCACCGTTCTGTCCTGTCCTTGATGGAACTTTTCTACAGTGGACGGGGAAATAATACGTAAGGAAGAACGTTTTTAGCCTTGCTGGTTTTGGGTCGGTTCGTTCCACGTGCCGCCGGAGCGTTGATCTGTGCTTTTGCTGGACGGTCGGGTCTTTCGCTTTGCCGGGAGCTCGCGGTGCGCGGCCCCTTGTCTCTACAGAGCCCAGAAGAGGCCCTTCATTTGGGCAGCGAGGGAGGGACACCCTCATCACGCTAAGCAAGCCCAATGTGCTCAGTTTACGGGGTTATTTTGGGATGTTCCAGCGCCGGGGGCTGGAAATGTCAAACCCGGCGCTTCTCTGGGAAGGAGATTCCCGCCGACCCTGGTGGTGACGGATGGAAGGGCTCTAAGGAAGGAATCCAGGAGGGGTGGGATTCCCTATATCCCCCCAAGGAGAGGACCTTTTCTGCCAGGGCCGGGTCAAACCCCTCCTGCTTGCCCGGGGGGTTCCAGAGGGTCTCCCTCACCCCGTCCACCCTCCGGCCTCTTTTGTCCTTCATGTTTTAGGTGTTCTCTTCAAATTCTGCTCTATCTATGGGGGTGGGCAGTTTATTTGACGCTTTGCTTTGGATTTATCTCTTTGCAGGCAGAGTTTGTGTCTGATTTTTCTCTGCTCACGTGAACCGTTTTTAGTGAACCGTTTAAGGGAATACGTACGTACCTTTTAGGCTGCATGCATGATTGGGTGTTGGGCTGTATGAGTCAGGAAGGGATATTTTGGGGGTTTATATCTATAGCTATATGTATATAAATCACCCAGCCTGACTCTGGCATTGTTGACGCCTGCAGAACAATCTCCCCGTCGACCTTGGTGGAGAGCCGTTCTCTCCTACCCCACCCAGCCCAACACGCATTCACAGAGGCAGGCAGGCAGGCAGGCGCACAGGCGAACGTGGCCCCGATTCGTTCTCTGAAGGAGGGGGAGACAGGATGCGTCCTTGAGTTAAAGCTTTCCTGATGTTGCTGTGGCTTTTCCTCTCTCTTCCCCCGAAACCTTTCTGGGACCCGAACAGAAGCAACCCTTGTGAGCCTGCAAAACCAAGCTTTTCTTTTTCAAAAAGAACAGAAACTCTTAACAGAGAACAGGACTTCTCCTAAACACTTTTAGGGCAAGTTCATTGCAGAACCGTTTGGAGAGAATTCACCAGGGTGCTCCTGAAGCGTGAGAGGCGAACAGACAAAGATCAAGTGGGGAGAAAAGTGGAAGATGCTGAGCTGGAGAAAGAGGACCATAGCAAAAGTGTGCATGTGAAATTAAGAAAGCCAAAGGGAAACGGAGAGGAGAATTATGGCGTAAACCTGGAGAGCTTTAGGCTTGAGGACTAGTACCTTGAGGTTGACTTCTGAACATGAAAAGTCTGAACGTTAAATAGCAGACGCAAGGAAGGGACATGTCATGAAAGGCTTTAATACTTGGGTACTGGACCCTTAATTCTGTGCTCCAAACACCTGAGATCCTTTCTGCCTTCTGCCCGTTGTTGTTCCTGAATCCTACCATACGCGGTTCCTCCTAGAAATAAAACCTGCATTTTAAAAAAGGAACTAAATAAATCCGAGCTAGAGCAGATTCTGTGGAGCGAAGCTGAACTCCATCGCCTGTGCAAATTGGGGGAAAGTGAGGAAATAGGCACATATTGGTGGATGCAAACTAGCTTTTAAAATTAACATGCGGCCCTTTTCCCGTCAAACTGCTGACGGTTGTCCTGGAATGACTTCGCAGGACTGGTAGTCATGCCAGTGACCTCTCCCTGAGCCTTCTGCTGTCGCTGCTGCTGTGGCCGTTGTTTCTCTCTCTCTCTCTCTCTCTTTCTCTCTCTCTCACACACACACACACAATCATGAGGGAGGGGGAACCTGGCACGGACTTATCTTGGGAAGCTGGGAAGGTGCCTTGCAAAGGAGCGGAGTGGAGAGGGGTCCTCAGTGAGGAGGAGGCCCCCCTCTGGCTGGGCACCCCAAAGGTCCCAGGGTCTGCGGGGCCGCCCCCACCACCCGGCCTCTCCAGGCAGGGCTGGGGACGGCTTTAGTAGCCCAAACGCTGGACGGCGGCTGCCGCCCCCTCAGAGCTGCCAGTCCTGGGCTGAGATGGGCCAGGAGCCTCATAAAAGTTCCTCCAGGCCAAAAAACCTTGGGTGTTGTGGCTTATCTTGGTCATGCGCATTAAATATCTGCAGAATTGTGTACAAGAATTAAAAGCTGTTAAATGTTCTTGAAAACATGTGCCAAAACTAGCCCTGAGGACTAGTTACTTGTTTTGCACGAACAGATTGAAAATCTGGGATGCGTGGGCTATGCTGCCCTTTGGAACCTCTTCCATAGGGTCCTTTCCAGCTCTGCAGTTCGAAGGTGACGCGGATGAGGATGAAACCCTTCTTCTTTTGACTCTCGCTCTCCGTTTCCTTCCTTTGCGGGTCCTGCTGGTGTTGCATGAAGCCGAGTCAGCCTGCGAAACAAAGTGGCAAGGAATTAAGAAAAGAGCATCAACCATCCAGTGATACAAATGTAACGATGCTTCGGCTGGGCCAACGAGCCCTTGTTTGTATTAGTTGGAGGGGCTTGTCCTCAACGCCACTTCCCAAAGCTGGCAAACATCGACGAAGCGCCAAACTTTCCTGCTGACAGAGGCGTTTGTTTCTGCTAAGGGGTGCTGACCAGGGAGGTGGAAAGAGCTCTCGCTGGGTACCCCGATTTGAGCTCCACGCTTTGCAAAAGGGTTTGGATCCCTGCAAACAGGAGGACAATCTACTTGAGCCTGTTGTGATCAAACCCGGCTCACGAGCAGAGTCTTGACCGCAGCGCTGCAAGAGAACCACTGGCCAACTTCGGTCAGCTTTGCTAACACTGGTGGGCGCCAGCCGTGGCTCTCGTGCGCTCCAGGCAGGATTGCGTCGTAACCCCACCTTAAGAGCTCCCTGGCGTTTGTTCCCTGGGTGGGGCAGGTGGGGGTGGGGGTGGGTTTGCATTCCAAATAGTACCAACCGGGCCTGTCCTTGCTTTGCTTCCAAAGTCTGATAAGATCAGAGTGAAAGGGGTGGATTGGTGGCCGGTGGCATTTCCTTGCGCTTGGGATGTTCAAGCTGTCCCCAGCCAGAATGTTTTCCGGGGGGGGGGAGAGCTGGAGAAGGAGGAGGTGGGGCCCTCGTGGCACCCCCCAAGCTTTTCGTGGCTCAGGAATGAACCTCTTCTCATGCATATTCGGTGGCCTGTTTCTTCGAAACAGCCGGCGTGGCTGCAGGAACACGTGGGGTGAAACCCGTGGGGGAAATAGCCACGGCTTCTGCGCGCCGGCTGCTCCCCTATGGCGATTAGAACGGACTCCAGGCGAGCGAGACTGCTGCCGTCTTGCCGCGCTCCCAGCCTGTCACCCCTGGAAGAAGACGGCGTTGGGCCGTTCGCTCCGGGGTGCCGGTGCGGCCTAGGTGGAAGCCACGGTCCAGTATTTTTTTTGATGATGATGATGATGATGATACTAAACAGAAAGAGCAGCCTTTACTACAAAAATGTTTCATTCCAAAATTTCTACTCTATTACAGGGATGGAGCACCATCCCTCCCGGCCCACCAGACTTCCTGGAAGGCAGGAGGAACCAGGTATTCCCATTTCAATCTTACTAGACCAGCTGTTGAGCAGCCCAACACGTGCGTGCGTCTCTTGTCTGCAAAGGGGGAGGGTCACAGCAAAGCCTGCCCCTCCACCCCCCACTCCCCCCACACACCCAGTTCAAGGGGCTCTGGGGAGCCTCCCCCCCCCCGGCCGGCTTCCCTCCCTGCAACCCCAAGAGCAAGAGAGAGGACCTTTGGCCCCCTCCGGTGTCTCTCCGGAAGGGTCTGAAAGCTGGGGGCTCGGTAGAGGAAGGGGGGGTTCCCAGCCAGCCTCAGCCCTCATCCGGGATGTCGGCCAGTCTTCGGAATGTCGGTCCCAAATCTTGAGTCCCAAGCCCTAAGTCTTGAGTCCCGATTCGAAACAAGCTTTTTCCCCCCAGAAGAAAAAAAAAGAGGCAGGGGTGGGTGGCTTATCAAGTTGTGTCCGGAGACCTTGAAACAAAGAAAGAAAGAAAAAACTGAGTCAATTCGCTGATGCGACTTCAGTCCAACTTGACAGAAAGTCCCGCGAATCAGGTCCCCCTCCCTGTTAGCCATGGGAGTGGACTAGATGACTTTTGAGTCCTCAGTTCTGTGACTCTGGGGGGGGGGTACGAGATTGGAGAGAGGCAGGGCCAGTGGGAAAGGAGGAGAGAGCCCCCCCGGGTAATACTGCATTGCCTCCCCCCCTCCCCGCTTCTTTCCATTGCAGTATGAGATGCTGCTGCTGTTTCAGAGCATAAGAGCGATCCCCGAGCAGCGCACACCCCCATTACCATGGGCCTCTTGAGGAGTATCTCTCACTGGCTGGGTTAATAAAAGTTGCAGACACCTAGAACGCTCGCTCAGCCTACGGAGCATTTGATCCCATAGATGCCTTGCCTACTTGTGCCTCTCTCTGCAAAGACACCCTTGCTTTCCTCCCTCTCTGGGTTACTAACCAGCATCCCATAATGATTCCCTCCCTGCCTCCCACTCGAGGACCCTGCACCACCCCTTCCATGCGCCGAAGCCACCCACCCGGCGCATCCGACGGCCCGAGGGGCACTTTCTCCATCCGGAGCGCATTCCCTCGCCTGCGGCTGCGATGGATCCTGGGCCTCCTCTGGAGGAGCGCTGCGGGCCCCTCGCTTGGGATCTGAGCATCTCCGTATCGTTCGTGTCACACCCGTGGCATGCGGGCGCGCATGGGGGGGCACATGCGTGTGTTCTTTGGAAGGCCCAAGGTTTCCTGGTGACCGGATGGTTTGCTTCCTGGCAGGGGCTGTTTTTCGGGCCGTAGGGCCAGACCGAAAGGGGTCTGTGGCCCAGTGGATGAGCCCCACTCGTTTTTTTTTTCCCCAGCAGAAAGCCCATGCTCTCCTCTGGGTCTCCTTCTGAGTCACCTGGCAAGGTCCTCTCCCCCGTCTCCATTCCCGTGGCCAGGCGCAGTCTGGAAAAGCCACGGGCGGGTGAGCCCCTGCCAGGCAAAGGCAGGTTGGAGGGTGTGGTCTTTCCATCCACGGGGATGGAAGGGGTCCTGTGGGGTTTGTTTCCCCACCCGCCCCACCTCACCACCGCCTCCTCCTTTGCATGTCTGAGAGGAGGATCCGCTGGAGTCCTCCGCTTAAACCTAAGGTTGATCTCTGGTGCAAACGTTGGGCCCTCCAAAAGGATAACGCCTGTCCTGCACCCCGACCTGGGGCTGCAATCATCATCGCCGTGGCATCCGTGACGAACCTTGTGTGTGGAATTGCGTGGGGATCCTGCGATGTCACAGCAGCCCCGAAGGCGGCGACTCTAAGAAACGGCCCACTCTCTTCTAGGATGCCCGGTGGGGGATGCAAGCCCTGATCCTTGTCACCCCTTGGCTCGCATCCGTGAAAATGGGCGTCTGGTGTTCCTAAACTCCAGCTTTTTTTAAAAAAAAAAACTGCTTACAATCAAAATGTTTTTTAGCTTTCTTTTTTTAAAGGAAAAAAGGTTCTTCCTGACACTATACCTGTTGGGGCAGATTATTTTATGCTTGAAAGAAAGAGAAAACTAATTTTGATGGAAATCTTGGCTGCTTCGCTCTCTCTCTCTCTCTCTCTCTCTCTCTCTCTCTCTCTCTCTGTCTGGCAGTCTTTGCAGGGCATGGTGAATTATTGAAACGCCAACGCCTGAGCGTTGCTCCTTTCTGGCAGCATGATTCTCACTCGAGGCCTCCACCCTTCGAACGTTCCCCATCAGATTGGCTCCGTGCTTTTTTTAAAAAGTGACTTTTCATCCTTTTGCCTGGTGGGCGTTTGGAGACGGCGTGCCTGGACCTTTCTGCCTATGAAGCGAGGGGGCCCTCAGGTTCTGTGCTGCTGATGGACGAGGGGGGTGGGCGCTGGATTTAAAAAATGCTTACTTAAATGGCACAATTACCTCAGTGGTCCCTGCTTTCCTCAGGGCAGAGGGGTTTGCCCACGAATCTAGATCTTTCTCTCTTTTAAAAAATGTTATTGGACATAAAAAGAAAACAGAAGAAATGCCCGTTTTCTTTCATTTTAGCCCCTGTAGGTCCCGACTCGTCCTCGCGTCTGTTCCGTCTGTTGTGAGGGTGGCCGGTTTGTCCCCTTTTGAGCACAGATTGTGGGTTTTCTGCTCCGTGCCTACTTTCAAGTTATTCCCCTCTCGGCTGGCAGAAGGAGAAGGGGACGGTCCTCTCCGAGCCCAACCTCCCAAGAAACGGGCTGGAAATGGACATCTTAAGCTGGGAGGGGGCTGAGGAGTGCTTTGGGGAGAATTAGGATCCTTAAAAACTAAAGATTTAGTTCAGAGAACTTGTATTTTGGTTTTTAGTGTCTGCCCTGAGTAATGCGCAGAAAAACCAAGCTGCTCTTAATTTCCTTCACCAAATTTGCAGTGTTTATATGGTGTGCCTGCAAGAGGGGACCCAGGCAAGGAACCCTTCATTCTTGCCTGCTCTACTATTAAAACCCCCTTTTTATCATCAGTGCTGTGAATAACTGAGTTCAGGGCCAGTGACTAATTCGACAGCAAAAGGGATATAAACCCGGACGAATGCCTTCCAAATGGTCTCGGTCCCTTAAGAACACCCAGAAGGCATGTTCTCCACCGTTAAATGATGATCTCCTTCAACCACAGAGATGTGGGGTGTCTCTCCTTTGGGGAGGATTTTGACACAGGTTGGGCGCCCGTCTGCCCGGATTCCCGTACCGGCAAGAGGTCGGCCTCGGTGGCCTTTATTGGCATTCAAGCTTCTGGCGTGACAAAGCTATGACTCTATTTCTCCTCCCTACTTTAGTGGACAAATGTGCTTTCCTGTCTTAGGCTGTCGCAGTAGGCACGGTGGCCAGAATCCAGTTGAATAAGCAACACTGGTGTCGGTCTGTGGATGGGAATTTCAGCAGGAATGTGCTGCTAGTTAAGATGGTGTTGTTTGTGCTTCTCCTCCCGTGCCAACGTGTGTGACTGATGTGTAACAGGAAGTACAGCAGTGGGCTTGTAGGCAAACAGCTGGATTTGTGCTGATATATTTGAGGCTGTTGGGTATAACTAATCGGGTTCTGGACCGTAAGGCCCTGCAGCATTCCCACCCGGCCTGGCGCGCTGTTCTGAACCAGGTGGTAGCTGGCGTCTCGTCTTGAAAATATCCCCAGTTCTTTCAAATGTCTAGGAAAAACCTGGCACAGTTTAATGTTCCTTGAATCGCTATCAGTAGGCGACACGGTCTTGGGGAAATTCTCTCTTTGCTTCGCCAGTGGCTTTTGAAGGACGGGAACTGGCTGACCGGCGTGGCCGTCCCTCTGTGTGCCCCCCCCCTTGTTCACGCTTTTCTCTCGGGGGTCTTGGGGGGGCTGCGGACCCGGAGAATCCCTGCATCCCGTTTTCAGCGAAGACCTCTGGCTCGGGAAGCCCCCGACTGACCTCTCTGCTCTTTTCGTCCCCCTTCGGTTGGCATGGCCAGCTGTGCAGGAGGAACGGCAGCGAGGGAAGGATCGCAACGAGAACGAGGTCGAGTCCACCAGCAACGCGAACGAGGACATGCCGGTCGAGAAGATCCTAGAAGCTGAACTGGCCGTGGAGCCAAAGACGGAGACGTACATCGAAGCGAACATGGGCCTCGCCCCGAACTCGGTATGGGACAATCTCCCCCCCCCCCTGCTGCCGTCTTGTGTTGTCTGCGAGCTGAGAGGAGGGTTAGAATCCTAGAATGATGGGAGACGGAAGGGGCCTTGAAGGCCATCGACTACAAACCCCCCCCCCCCTTTGCTGCTGCTGCTGCTGCTCAGGGCAGGGACTCCAATCCAAGCAGATCTGAAAGAGGGTGGCCCTGTTTTCTCTCAAAGACCTCCAGGGTTGGAGCGTTCACCACCTCCCCCTGAGGTCCTGTTGTCTCACGGCTCTAATAGTTAAGATTCCCCCCCCCCCAATATTCAGTCTCAATCTGCTTTCCTGTAACCTGAGCCCATTATTACCTGCCTTGTACTCGGGGAGGATCGAGAGCAGATTGGGAACTCTCCTCTGTAGGAGGACCTCTCACGTCTTTGAAAAATGCCACCCTATCTCCCCCCCCCTCGGTCTTCTTTACTCAAGGCGAAACGCATGCCCAGACCTTTCCATCTTTCCTCCTCCAGGGGCTTGGTTTCCAGCCCCCCCTGATCCTCCGGGCTGCCCTCCTCTCAACTTGCTCCAGGTTGTCATCGCCCTTCTTAACGGATGGTGTCCAGAACTAGACACAGGACTCCAGATGGGGCCTCACCAAGTGCGGAACAGAGGGGGACTAATATTTCATGGGGGTTTGGAGTCTATAAACTGATGCATCCTAAAATAGCATTTGCCTTTTTTGCAGCCCCGTCACCCTGAGGGCTCATATTCAGCCTGTGATCGGCAACGATCCCAAGATCCTTCTCCCAGTGTAGCCACCGAATGCCTCTTCTGCCCATAAATACATGTTGGCCCTTGTCGTGAACGTGAACCTCGGGTTCGAGGCCGCTTTCTGGGCGTGCCGGGTGGTGGCTCAGGACGGCTGGCCCCATCAGAAGGCGAGACCTCAGAGGCAGGCCGATGTGCTGTCCTGGGGCTCCCAAGGGTCACCCCAAAAGCACCTTTACAGCCTCTCTAGCAGAAAAGAAAAAGTGGGTTTTCAAGGGCTGGATGCCTCCGGGGGGGGGGTTGGCTTTGTCTTAGGCAGGTTGGGGTTTCCTGAAGCCCACCCCAGCCCCTCAAACTTTTTTTTTTTTTTTTTAAAGCAAAACTAGCTAGAGGTGTCTTTTCCTGGGTGACCCGAGGGAGTCCGTAACTGTCCCTTCCTGGAGTGCAGGGCTTGCTGGCTGGCTCAGACCAGCTCCCGGGCCCCGCATGAAGCGAAAGCCTCGGAGGGGGGCCAGGGAGCGAAAAAGCCAGGACTCCCGTTACTCCTGGCACCCACGATCTGGCAGCGATCAAGATTCAATAGACTTCAGGAGAGATGTAATGAGACTTGCGACAGGCTTTCGGGGGAGAGGCAGGCAGGGAGGGAGGCCCGGAGAGGAAATGGAGCTGAAATAAATGGCTGCTTCTGGCCCAGTCTCTCTGCCGGCCTCTTTTAGCAAATTGAATGTGGCTTCCTGCATAATTCAGCACGCATGGCTGGGAGGAGGAGGAGGGACGCTGCCGGCTGCATCCAAAGAGAGGGAGGCCAGGGGCTCCTCTGGGCTCCCGGAGACGGAGGAGCGGCGGTGACTCCCACCCTGTATCGGTGGCTGTGCACGGGGAGGATCAGTGCATGCCGGGCGGGGCGGGGGAATGTCTTTCCTACCCCGGGGATCCAACCCCAGGGGCAATTAGGAGGACGAGGCGTGGCACGGAACGGCTGAGACGGCCCTGGGACTAACAACATCTTCCCAAGCGGCGTGCATCCCTCGGGGGGCGTGGGTGGGAATCAGGGGGACAGGCTCCCACAAAGGAGATCCATTGCAGCCGAGGAGGGAATGGGAATGTGGGATTCCCCGGGCGCGGCTCCTGGCCAGGCTGCCCACGAGGGTGGGTCGGCCCTCGCGCCCTGCCTCCGCCCCTGGTTGGATGGGGAGCAGGGTGGGGTCCCTCCTGCCCGCCCCCTTCGGCTCCTGGCCCCCCAACCGACCCCTCTCTGGCTTCTCCTCCTTGGCAGCCCAACGACCCCGTCACCAACATCTGCCAGGCGGCCGACAAGCAGCTCTTCACGCTGGTGGAGTGGGCCAAGAGGGTCCCCCACTTCTCCGAACTGCCCCTGGACGACCAGGTCATCTTGCTCCGGGCCGGTGAGTGGGACGCGCCGCTGACCAAGATCGGGGGGGGCCAGGACTGGACTCGGCCGGCCATTCCGTTGGCTTCCAGAACAAGGCCCCCCCTCCCTCCCGGTGCCCGCTTCTGTGGTGGCTGCTGTGGTGGCTGCGTTGAAATGAAAGGGGCTTCCAAAGCCTTTCCTGAAACCCCGTCTTTCAGTTGGAATTTTGCACCCTGCTCTCGGCCTGCTTTCCAATGGCAGAGAAAGCACCCTCGGTTCTGTTCCCTACTGACGAACATTGTACAAAAATAAACACAACCCATGAGCGGTTTGGCACGGTGGCCCCCCCGATGTCCTTTGTGCCTCTCTCCCCCCCCCAATTATTGTTGTACGCCTTGAGAAGCAGCGGGCTCATCAGTCAGGCCCCAATGGTTGCCTCGCCATTCCTGTTGTGCAGTGTTGTGGTTTTTTTTTTTTACACCTGGCACCCCCCTTTATTGAGCCCTTTTTTTCTTCTTTACCAAGGTCCCCATTCCTGGTAGCGCTTCCTCGCAAGGGGAATGTTCCAGGTCAGGGGTCTTTCCGGTGCCCCCCCCCAACCCTGCCCGCTTTGCTGCTTTCCGGTCCTCCTCTCCTCGGGCACCTACAGGCGGCTTTTAGACACTGGTTTATCAATGCGCAGGTGCCTGCCCGGTGCTGAAGCACAAGAGAAACTAAAGCTTCCACCCACTCCCTGAAAACCAAACCTGGCCCTCGGGTGGAAAGATCTACTAGGGGAAAAAGAGAGGAAGGAGGAGGTGCGAAAGGCAGGGCAGAGCGAGCGAGAGCCACAGGGAAGGCGCAGGACGGGAGGAACCCGTTCATCTGGGCTCCGCTGTGCGCTCAGAGGAGAGTCCCAGGCGAGCCACCCTCCCCTCAGGTCTTAATCCCCTGCCCGTAAAGGGTGACGACTAAGGGAGGCGGGGGGGCAGACAGAGGGGGCAGCCTCTGGTAATGCAAGCTTATAAAGGGGGGAGAGAGAGAGAGACTTCAAACACCGCTTGTCTACATCCAGGGTTGATTTTGGACACTGAGGGATGGGGTCCATGCAGGTACCTGAGACCGTGTTAGACTCGGGGGGGGGAAGGGGGCCAAGGAGGGAAGGGTTGCTCTCGCTCTCTCTTCACCCCCCCCCCCCGGTTCTGTGTTTGGTTTTCTCTCCAGGCTGGAACGAATTGCTAATTGCATCCTTCTCCCACCGGTCGATAGCTGTGAAAGACGGGATCCTGCTCGCCACGGGGCTCCACGTCCATCGGAACAGTGCCCACAGTGCGGGGGTCGGCGCCATCTTTGACAGGTGGGCCAAAGGCAGCTGACTGGAGGAGGGTGGGGGTTGGGAGGCCCCCCGCCCGCCCCCCTCCTCGGCAAGAAAAAGGGGGAGCAAACCGCTTAGATCGTTCTTTTGCAACACCCCTTTCACACAATCAGAAGCCCAACCCCATCTACGACTGGGGAAAATACAAGGGGACCCCCTATATCCATGGGGAATGCATTCCAAGCTCCCCCGCGGATGCTGAAAATCGTGGATGCTATTTTAATAGCAAATTACTATACATAAGATGGCCTCTTTCTCCCTCTAGTGGCCAGTTCTGGTAACTCGACCTTTAGCAATATAGATTTCTAGGACTTCTTTTTATATTTTTAATATTTTTCAAACCATGGATATGTGAACCAGTGGATACTGATCCCATGGAGAAGAGGGTCCCTCCGCACATTAAATTTCAGGGAAAACCATTTCTGGCTCTCCTACTGAAAAGAGAAACAGAAAAGAGGATCACAACCAGAAATGTCCAACTGAAAGAAGGGCAGACCAGCAAAGGGTTCTTGGCTTAAGATGTTTCCAACTCCACAAGTTCGCTTTTGCTGCCCTGTGAAAAACGCAGAATGGCAAAGCTCAGGGAGGTGGGCTCAGCCCCTTAGGCTTGACTTCTTGTGTCCGCGCAGAGTATTGACGGAGCTCGTGTCGAAAATGAGGGACATGCAGATGGACAAGACGGAGCTCGGCTGCCTACGAGCCATCGTCCTCTTCAACCCCGGTAGGTGGAGCCCCTTTTTCCGCCCTTCTTGATCCTCTGCTCGGGGCCCGGTTCGCCTTGTCCGGGGAGGGCCCCCCCACCCCCACGATCGGGCCACGTCCAGGGGCCACCGGGCTTCCCGACACGAGGAGCCTGCCTCCCAAAAAGCCATCTTGGGACGGGCGGGGCGGCAGCCTCGAACCTTGCAAGCTGTTTCTCCGATCATCTTAAACTCCCCGGCAGAGTGGCACCAGGGCGCGCTCAGGGGCGAGGATAAGAACAACCATGTTTGGGGAATCAAGAGGAAATCAACCCCAAAAATCTGAATTTAATCAGAGTGTAATTGGATTTGGCTGCTTACGAAATCCTCTGAAGTGGAGCGATGCCTTGGGGGAGATGCCTCCTGTATAATTTAATCCGGGGCCTTTGTTTTTCGGTTGTTGTACGCTTTTTTTCGGGCTGTTTGGCCCTGTTCTGGAGGTTTTTCTTCCTAACGTTTCTCCAGGCTCTGTGGCCGGCAGCTTCAGAGGACCGAACTCTGTGTCTGTGTTCTGGTGTAGTGTATGGGATACTTGTAGCTGTGGGATCAGCTTTTTGTCCTGTTCAGGAGATTGGGTGATTATGGTGATCAATTGTGTTTTGTTTGTTTTTGTTTTTGTTTTTATTTATTTATTTTTTTGTGGGTATATTGTTGTGATAAGGGGGAGAGACTGGTGGAACGTAGGAAGAAAAACCTCCAGAACATGGCCAAACAGACCGAAAAATCTTCAACAGCCATCGGATCCTGGCCATGAAAGCCTTCGAGAATGCCTCCCCCCCCCCCCCCCGCTTCCTTCACTTTATCTCCCATGAGTCAGCCTGCCACTCCATGTTCCAGCTCTCAAATCTCCTTTCTGCTTTGGTGGCAGGAACTGGATTTTTTCCCAATCCCCAAAGCCTGTCCCCCCCCCCACCTCACAGGGCAGAGGCTGGGCCGGCCTTAAATGTTTCAGCCTAAAAAGCATTCTTGAAAACCGTCAGCTCCCCCCCCCCACTTCCAGAGCCCTTGGGACTTCCCCCAGATTTCCTAGCTTCATTCGGCAACTTTCCTCTCTTGCAGACTCGAAGGGGCTTTCCAATCCGGCCGAGGTGGAGGCCCTGCGCGAGAAGGTCTACGCGTCGCTCGAGGCCTACTGCAAACACAAATACCCCGACCAGCCGGGCAGGTAAGCCGTTGTCTCTTCGAGGCCACGTAGTGCGCCCCACCAGGGAAGCTGCTCCCTCGCGACTCAGGGCCTCGCGCGGCGGTCTCCTTCTCAACAAGCAGGGCGGTGCCGCGGAGGGGGTGGCCAGGCCGACGTTCCCAGGGCCGTTCTCGTCCGAGCTGCCAAAGGGGCTGCGCTCCTCTCCTCGCAAGACACTCAGAACCTCGGACGGCTCTCCTAAAGTCCAGGCGCCGTTCGCTTCCCCTGGAACGGGAGGTCTCTCTGTTTTTGCTGTCTCAGGGAGTCGTTCCCCCGACTCAGGGGGGCTGGACGGGGTGATCTTCTAGAGGGTCAGTTTCAGCTCTGCAGTCCTAAAATGATGATGATGATGATTGATGATGGTGACAGGGACAGGAAGCTGATCTTACGGACAGGCTTGGGCCCCATTGAGACTCAGGGAGGAACCAGGAAGCCTCTTTCCAAATCTGCTTGGAAAGCCGCAAGGGTGCAAGCAAGAGTCCAGGCCGCCGGTGTGTGTGTGTGTGTTCGGGTGCGCTGTCTTGCTCCCAAAGCTCATGGGGGGGCTGTCGGTGCCTCCCCACCACCACCCGGTGTCATTTTCATTGACTTGGGCCTGTCAGGTGACTCGGATGCCCTTGGAACTGGCTGGGTGGGAGCAGGAAGGGCCCCCGCCAGGAAGGGGGGAGGCAGGGGCGGGGGGGCGGCGGGAGGGAGCCGTTTCCCGCTCACCCTCCGGGTTCCTTTCCAGGTTCGCGAAGCTCCTGCTCCGCCTGCCGGCCCTCCGATCCATCGGCCTGAAATGCCTGGAGCACCTCTTCTTTTTCAAGCTCATCGGGGACACGCCGATCGACACGTTCTTGATGGAGATGCTGGAAGCGCCTCACCAAATGACTTAAAAGGCAAGGATCCGCCCCTTTTCTTCTTCTGTCCAAGCAGGCCGCCGCCGCCGCCGCCACCGTGACACCTCGGTCCCTCCGCTGCCACCGCCACCACCTTCCTCTTCCTCCTCATCCAGGGCGCAAGAGACGCTGCCTGCTGCTGTCTCTGTGATGCTGTCAGGTGACGCTGTTGACTTGGCCGGTTTGCCGCTTTCGCCACCTCTGCGCGTTCGAGGATAGGATGATTGACTTTTGCTCTCCCTTTCACGGACGGAGAGACAATGTGGCTTTTCAGTGTGCAACAGGCGCCTTCCTCCCCTGGCGCTCCAACTGCCCCCCCACCCCAAATCCTGGGCAGAAGTGGGTTTCTAAACAGCCTGCAGTGCGGGTCCTGCTCATCTCCTGTATGTTTGTGGCTTCGGTTGTTCCCCTGCTCCAACACACACACACACATACACGCAGGCACGCACACACAACCGCCCCCACGCTCTCTCACACACACAACCGCGCAGGGTCATCCGAGGTGGAAGAGGGTTCGCTTCCGACCATAAGACTGCGGGGAGAAGGAAATGGGTGCCGACCCCCCACCATTTTGGAAAAGCGGCAAGACGGAAACCCTGTGGTTTTCTTCCCCCCCAATGTGATTCTCTTCACCTCGATTCCGGGATGTTAATCTGGAGCCATTTTTGAGTTATGAGCAAAGGACTGTGTGGAAAAGCGGATCGGGCTCCTCCAGTGGTTGGGGGGGGGAGTGTGGGTGTGAAGGGCAAGCCCCCTCCCTCCTTCCCCCTCCCCCTTTTTCTCTTTCGTGGGTGTCATCCAAACATGGTCTTCTTTGGCTGCTTTAACGCTGCGGCTCTCAAGGCGGCAACTCCACCCGTCCCTTTCATTCTGCAAAGCCCCCCCCCCGGGGGCCCCCTCTCTCTTTTCCAGGGGGAAAGACCCCCCCCCAACATGGGCAGGCTGGCCCGCTTCTCGGAGGGTCTCCTCGGTGGCTCCCCTTCCGCGGCCCGCCCGGTTGTGACGCAGCTGGGACTTTTCCGCCCCCACGTCTCCTCTGCAGCGCGACCGGGTCCCTTTTCTGCCCTCAAAGCAGGAGCGAGCCGCTCGGCTGGGCGCGCAGGTGCTACGGAGAGGACGCATCGCCGGCCGAACAAAGGCCGTCCTTTTGGGCAGGAAACAGGGAGGCGGGTGAGCGGTGGCAGAGCCGAGGGGAACCTCAAAGGCAGGCAGGACGCCGTTGCCCGGCAGCGGCATCTCTTAAAGTCGGCAGGCAAAGCTTGGCGAGTTGCAGCCTTCTCTCCTCGTGATGCCGTCGCGAGACGTCCAGAAAGAAAGCTGGACCGTTCCCGTGTAAGGAAGCCTCGGTGACTCTTAGCAAGGTCCACTGGGTTGGGTTTTTTTTTAGGGTGTGCGAGTTGGGATTGTGGTTGGAAGGATCCTGTCAAGTTCAGATTCCCTTAAGCCAAAAGGTGGCTTTGCAGGCACCTTTTGAGGGTGTGTGTGTGTGTGTGTGCGTGTGCGTGTGCGTGTGCGTGTGCGTGTGCGTGTGCGTGTGCGTGTGAAAGCCGAATAAACACTGAAGGAGTCGGTGGATTGGACAGAAGGGAGGCAGAAAGGGCGGCTGGTCTTCGTCCCCCGGCTCAGGGCCGAGAGCAAGATGGTTGGGGTTGGTTCCTGCCCTGGAGGTTCCTTTGAGTGCGAGGCTGGAAGATGGTTACACCCATGGCCGTACAGACCACGTCAGCCCCCCGTGGACTCCTCACCCAGACACGAACTATTCCGGTCCCGCTGCTGACTGATTGGTTAAGCAGATGTCTTGTAAGATCCTGTGTTTTAGGGCAAAGTTGCTCCTGCTGCTGCTCTTCGTGTGGGACGTCCAGAGCCTCCCTTCCACCCTTACTCCAGGAAGAATCCGTCCGCCCGGCGAAAGGCCTGCCCCTTTCCTTAAGGTTTCCATTTGGCGTTTCCACGGGTTCTCGCTCCCTCCCCTGGCCATCTCGCCCGTTGCTCAGATCCTTGCCCAGCTTTGCTGACCCAGGAAACCGAGGGCGCGTCCGCCACCCGCAGAGGGAAGTCGCGGCAGGGCAGGCGGCGGGAGCCGAGGGGTGCCCGCTGGCCATCCCCGACATCTCGGTTGCCAGCTCGCTGGTGCTTAGAAACCCTTCCGCTGGCTGGCGCTCTCTCTGGCCTTAGCCAGGGGTAGGAGGTTTGAAGAATCGCGTCCCCTTCCCTTCCCAGAAAGGTCCCACGTGTGGAAGTGGGGGGACGGCCGGCTTGCGTTTTAAGAGCCTGAAGACCCCCGCTCACCGTTCAGATCTTAGTGGTGGCTCAAAAGGGGAGAAGGCGGGAGAGAGACGAACCCCCTTTGCCTGATGGGTCTCGGGTGCTTGGCCGGTTTCCGTCCATGATGTATCGGCTGTTCTGTCAAAACATGCTGGTGGGGCCGTTTCAGAGCCATGAAGTGACCCACGTGGAGGGCAGGTGACTCCTATGGGGTTCCTTTGTGAGTATGGGGGGGGGAGTGGGGGCAGAGAACGCTGCTTTTTTTGGTGGAGATCGGTCCAAAGCCCTGCGAGACAGTTGCCACCTTGGCTGCTGCAGCCTTAAAGCCAATACCATTGACACCCTGATTTTCATTTATATCTATATCAGTCAGCCCTTCGTTTTGTCTCTGCGGCCCTACAAGGTAATGCTGGAAACCGATGTGTTGACTTCACCCTGGGGCGCTTTCTCCCTCCTTTCCCATCTGCTCGTTGGCATCCTTCTGCTGCCCGAGAGGTCTGGAGAACTCTGTACCCCGTCGTGGGGGGGGCAGACTGGAGACCCGAGGGGGGGTCATCTCTTGGGTGTCCCTGGTACTAGTGAGGGAGGGGACGGCAGGGCAGGGTTTGGAAGAGCAGAACTTGTGAAAGACGGGATGGGGCGCCCCTTTGGCTCAAGGCTGCTGGGGCAGGTTGGTGTGCGTGCGCGCGCACTTGGCGAGGGGCCCTCTTCGAGAGACGCCTGCAGTGGCCTACGCCTCCCCGGAGGTCCGCATTACCAGTGACTCGCTGGTGTTGATACTGGAGCACCTCACCTCCGCTGGCCCCCAACTGCTGCTCGTCCCACCCACCCAACGATGCCCCCCCTTTCACTAGAACGAAGGCCCACCGCCTGGCAACCGCCTTGTCCTTAACGGAGTTGCATTCTGCATTTTAAGTTGATACATATGTGTGTGTATCCATGTATGTAGTGTAGATATATACACTGTATAAATACCGTCATTCACATATACATATAATGTACCCACTTTTCGTGTTACCTTTCTGTTCTCCAATCTTTTTAAAAATTTTGAATTCCCTCATTTCCGATCCCCACCCCAACCTCCATATTATGATTTGCTTTTTGAAAGCAAATACAACAGGACCCCTGTATCCACGGGGGATCAGTTCCAAGGCCCCACCACCACCGCTGATGCTGAAAAAATGCGGATAATAGCAAATGCTAAACGTAGCATGGTCTCTGGCTCCCTCTAGTGGCCAGTTCTGGTAATTTCATCATTAGAAATATATATATATTTCTAGGATATTTCTTTTACTATTTTCAAGCCGTGGATAAGTGAACCCGTGGATACAAGGGTCCTACTGTATTTTTGATTGGAAGCTCACAGTCCGGCCTCTGCCCTGTCCCGAGCTGACAGTCACCAACGTGAGATCTTTGCAAT
Organism: Pogona vitticeps; assembly: GCF_051106095.1. Classification (NCBI taxonomy): domain Eukaryota; kingdom Metazoa; phylum Chordata; class Lepidosauria; order Squamata; family Agamidae; genus Pogona; species Pogona vitticeps. The sequence continues at coordinate 381,046 of NC_135800.1, forward strand.
CCAAGGAGAGAAGTAAATGTTGCATCTATTTTACGATGCCTTGGAAGGAAGGAAGACGGATGGCTACAGCAGAGAGGAGAAGCAGGAGGCAGAGGGAACAGCCGCTTTAGCCATTCTCAGCACTTAGGAAAACGGGATGCCTTCGCCATATAGATTGCGTAGCTTGAGCAGAGAGAAAAAAAAGCAGAAAGAAAGACACTTAGAAGGGATTGCAGGAAGAACAATTAAAAGGAAATTTTAAAAAGAGAGAGAAGGTATGCAAAATATCTAAAACGTCAATAGAGTTAAAATATCTATTTTTGTACAAATGTAATTTTATCCCTTGCATATTCTTGGGGGGGGGGGAGAAAATGGGTTTGGTTTTTGGGGAGGGGGGTTGTTTTTTTTCTGCTTTTATAGAATTTGTTCTAAACCTCATTAATATGTTCAGCTCTAAGCACACCTGTCAGGAACAAAGGATAACTTTTCGATCGTGTTGAAAACCTCTTTATCCGGAAATCATTCTCTTTCAAACAAACGGATTTTTATTCCCGCGGCTACCTTTGGAAACACAAAATATGGCCTTTTGTTGCATCCCCCGCCCACTGCCTGCCGGCAGCGTTACCCTGCAGGTCTACTCTACTGTGAAATCACTACCGTATATTATTGTTCACTAAATAAAAATAAAATAAAGTAAATAAAAAAAAATCTGCTGGAAATACCAGTATTTTGAAGAAATGTATTAGAATTGTTTTAAAAAGGTAAAAAAAGAAAATATATGAGCATTTTAAAATATAATGTACTTCTGTCTCTCTTTTATTATGTGGTAATGGCATCTGTGGGAATAGTCTGTGTGGTGCAGTGGATAGAGTGACAGGCTAGGTTCTGGGTTCGAATTCCTCTTGAGCCGTAGAAACTCCCTGGTCCCTCTTTCTTTATTGGTATCAGAGCATTGCACAATTTAAAATCATAGACATACATGATGTATAGGTAAAATTAAAACAAGTTAAAATGTTAAGATAATGGTTTGTTACGGCCCCAGATTCAGCTGTGACAAATAATGTCTTCTACTTACTTTTAAAGGCTCTTTAGGTTAGAGTCGTCCTAAATTAATTATAAGCCTTTTAGGAAACCATTTGGGCTTTGCATGAGAAACTTCCACTGTGCCTTCCTCTTATCATTAATTTTTGTAATTTGCAAATATTTTATAAATATTTGTAATATGCTGCCTTGTCATGGCTTGAGTAACTCAGAGAAGCTATGGGCTATGCCATGCAGGGACACCCAAGACGGACAGGACATAGTGGAGAGTTCCAACTAAACGCAATCCACCTGGAGTAGAGGAGGAAGAGGAGGAAGGCGGGTTCCCAGAAGCCGTGTGGATGCCTCGTTCTCACAGCTCAGGGCCCGCACACTCCGTGAGTGGTCGTGGCTTTCCAGGGTCTTCAGCGAGGTGTGAACAGGAGCTGTTGGGGCCGTTCCAAAGAGGAATTTGTCTCAAAGGAGCTTCTCTGGCCCAAACAGGCCCTCTCCAAAGGCACGGCTGCCCCTCCTTTCGGCTTCAGCAGAGGGGCTAAGAAACCTGAGGTTTGGGGAATCCTCAGCGGTGGAGGTCCTCCTTGGACCGACGTGTAAAAAGAAATCGAACCAGGCCTAGTTGTGGGTGGGCAGAGGGGGAAGCGAAGAACCCCAGAGGCACATTCAGAAGGGGATAAATAAGCAGGCAGGGAAACGCCGGAGGCAGAGGGGAGTGTGGGCTTCCTCTTCGAAAGGGACCTTCCTCGGCTTTCCTCCGGTGACGTCGGGGGTTAAATGGTCAATGTCTTTATGGCTGCAGCATCACCAAGGTCAGCTCCGAGGCAGAGAGGAACGGATGGGAAGCATGCAGAGATGCCGGTGTCTGTTGTTGTGGGTTGGGTTTGTTTTGTTTTGTGGGTTTTTTAGGGCAACACAGCTTTGATTAGAAACGTCTGTCTTGGCATGAATTGGAGATCTGGGGCTGAATTTGCTAGGCGATGCTCGGTGTTCCCACACTAAAGGAGGCTTGGAAAGGGGGGGGCACAGACTCCCTGCTTTCTTTCAAAGGCCAAGAAGCAGAAACCAAAGTAGGTGCAGAGAGGTTTGTGTTGTTGTTGTTGTTTTCAAAAAGAAAGAAAGAAAGAAAGAAAGAATTTACCAAAATCCAGCGTTCACACATTCAGTGTAGAAAGAATGTGTAGTTTTAAGAGAATTCAGAGGAAACAGGATAAGCAGAGCCAGCTGGAACAGGATGGAGACACAGTGATCAGGATTCGGGTTTCTGTTGTTTACAGGGGTGTGTGTGTGTGGCTTTTCTTTTCTAACGTTCCCATACTGTGGTCTCACCGAAAGCACAGAGCGTGCAGTCAGGTTGGAAGGAAACTCCTCAGGCGTATTTGCTGTCTGATGTCGTATGCGAAGAAGGCGAAACATGCGACCCATTTAACAACATCCTCAATATTATGTGTGTGTATGTATACTTTGTAGAATATATAGGTTGCTGCACATCAACATAAAACTCCTCGGAATAAGCCATGTTCAAGAAGCACAAACCAACTGCTGAACAACCACTTTAAAAGTTCAAATAAAAGCGTGCACACACACACACCCCGGTTGTGGTCTCTCACCTCTCCCCTGCCCCCCCCCAGCGGCACTTGGGGCTCCAAAGTGAACAGGCAGGTTTTCAAACTGGTCTAAATTGGTCCAGGGCTGGTTCTGTAAGAAGGTGCTCTGGGAGGGGGAGGGACACACCCCTGGAGCCAAGCCAGGGGGGGGACCCCAAAGCCTGGAAATGCCGCTTTCTCCCAAGGGACCGACGAAAGGCCAGAACCTGCAGACCCCGTCCTCTGGAGAGGAAAGCGTTGTGCCAGAGCAGGGTAGGGCTTTTAAGGTCAAGACAAGGATCCTAAAATAGCTCCGTGACCTGATCGGCCACCAATGCAAGGCCTCTGGGATGATGATGGCAAGGGGAGAAGAAGCGTGGGAAGTTGAGAACCACGCGGGCCCGTTCTGTGCCAGGGCGAGGGGATGAAATGAAGAAGGACGACCCAGTGGAGGGCAGCGGCCGAGGTCCAGGCGCGACACCACCAGGGCACGGACAAGGCGCTCGGTCATCTCAGGAGTGACGGGGAGTGACGGGTCCAGATGATCTTCGCAAGAGGGAGATTCCACCCCTTGGCCGTCGCGTTCAGAAAGGAACAGAAGGACAGCCGGTCACTCACTAAGGATGTCAAGATGTGAGTTTTGTGCAGAGAACAGTCATGGATCTTCTCCGTGCCTGGCTGTCCTGTCGGGGGGTGGGGTGGGGGGGCTGAGGGCTCAAACGCTCCGTGCAGAGGCGTCCTCTTGGAAGACCCTCCGTCCAGGAGGAACCGAGCAAACCTTCTCTCCTACCTGCAGAGCTTCGGGTGAGCCTTTCCGCCCTCGGTTTTCCGAGGCCAGGCCTGCACTCCCATCTGGTGACCTGTTTTGAGAACTGCAGCCGAGGAAGGCCGCCATTGTTGTGGGGAGCCGGAGCTGTGGTTTTGCCACGTTGGCTCATTCAGACCCCGAGTTGAGGAGGGGGGGGGAGTAGAGGTGGAGGTGAGGCATGGCCTAGAGAGCGGGAGAGGAAGAGAGACATGCTTCCCTCTGTGTGCCAGCCTCGTTCTCCCTTGTCTCCACGCCACCTCACCGGAAGGCCGTCCAAGGACCCAGTTCCCGTTTTAGCCCACTGCGCGTGTTATGCACACCGCTGTCATTGTGGAAGCTCACAACTAGGGTGTTAATACACAATTATGGATCCTTTTAAATCCAGATTCCACCCTTCCTTTAGCCATGCGTGGTCCCCACCACCATGTCCTCCATTTAAAACCAGATATTGGGTGCTCTCCACTAGAAGGTGTGGTTTGTTCCCCATAGAAAGCTCCCCCCCCATGAACCAAAGGTGTGAGTCTAAAAGGCACTGCAATACCTTTGGCTTGATGTGCTTATTTAATTTATATACCACCTGTCTGGCTTCAAAGGCCATTCTGGGCAGTTCGCCACACGGTAAAAACAATAGTTAACAACATTAAATTATAACAACTGAAAAAAAATTAATTCTCTCTCTCTCTCTCTGTTTTTTTTTTTTGTTTGTTTTTTGTTTTTTTTGGTCTCTGTTTTTGTTTCATATATACCTGAAATGCTGGATGGCGCTTCGTCCTTCTGGAGACGTGGTCTGTAGTTCATTGCTTTCTGAAATGGCAAACGCTGCTTCAGGGGGTCACCAGGTTGGAGTGGCAAGAAAAGCAACTGCGCTCCTGGGTAAAGAAAGGGAGCGACCAAGTGTGTCAGGGATGGAAGAAGCACCTCAGAACTGAGACAGGAGGGGCCGCGTTGGCTTCACACAACTGAATCATCACTTGCTCGAAGGACAGAGTCAGAAGGGGGCCTCCAGGGTCATCCAGACCCACCCCCTGATCAAGGCAGGCATCTGAAGCAAAGCAGATTGGATTGAGGGCGGTCCAGTGTTCGCTTGGAGGCCTCCAAGCATGGGAGCGTTCTCTTGAAGACCTTCAAGAGGACACTGGACCGCCCTCGATCCAATCTGCTTTGCTTCAGATGCCTGCCTTAATCAGGGGGTGGGTCTGGATGACCCTGGAGGCCCCCTTGTGACTCTGTTCTTCGAGCAAGTGATGATTTAGCCGTGTGAAGCCAACGTGGCCCCTCCTGTCTCAGTTCTCAGACGCTTCTTGGCTGGGCGGGCCGGGAGAGGAGCCCATCTGTTGCAGCCCATGAGCGGATAAACAAAGCGTGGCTCTTCCCTGTGCAGAATGTACACACACACACAAAGCCAATAAACAGAGAGATTCCAACAGCCACACACTTGGACCCAAAAGGTGGTGGTGGGGGTTTGAGGGGAGCAACCCTTCCAGCCCTTATGAGCAGCTCAGAGTTGGGGGGGGGGGAGGAGGAGACGGAGGGAGAGGAGGGAGGACCAAGCGAGGGCCTCTTCCTTTGGGGAAAAGCCCCCCAAGAAAGGAAGCAGAGTGTGTCCCCCCCATTTGACCAACTCCCTGCCTGCCTCAAGGAGACTCCAGGCCCCCAGATGTTGCCCAGCTGTCTCTGGTTTCCCTGGTGAAACAAAAGATGCTTCAAAATGCTTCTTGGTCCATATTCCTCTTAAGGGGAACTGAAAAGAATGGTCCAGGGACAAGGAGAGACCAAGGATGGGGCCTGGCGAGAGTGTCCCTCGAGGAGAAGGGGCATCCACCCAGCCCACTGTGGCCCCGTTCAGCCTCAAATGGGGGAAAGGGGGTCCCGGCTGTAAGATGGCAGGCAGCCTCCCGAAACGTTTTCCCAGTGGCAGGCCACCCGGCCAGCAGATGGAGGCATCGCCCCACCAAACCACCTGGAGATGGTTTTTCTTGGACCTCCGGAGCATCTTCTCTGCAACAGCTGCTGGGACGGAAGTTCCTTTCTGGCTCTCCCCCCCCCCCCCCCCCGTGCACATCATCCCACGCTCCTGTCTCTTTTTTGCCAGGTTTGCTCAGGCTTTCTGCCTGGGAAGCTTGCCTTGTTTATATACCCCCTCCTCCTGTTACCTCCCCCCTCGTTTTAACAAACTAAACAGAATGCAATGTCCCTCCGAGTTCTCAGGGCAAATGTTGTATCGGAGGTGGAGAATTTAGAAAATGCATTGCTTGGAAATCCAGAGCGCCCGAGGAACAGCTGGAAGGGGGCGCCTCGGACCCCCTCCCTCCCCCCTCTTTATTTCATTAAATCATTTTAAATGTTGGAGATGTCCCTAATGCAACTTACAAACAGAAACAAAGGCAATCAAAAATCACAAATGTTGCAATAAACTGTTTTTTAAAAAAAAAATTGGAACAATAAACAATGCATAACAAGGAACAATATTAATTGCAACACAGTATTGGCCGCGTGCATGCATGTTGCAAATATATATAATGAACTGGGGGGTGGCTAACAAAGTCATTGGCTGGAATCTCGGAGATGCTGACATAAGGTTTGTATCAGTCACTCTGAACAATTGCAGCTGATGTTTGTAGTTAGCATTTGGAAAGTTACTTTTTTTTTTTAGACAAATATATTTTCTTCATTGTAACAAAGTAACAGGCGGTTGTTATTTTTGGCCCTGTTTCAGTTTTCAGCTAACAAGAAAGTGAAGCTTGCATCAAGTAATTCAGAGCAAGAACCCCAAAAACTCCCAGCGAAGGGTTTGCAGGATGCCGGCCACTCCAGCCGGTTTGCAGAACATTCTGGGAAAGGCACAGAAACGGAACGGTGCGGGACAACCGCTGGCGGACAAGGCTCACATCTGGAGAGGGCGGGGCAGGCAGGCCCTCTTAAAAATATTCCCCAAATCTCTCCTTTTTAAAAGGGTTGCTTCCCACTCCCTGTGTCTATTCCATGCTAGCGACCCCAATAGGTGAGACGTTTAAGGAGTGGGTTGAACAGCTATTTTATTTTATTTTTTCATTTAAAATATTTTTACTCCGCCTTTCTCCATAAAAAAAGGGACCCAAGGCAGCTTGCAGCCTGGAAAGGAAATATTTCAAACTGAAAACAGCCAGTATACAAGGGTGCTTTACATCATTAAAAGATCATATGTAAAGCTAAGAACAAGGAGTATAAAGAGGGAGCCTGCATCATTAAGAGGCAATATTAAAACAATAGGCATGCAAACACTAAAAAGGAACAAACGAATGCCACTCTGAGCAATGGTAAACACAAGCAGTACTAATGACCCAGTCGGAGCAGTAATGCAGTTTCACTCCCCCAGTCAGTTTCCATGGCTGAGCAGGAATTCGAACTCTATTCTCATGCCTCTTCGTCCGTCAGTGTATCCACTACACCAGTGTTCCCCAACCTTGAGCCTCCAGAGATTCTTGGACTTCAACTCCCAGAAATTCTGGCCAGCAGAGGTGGTGGTGAAGGCTTCTGGGAGTTGTAGTCCAAGAACCTCTGGAGGCCCAGAGAGTCCCATTCCTTAGCCTTCCCCTGATAATGGAGAATGGGCTTCAGTGAACCCTTGTTTAGTTCAGCACTGTTTACATCTCTTCCATCACACACCAGTCTCATAAGGTAGGTCAGATCCAGGAAGAGTGCATCAAGGTCCAAGATTTACCTGTTGAATTTCACGGCTCTGCCTGGGAATTTGATCCCGAGGCTCCAGATTGGCAGGGAGGTCAACCCTGGCTCATTCCTTTCTCGCACAAGGAAACCATTTGTAAAATAATAACTAACTTTTCTTCCTGCTGGGCGGGATTTTGAGAGTTTGGGTGCAATTGTTATTATTATTATTATTTTGCACCCTTACAGTTTTGCATTTTGCAGTCCAGGGATGGGAACTGCATCAAGTGTTTGTTGGCACACAGCTCCTAAGCGCCTCTTCCTACCTTAGACCTATTCTAGTGAGTAAGAGATCAAGGAAATAATCTATCAAGTCGGATGTCAGTTCTGGTTAGCCAAGTAAGTAATGCGTGGCCGTTGATTTAACTCCCCTTCCCGCACACGCACACACACACACACACACAGAGAGAGAGAGAGAGAGAGAGAGAGAATAGAAGACAATATCAGAAACTCAACCGGGACCCTTCACATTTTTCCTCTTGATTCATGTGTGCCAGAAACCAGCTTTTTAATATCTTTTTCCTCTCCTCCCAGAACCAACCAGTGTTTTTTTCCCCCCATAGTTTCCCAATGACATCATCCGACGCGATTGGAATCTGCCACTGACGGGTAAACCCTCAAAGGCATCATTGCCCGTTGTTTCAAGAAGGCAGAAATCATGGCGTTCTCCCACCCCCTTTTCCCTCTTTTTTGTCCTTAAAAAAAAAAAAAACCCTCTCCCCTTTGCATTCCTGTTTGGCTTCCAGATGTTTCCTGCAAGAATCATCATGGAGTCGGGCGAATGGGGGGGGGAAGAGGAGGCATCCGAGGGGCAGGAATCAGGGCGGCGGGAAAGAACAGCGAGAAAGGCCTGCCAGGCATGGGTTGGTTGATATCTGCAGATGAAGAAGCAGAAACAAGGTTGTTCCCAGTTAAAAACGACGCTTCCTTTCAAAGGGGGAAGGCAGGGACCAGGTAGCCCATGTGCCTGCTGTCCAGATGACGAAACAGGGGGTGGGGGTGGGAGGGAGGGAAAGCTTGTTTTTAATAGGGACTCAGACTTGGGACTTGATACTCGAAGACCGGCCAGCCTCCCTGGCCAAACCCCCTCCCTTCTGCTGGCCTTGTCCTTTCTGATCAGAAGGTGAACCGGATTCCCTAAAAGTCCTCCATCTATGTGTGGGGAGGGGAGGGGGAGAGGAAAGCAACTTTTGAGGATGCCCTCAGCTTGTAGGAGTGACCCGCTGGAATCTGATTTGAGGCTCTGGAACCAGAAGGAAGAAGGGAGGGAAACCAGGAGCCTTGAATTGGCCCATCATCCACCCCTGGCACCGCCAACCCTCCCTCGGGCCACTCGCTTCCCGACTCAGCTGAGACAAACTGGAGTTCTGTTCAAAGGATGCAAACACCAGTTTTTGGTGTCCTCACAAAACCAGAACTTCCCTCTGTGAAGATTTTTGTTTATCAAAGCTCTTAAAAGAGCCGTGAAGTTCAGCGGGAGTCGGACGGGCGCCGTTCCACCGGAGAATCTCATGAATCGAAACTCAGGCTCGAGCCGGATTCTGTGCTGCTCTTGGGAAATGCTAAAACATGAACGCAAGGAACAGCCAGCCATGAGGGCGGGACAGGCCAGCATATCCCGCGAGGACGCTCGGCCGGCTGTTTGCCGAGGCCGCTGGGAAGACCAGCCTGGAGGTTCGCTGATGGCATGGCAAGGTTTTGGGAGAACCGACCGAGAAGCTGTCAGAAAGAGATGGGCAGGCAGCGAGGGTGGGGAAAAGAGGGAGAGGAACAACATATCTTGGTTTTAAAAAAAACCCTAAGGACTGGGGTGGGGGTTGAGGGTTTTCAAAATGGGTCCTGGTGCTGCGTGGACCTTGTGTTGCCCTCCACGGATCTAAAGGGTGACACAACCGTGGAAGAGAAGCCATGGATACTCCCAAGAGCTTCAAAGGGGAACATCATCTCTGCAGCACCAAGAACTCAGCTAGGCCTTGCGTTGGCGCCCTGTCACCTCACCGATCACCTTCTCCGTGGCTAGACCACAACTCCCCCCTCTTCCTTTGGCCATCAAAGGAAGGATGGGAGCTGTAGTGGAAAGCCTCTGGAGGGTGCAGGGCTTGGAGGGGCCGTTCAGGTCAGTTTCTTGCTTGGCTTTGGTCCCTAACTGCTCTGAGATCATATAGGAGACCAATGGCAGGGTCCTTGAATGATTTTTTTCATGGAGCCCTTGCAGACCGCAGCAGCCGACATCTTCGGAAACGTTCCTCGCAAGAGCAAGCCGGAGGGTGGGCGTGTGTTTCGGATAAACCTTTCACCTGGCTGAGCTGACGGTAGGCCAAGCCCACGGAGGACCAAGATCTCCTCTTCCGAAGACGTTCATTCCAATGAAATGAACGTGGAAGGATCTCGGGCGTCCGGCGCCTGCTTGTCAAAAGCGGGGGGCCCTGCAGGGAGCAGCTGGCGAACGACGTTTCATCATCACAACCAGCACAGCAGAGTTTGTGGGAGCGAAGCCCAGCCCAGTCCTCCTTCTAGAAGCCGTTCTCATAGAAATCCAGAGTTCATCTCTCTCCGCTCTCCAACCCCCCCCCCCGCCTTCCCCGAATGTTCCACAGCTGCAGAAAAGCCTCCCTTGGAACATCATGTGTGGCCAGCTGCCACCTGGCAAACCCAGAGTACATTCATCCACCCTCTTTGCTCAGCCGGCAGCTTTCCCTTGGCAGGCCACGGCGCAAGCCTGGATCGTCCCGTCCTGGGAAGGAGGTGCGGCCGTCCCCTTTGCCAGCCGCACTGCAGACCAGAGGACCCACCTCCAGGCTGAGATGAAGGGACCCTGGCGGGGGGGGGGGCTCAGGTTTTTAGGACCTGCCACGGGAGAGAGAGAGGCATTCATTCCTCTTCTTTTGTGGCCAATGGCTGGGTCATGGGTGGATGATGACCAAGCCAGGGGAGCTGCCAGGCCTAGGTTTCAGTTGGCCTTCCCACTCAGTCCAAGCACCAACCTTGGCTGGTCCTTGGAAAAGCCTTGAAAACCGCTCCAAGAAGATTTGACAGATGATGGCACACGTGCAATGACAGAATTGTGTCTTGGGCAATCAAGAAGTTTAATTCTTGCCGGAGTGCAGAGGCAGGAAGGGAAAGACACGTCTTTGATTCTTCTTCAGTCATCCCTTCCCTAAAGCATACAGAGATCCAAATAGCCAGTGAGTTGCAGCCCACAGAGTTTGCCCTCCTGAGTACCGTCGGCACCTTGAACAAAAGAAGATCCTTCTCAGTTTGGAAGCTGAGGAGGGTCTGGCTGCATGAGCCCTTGAAGGGGAGAGACTACTAGTAGGACCCCTGAATCTGTGGGGGATGGGTCCAAGCCCCCCCCCGATGCTGAAAGTCACATAGAGTAGTGAATGCTATATACAGCATGTTAAAAGAAAAAAAAATCCAGAAGTGTGTGGTTTTGCCATGTATTACCAAAATTGGCCACTAGAGCCATGCATTTGTCAACAAAAAGGAAACTAGCCTGGTCTCTGGCTCCCTCTAGTGGCCAGTTCTGGTATATACATCATGAAAATGTATATTTCAATTTTTTTTCTTTTAATATTTTTAATATTTTCAGACTATGTATAAGTGAAACCATGGCTACCAATCCCATAGATACTGGAGTCCTGCTGTACACGGGAATCTCCAGGTTAAGGCTAGGAAAGGCTGGAGCCCATCTCCCTGGAAAGCCACTCCTCCCAGCTTTGGGGAGAGATGGACTGCTAAGAGGACAAGCCAACCTGATTATGTTCCAGTGTTCCTCTTGAACCAAAGTGTGAAGTTCCCTGGACAGATACCTCCTTTGAACTCCAGGCAGCCTTTGACAGAGATCCCTGGTACGCAGTTTCACACAAAGCAACCCTCAATCCTCTTGTGGAGCCTCATTTGTGAGGTGAATCATCTCTCTCCAGCGAATCGTGAGTCAACTCGATCATCCGTGGCAGGACCAGTTGAGTCTTGGAGACAACAGGCCGACTCTATGCCTGAGCTACCACGCTCGCCTCCCGCCATGCCTTTCCATGGGCTTCCAACTCTCAGATGCTAAATACACATTGAATTAAAATATCATTTGGTGATATTGAATTAAAATATAATTTATCGATATAAGAGTTTTCCTGGGATCCCTCTTGGCCTAATACCGATGGACTCCATAAGTCACGGCAGAAAATTGGACACCGAAATTTGCAGAGGAGAATTCGGGGAAGCAAATTTAATTCTGCGGTTGAAGAAATGGATTAAGGAGGCCTACGTGCAAAAGGCAGCCGCTTGGGATGCAGGCGAAGTCTGGCTTTAAGAAGCTCTCCGTCCTCCTGTTAAGGAGATAAGAAGCTTATTAGAGGCCCTGCATTGTTTCCCCCTGCCTTGGTGCCCGTGGAAATAAATGGGCATCATTTTGCCTCCTATTATAAAGCAGCCGTAATAAAACACCCGGGTGGGTGGAATGGCAGGCGGCCTCGGAGGCACCCTGGAAGGATGGTCAGGGCAGGGAGTAAATCTTGGCAAAACAACTCCTCGGCGGGCGAGAGGGAGCACCGTGCTCATTTTTATTAATAAGGAAAGTGATTATTGAGCCGAGGTAATGGGCACTTCGGTTTCCCGGTGATGAATCGGAGGTACTTAGCGGACTTTTATATGGCATTAGTTTCGATGCGTTGCTTTGTGATTTGTGCCCTTCCAAGAAAAGCAATTTTTGTTGCAGTGTTGTGTTGAGAGGACGCCCGGTCATTGGTTCCATTCTCCCCCCCCCCCAGAAAAATGGCAGTCATGATGGCGATGAAGGAGGAGGAGGAGGAGGAAGAGGAGGAGTTGGCAGTTTCTCCAAACCATGCAACAGATTTCAGAATGTAAAATTAAGTAATTATAGACAGGATTGGTGAGGGATCTGGCACACATAAGGCATTGCCCGGATTTATTTTTATTTTTCCGGACTACAAATAGCATCACGCTCCATTCTGGGAGTTCTCCCCTCACATTTCCACCCATCGTTGCATGGCCAGCCTCTGAGCCTGGATCCCTTGACCTGCTTTTTTTTTTTTTTTTGCTCCCCCACCCACCCTGCACCTCAAGTAAACTGAGGAAGAGACATGAGCCCCAGGGGAAGAGGCAGCCGAAGTGTCCCGTACAGATGGCCAAAGCTGCATCCATGCCTTCATGGGACCTCAGGAAAGGGCCCCAAACTTTTGCCGGCAAGACTAGTGGGAAGAGCTGCAAATCTGCCCCCAGATACATTGGCTTGCTGCAAAATTTAAACTAGGCAGCAAAATTGAATCCTCTGCATTCTGGGAAGAGACAACTTTCCTCCATTAAAAATGCCTTTTTATGCAAATGTGGTGGGAGGGTCACAAGTTATGGAACTATCATAAAAAGGAGTTGTGACTCAAAAAAGGGTTAGGGACCCCTGCCATAGAGGCTCCAGTGACCTCTCCAGCCACCACTAGGTGGCACTAGACCAGGTCCATGTGTCGCCATCCAGGCAGGAGTAGGACTAGAGGTGCTCCCAGGCTGAAGGCTAAGAGGACTGCTTGTGTATCTCTATTTGAGCCACACTTAGGAAAGAACAGTCCTCTGAGAAATTGATCTAGAGTTCCTTGAGACTCTTGCGGGCTCGCTTCAGAAATCCTCGGGAGGTTTCCTCAAATGCACAGCTCTGCCCAGGGTTGGGCTGTGCTTGAGATGTAACCGCAGTGGCGATGGGGCACGTGCCCTTCCGAGGGAACAGAGAGCAGGCAGGCATTTTTCCAGAAGATTTGAAAATGGCCCACCTGGCCTCGAGGCAGAGGTTCCAATTTCTCGAGTCGACTCTCAAGACGGCGGTCGTTGAGGAACAAGAGGAAAGACCTGGAGGGGAAAGGCAGCCTTTTTTGGTGGCTGGGGTATGGCAGTGCAGCCTCAGCTCCAGCTTCCTTAAGTGCTTCCAGATGTGGCCGCGATGAGGTCATCCAGGGACTCAGATCCCTCTAACCATCACACATCCCCCCTCCCTCCCTCCCCCCCCCCCCGCCGCCAGCCCCGGGTTTTTACAGACTTGCCCAGAGAGAGCATCGAGTGCTGGGTGGAGCTTCACTCCTCCTTGGCTGGCTTTTGTTTGCATCGAAGGAAACCAAGACGATCTGGTGAGAACGTTGAATCTGGAACGGCTCTGCTGCTGCAAGGCCTTCCAGCTGGACGGAGGGGGGGCTGGGTTTTAAGGAGGGGAGCCGCCTTCTGTCCAACATCGCAGGCAGCTTCCTTTCCTTTCCTTTCTTTTCTTTTTTTCAGTTTCTTTTCTAGTGTTGTTGGCCACTAAGATGCATTTTTTTTTCCTTACATGCCTTGGGTTGGCTCATTCCAACGCTAGCCTTGTTCAGGGCAATGCAGGAGAGGATGATAAAGGCAGCCTCTCCATGACGACAACAGATGCCCAAATTCCTGGACAACAAATATCACCAAGCAGGATGCAAAGGTTTAAGGCCAGTCTAGACAAGATGCCAGCTTTGCAAGTAACAAACGAGAGGCATTTTTCAAGGGTCTTCCAGGGCGCGCTTTGTTCCGAGGTGCATCTTTTAACCTCTCTAGCGCTAAAGAGCCTCAGCGCTATACTAGGATCCAGCGATTTAAAGACTGGTTCTGCCAGTTCCACGCATCGTCCCCCCCTTGAGTTTCTGTAGCCAAAGTTTCCAGAATTAATGTGACTGTGGTGTCGATGGGTCTCCACAGATGGTCTTCTGCCCCCAGAGTGCCTCATTCCTGCATCCCCTGTCGTTGATATGAGCAAAAGACAGGAAAGGGACGAGGGGCTTCCTTCAACAGCCTACCTCTCCGGGCATGGAAGGCCTAAAATATCAACACCGTGACACTTGGTATATCATGAATCCACATTAGAAGAACATTAGCAGCCAGTCACATTTCTTTAGAGCTGGTATCCCCTAGGGCTACACATTGCAATAGCTAAAGCATCATCCATCTTCAAGGGGAGCCCCAGGTAGAGCATATTGCAGAAGTCCTAACTGTTCTGCTGACCAGTTGGTGGCACAGAGGACACCCCAGAATACACCTGTTGCTTTCTTGCCTTGGGAACCTGGGGTTCATCTTGGCCCAACTTGGGGGATTTTTGGACCCATGCTGCCAGGGAGGAACGGCAGAGGCTGAGCTACGAAGGGGCAGTTTGTGAAGTGACCCAAGAAGAGCTGGTTTGCTGATCGGGAAGAGCGAGGGGGTCAGGGTGAAGGAAGAGCAAGAGACGCTTCTTCCCCTTTCCCATTACCTTACTCAGAGGAAAGGCCCCTCCAACCCTATTTTGAGGCAGCAGGTCTCGCAGCGGGATCCCCGAGGACATTATGGCGGGTGTTGTATACGATAAAATCTGCACAGCAGAGCCTTCGCTGTTAGCAAGCCGAAGTGAAGTCATGGTAGCAACAGTAAGTAAAATCCGTTTGTAAAAACACGTTGAGCGTGTTCTTGGATACGATGGAGAAGCTTGGCAGATGCCGCCCAGTCACTCCATTGCAGACAGGATCCTGCCAAGTCTCCTTGATGTTGTTCAAGATGCTGAGCCTTTGATCCCTTCCAAGAGGAAAGCAAGGTGTCTTCAGAAACAGAGGCTGGCCAAGGAGATCCCTCGCAAGGCCGGGGGGAGAGGGGGAAAAAAAGGAATATGCCTTGTATAAAGACTCAGGCTTGGGACTTAAGCCAAAGACTTGCCAACATAACTGCCTAGATGACACAGGTCGATGCTGGCTCCATTCTGGTACGGTGGAAGCCCTGCCTGGCCTCCTCTGAGGAGTAACAAGCCTGCAGAGAGAAAAGGCGCAACCAGCAGGAGACTCGCGGCTGAGAAGACAAAACAAGTCGAAGGGTCTTCAAGAGAGAGAGAGAAAAAGATTCATCCCCTGGAGGCTTGTTCGGGTGAAGGCACCGAACGGACCATCCCGTCGTTCCGTCATCGTCTCACCTTGAGCCCCAAGTCCCGAAATCCGGAGGAAATGAAGAAGACTTGTAAATTGACCCAGATTGCTTTTGCATGCAAAAAAATCTGGACGGCGCCTTATCATTTCAGCCCTTCAGAGCGATGCTTTTTCCCCCCCTGCCTACATTAGTATTCTGCAGGCATTAGAAAGGATATATCCAGAGACCTGGATTTCCTGACTCATTAAAGCCTCTTCAAAGCCAAACGAAGGCATTTATTTCTCATCCTCCCGCCCCCGAAAAAAGGAGCATAAGGGAAGCATTACAGAGACTTCAAAACGTTCTTGAGGATGCCCTGTGGGAGAGAGAGGCAGCGAGTAAATCCTCTTGGAAAAATGCAGCCTGAATGTCAATATGGGGAAACGTCTCATCTCCGCATTAACAGGTCGAGAGAAGCTTGGAGGACAACCGGGGGCTGAGTCTAGTTCAACTGTGATTTTTTTTAAATGGCCTCCAAGCTTATCAGGGTCTCTTCAAGGCCTTTGAGAGTTTCTACCCCATGTCCTCTTTCCTAGAAGAAGGTGTAGAACAGCCCATTCCACGCATTGTTCCTGTTTTCCTCCTGCTGTCCGCCATGGGGATGATCTCCAGCTTGCTTGACTGGGGATCACCCCCAAGCGGAACACGGCACGGTTATGAAACAGAGCAACATGTTGTTGGGTGTCATCAGATGTATGGCAACTCTACGAATGAGGGACCTCCAGATGTCCTGTCTGCAGAAGCCCTGCTCAGGTTTTGCCCAGATCCTCAAGGATAAACCCAATCCAGGAACATGAAGCTGAAAGCAGGGGATTGACTAGCCAAGGGTCACCAGGGGAAAGTTGTGGCTGTCAGGATATGAACCTGGCTCTCCGGGAAGTGTTGGGTTGCGCCCCTTGTGGAAAACCTATGAAGGCCTCCCTCCCCCAACTTTGCACCCTGAGCCTTCCCAACTTACGCAAGAGCACCCTCGTGCCAACATCCGGAGAAACATCAGTATAAAAATACAAACGTTAAGTCAACCACTTCCAAGAAAACTTGAATTGAAATAAATTGCTGCTGCTCAGATGTTCAGAAGTCTCCAACTCCATTCATGATTCGATAGAATCACAGAATTATAGAATAACAGAGCTGGAAGGGACTTCTCAGGCCATCCGGTCCAACCTCCTTGTTCAAGGCAGGAATTCCAAATCCAAGCAGACCGGACGGAGGGCTGTCTATAACGTTCTCTTGAGGGCCTCCAGCCTTGGAGAGCTCGCCCCCCCCCTCCCCCTGAGGTCATGGGTTCCTCTGTTCCACTACTCTAACAGTTGAGAAGTTTTCCCTGCTCTTCAGCTGAAACTTGGTTTCCTGTCATTTAAGCCTATGAACTGATTACAATTTGCTCGTTCATGTCACATTTTCAAGGGTTCGGAAACATGGTGGGCTTAAAATGGAGGATGTCCTCCCAGGTTGGGAATGACTTTAGTGACAGAGAAGATGGGCCCATTTGAAGATTCTGCTTCTACCTTGGCCCTTTTAGGGTGATGCTTTTCAGGGAGAGAGGCGTCCTGCATGGGGGGCTGGTGGTAGTGGGGAGCAACTGCTCTCCCTCTCCTCTGGCCTTGCTCCCGAGTCGCGGCTGCCGTAGAGTAAAGGCTCCGAATCATTCAGCAATTACTCTCATGAAAGAAACATTGTTGTCCTGTCATGTTCCATTAAATGGTCTGTGGCGCGAGTTAAAAGAATTATTAACAGCCTTATTATCTGGCCTTCACGTTGTGCCGTGAGGGAACAACAGGACGCTTACATAAAATCTAAGAAAGACAGGCCTGGAAGCTGGCGTGAGGGGAGCGAGTGGGAAAGGATGCGCAGGGCAGTAGGACCCACACGGGGCGATGCTCCACCACGAGATCTCGAAGACTGAGCAAACGGTGCCTTGCCTTCTTTCCTTCCTCTGATGGCTTCAGCGGGAAGAGGACGGAGAAGCGTTAAGCGCGGGCTTCGTCTAGCATGAAGAGAGGGTGCCAGATTTAGAACTTGGCTCTTACTCTGACCCT
Organism: Pogona vitticeps; assembly: GCF_051106095.1. Taxonomy (NCBI): domain Eukaryota; kingdom Metazoa; phylum Chordata; class Lepidosauria; order Squamata; family Agamidae; genus Pogona; species Pogona vitticeps. Next base: position 398,136 of record NC_135800.1, read on the forward strand.
TTCTGTGGTCAATGGCAGCAGAAAGTCTGGTCTACCCTAAAAACAGGGGACCTTCTTCTCCTCTTCACTCATCGGTGCGGGAAGCTCGAACCGTCTCTTGAACTCCGGACGTCCTCGCGGGCTCCTTCCATGGTCAACGGAGTGCCGGCTCTTCTCGAGGGTCACCACGACAGCCGCCGTTGCCAGCGTGGAACGACAAGCGGAAAAAGCTCCAAGCACCCAGCTGAAACCGGCAGGATTAAGCGGTCCAAGCTAGAAAAAACCCCTGCGTGTCCCGGACAGGCCAAAGGCGAAGATCAAAGGGCTGCTGCTTCTGGTGGAAATATCTGCCCGAAAATTGAAAAACATTTGGCACCGGGGAAAGACACCCGAGGCCCTTGGGGGCAGCTGTTGCCGCTTTGCACTGAAGAGCTGACTTAGCATTGCTTGCTCGCCGGTAGGAGGGCTGGTGAGAACAGGAACCCACCCGTCTCACCGATCTGCTTCCCTTCTCCAGCCACTCTGGAATTCCTGCTCTCCGGAGCCGCTGCCTTAGCAGGGAAGCATCTCCCGGTGTTCCAAACTCCGTGCTCAGAATGAAGACAGAGGTATGACAGAATCTGCATCCTAAAGATATCAGACACATTTTGTCTTAAGATACTACTGTCCCATAACTTTGACAGGTTACTCTTCCTTGGAAATACTGGCCGGGGATTATGGTCATTCAAAACGGGTCATGCTCTCAAGCGGTGTGAAATCTGGGCTGGCAAGCCAACCGATCTGACCCAGATCTCTTTTCTAGGAAAAGAACACTCTTTGCAAGAACCATCACGAAAAGGCTGACAGTCGGTTTGGAAAAGTCCCCTCCCCAAGCTAACGGGGATCCACAAGAGCATTCGAAAAACACATCTCCACCTGCTAGGGTCAAAAAACGAGGTAGAAGCAAGGCTGGTTCTCCGGAAGGCCGTCCAAAGGAGAGAAAAGGAAGTCCTTTCTCAGACCACACCTCACTGTGGACTTTGTTGCCAGAAGGTCTTGCGATGGTGGTCATCTTGGGCAGCATTAGAAGGAGGCTGGAGAGATTCATGGAGATACGGGCCAGCCACATCTACTAGCCAAGGTGGCCATTCAAGAACTGTCTTGCTGGTCACGAGCTATAGAATCCAAGGTCACTCAGGGCGAGGGTGCTTGGAAGACCATCATCCTTGCCTTTGGTGTTCCTCAGAAGCAAATAGTTATAAATAACCTAGTTAACCTGATTGCAATGAGTTGGTTTTTGAGTAAATAGCCATATAACTAGTAATTGCGGAGTTCCTTTTGGGTCTGATGTGTCACGTTTCTTGGGTATATCAAGTCATGTGCAGTTCCTTTCAAAACTTCGTGTTACGAGTGTCTTTAGAGATGTTTTGATAGGAGTTTGAGCACAAGGACTTTGCGTTGGGGAGGGAACCCCACCCTCCAAGATTATTCCTAGATCACGGCACCCAACGAAAACCGGTGCTCCGAAAGATGGCCCTGGCTGACTCGGGGGAAAAGGGGTCAGAGCACATATGTTGCTCAGATACTTGCCTATCTGGGACACGGATCTTAATGAGGTTCAGATGCCTCAAGTATGTGTCCCGTATGTCTTTGTTATTAATCTTATATAAGAAACAGTCTCAAAAAGACTGCAGATTCGTTGGCGTGGGAGGGAACTCTGACATGGGCTGTTCCACGAGGATGCAGCGCACGATCTGTTTGCACAACACATACAGAGCGAGCTGAGAGAGCCAGAATCTCCACTTCAGCTTCTAGAAAGCCTTTGCCTTAACAACTCGGGGTCAGAGGGCGTGTCGAGGCAAATGGGACATTATCCTTCCAGGCATGCCAATCTGTCAGCGCTACGTGCCCAAGGAAGCTGTGCCATCTCCCCACTGACCCAGCAGTAAAAGCCCTCTCGTTGGCCAAATGAGCAGAATCACTATAGCGAATGTGACCAGAAGTAACAGCAGCTCCGTCTACTGCGGTTGAGTCAACTCTAATCCGGAGTACAGCCCACGTTTGGATGCCACAGTTTAAGAAATGGAAGAAGAATGGTTGAGAAGTTGGAACCTGTCCAGAAGAGGGCAAACCATAAGGTCAAAGATCTGGAAACCAAGTGGCCGAACCAGGCAAAAATCAAAACCGAAAGAAAAATAAAGAAGACCTAAACAGGGTGGCACCTGAAAAATAAACAGCTATATTTGAACGTGAGCTTCCGTGGAACAAGTCCACCGGCTCAGAGGAGTGGCTAGAGTTAGTCGAGAGAGTTTGGGGTGTTTTTTTTTTCGGGGAGACGAGAAATCTGAGAGGTGACATGATTGCCCTTTATTTAATACTGGAAGGGCTGTCAGGTGGACAAAAGAGCAAGCTTATTCTTTTTAAAATAGAGGTTGAGAAGGAAACCAAGGAAAGCGTCCTCCTTGCCCCTAGATTTCCCCATGGGAGGGGTTTATTTTTCTCCTCATGGGAAATGTCACAGGATTTTTCAGGGGGTTGTTTTTTTTCCTCCTCTCCAGAAGAAATTACCCATTTGCACAAAATTCTTGCTGTCCCTCCACAAAACTACCTTTTCGCTGCACAAGATTTCCTGGAAAGCCACGAAGCTAAGCAGAATCTGGCCATTTCTATTCAGGAATTTTAAAAAGTCAAAAAAGAGAGAGAGAGAGAAAAAAAAGAAAAAAAAAAAGAAAAAAACGGGGGGGGGGGGAAGAAAAGAGAGAGGGAAGGGGGCCAGGCATCTTGTTTTCATAGGAAGCTGGGAAATACCACGTGTCCTTGTAGAAGTTTGAACCGTATCAAGACTCCGGAAATTACTGAGAACAACATGTTTCTTGACTTCTCTCCTGCATCCATTACTCCGACATTTGGCAATGTCCTGCTTAATTCTGGCACACCGGTAGTGGTGCCATATATGTTGTGGAAGCACAGCAGAAAAGGACACTACGAGCAAAATCAAAAGATGGGGGGAACAAACGAAGTGTTATAACTATAAAACTAGACCTCGGAGCAGCACCAAATTTGCCACAGAGGTAGCAGAACATCTGCTCTTGCTCGGAGCCAAATTTGGGGATCTTTGGGTAAAAGGTGTTCAAGTTGTGATATTTTTTTAAAAAAAATAACACAGTTTTACCCCTCCCCCCAGAATCTTTTTAAATAATATCTGAGAATTCCAAAGGACCGATTTGTATAACATTGCTTTCTGGCCAATCTGGAAAAGGATCCAGAAAAAAAAAAAAAGAGAGATTTTTTTTTATGGATCCGGGTTTGGGCAAAGAATCCAGAAAAGGCTCCAGAACTCCAAGGGGGGACCTTGTAGACATAAAGCAATTGTTGGGACTGTGAATGGCAGTGAACACAAGAGGGGACCCTGCAGACCATCTTGACTTGCTGCCATGGGTGTCGTCAACCTCCAGGCTGCCCTTTGGCTACGTAAAGCTTGGCTTCCTTTTTCCTGCTGGCAATGCGGGCACGCTATTGTGCCAGGGATGTGAATCTTGACCAGAATTGAATTGATATCAATCCACAGTTTTTAAAGAATAATGGGTGGTTTTTAATATTTTTTGTACCAGTCCCAGTGATCCAAGTGGAATGTCACGCGTAGCAGGGAGCAGAAAAGCAAGGCCTTGGAAATCGGCTGGGTTTTTGTTTACAGGAGCATCTGCTTAAATGGACCCTCTACTTCCACAGAATACGGAGATGTTTTGCCAGACTCTGGAAACTTTATATACATTCGACCGATGACCGAAGAGGGGGTTGGCTGCCACGTCGCTCTCTCTAGGCAACGTGGGAAGCCTCTTGGGGATGCAAGGAAGCTGTCCAAAAACTGGAGCTGCTGCTACCGCCCAACCCCGGGGATCAGGGGCCTTGTGTAGCCACAGCTGGTGCTGTGACCAGCTGTGTGAGTCGAGAGTCTGCGTGCATATTTTTGGCCACTGTGGATGTGGCTTTAAAAAAAAAAGAGGTGAGGGTTTAGGCAGAAACTGTGCACATCACTTTTTTCCCAAGGAGGTCGCCATTTGTTTGCAGTCAAAACAATGCAACGCTTTGCTTTTGTTGCCCACAGAGTATTAGGCCACCTAAAACCTGTCCAGTCTTTCAGGTGCCCCGTGACTGCTTGTGCAGACCAAGAAGCGATCATAACGATCTGCAGATCTAAAAAGCAGAAATGCTTCTGTGCATTTGTAGAGGGTTTGGACGCCACTTTTCTCTTGGGATTTTATAAGAATCTTGGAGCTGCAGAGATGGAAAGGGGGACCCTCCAGATCATCCAGTCCAGCCCCTGTCAAGGAGGCCGGGGAGGGGCAGGGTGGTGGTGGAACTGAACTCTTAACCTCTGACCCCGCAGCCAGAGACACGAAACCCCTAAGCTAAGTTCTCAGAGCAAGGGCGGGAAGCCACTGAGAAGTCGCAAAAGTGGACAAAAGGGCCATAAAGTACTGGAACGGGAGGAAACGTGAACTCTGGACGAATTGGAAAGACGGGGGGGGGGGGAGGAGGAGGAGGAGGGCGTTCTGGCTGGCCGCCAGGGGCTCCTTGAGGAGCTGCGGCAGGACAGCCAGAGAGAGGACGACTCAGCAGCGAGGTGACCTGGAGTTTCCATCGCCTGCTGTCTGCTGTGCCTTGAACCTGATCCCAATTAGATAAACATGGCAACGCCTGCCCGCACGTCTTTTATGACTCATTTGCAAGAAATAAAGAAATGGCACAGAGACGGAGGAGGAGCCACACATTCTAAGGACCGACCCCCCTCCGGCTGCGTCCCCCCCCCTCGTCCTCCCTCCCTCCCTCTTTCTCTGTCCTTCCACAAAGGCCGCTGAGCCTCGGAGGTCACTGACAAAGCAAGAATCCAGCAGCAGCTTCTGCATTAAAAGACACCTCAGAAACAGGGGACTTTTTTGGCTTCTGGCTGGAATCACCTCGGAAGGATGTTCTGCACAGATCCTTTATTTCAGTTTTGTTTTTAAAGCTCAGTGGGCAGAGACGTCACTGGCTGGGCTGATTCCCTCCACCCACCCACCCAGCCACCCCACATTGTACTAGCAGCAGATGTGGGGCGAAGAATCACTGGCTAGCCACCGAGACATGGTGTGGGAGTGAAATCCACCAAGGTTTGCCCCTGGACCTTACTGCCTTTCCCAGGATGTTTTGTCTTCTTGTGACACACACACACACAGGACGGCAACCTTAGTCTCATCCCTTTTTGCCCCTAGACCGTTCCCTTTCTGCAGCGAACAGTAGCTTCACATGATGATGATTGATTTTTAAAATGGTCACTGCAGAGGGTCTTCCCAGGGGCCTGGGGCTTTCCTGATCGTGAGCTTTCCCCTTGGCCCTCTAGAGCCGGGAGTCCCTGCCCCAGGACGGAGCAGCCAAGGCTGGACTTGGGGGTCTCCTAGTGAGGAGGGATCAGGCCACGTGGCAGGGCTGCCGGGAAGGAACTGTCTGTCCCGAGGCAGACCGAGTCCCACATTCCCAGCCAACGGACTAATAAGAAAAACGTTCCATGAAGGCAGAAAGTTCAAAGGCCATAATTTGGTGATGGAAGCAAACTTGACTAACTTGTGAATGCAATTCACAAGATCGAAGAATATGGAAGGCTGGTTTTTCCGTAAACGTGTTCTCTACTTCTGGAGGACGTCCACGGTCTAGAAAAAGGCTAGGAGGGAAACCAAGGGAGAATGCCTTGGTGGAAAGGGCCACCCCACAGTGGACGGGGCTAGTTTGGAAGCGGGTGGCAATGGCCGCCCTCACCCAGCTTTGGTTGGATGTTTCACATCATCATCGACATCATCTGAGAAGTTCAGAGATTGGAAGGGACCCTCTAGATCATCAGGTTCAGCCCCAGTTAGGGAGGCTCAATGGGGAATCGAACCCCCAACCCGATGTAAACTACTGAGCTAAATTGCTGAACCCTAATTTTGATGTTTCACATCATCATCATCATCATCATCTTAGAATGGCGGAGAACTGCTGGAAAGGACTCTATAGCTCATTGAGTCCGGCCCCTGTCAAGGATGCACGGAAGTGGGAATCGAACCCCCAGCCTCTGACCGAAGCCCCTGAGCTACCCAGCAGTTCATCTACCACCTTTCGCTCCGGGAAGAAAGCCAGGAGGTGATGCTCTTTTGTGGAAAACGCAAACAGGTCTGGCACTCCGTCAGAAGTCTCTCCAATCGTAGCGGACGGGATCTGCACCTCCCTCCTCCTGCGGAAACTCTTGACGGAGTTTCCTACCTCTTCCCCCAAAACTCTGCAAACTTCTCCGATGGTCATTCTCAGACAGAGGAGTCATCATTACTGAGCAACGGCCGAGACCTGAGCCACTGCCGGAAAAAATGCTTGAGTGCTCCAAGGAAAGCAGGGCGGCCCAAGGCTTCACGTCCTAAATCACCTCCCACACACACACACACCCTGGGCCAGTTTGCAGGGCTCTTAACCTGGCGATCGAGCCCTCCCTGATGCTGAACCGTCCCTTAGTTCTCCTTTCCCCCGTCAGTCGTGCCAACCCCGGTCTCTCAGGCTTGGTCTGGGCCCTTTGTCTCCCCAAAGCAGGCCTGTGGTTTTTCTCCACATCAGACTCAGGGCGGGGTGTGGACGTTCAGGTCCTACCAGGCTGCCATGCGGATCCAACAGCTGGAGGCAGCAGAGGGAGAGATGCAGCGAGGTTTTCCGAAGGGTTTAGAACGGAGGTGGTGTTTGTGTGTGTGTGCTATTTGAGGACCCTTTTTCTGTAGCAAACATTCTTTGGCCACGAAGGCATATTCTTGCAACTCTTTGTCCAATTATGTGCAAAGCAGGGGGGGGGATACAATTTGCCCCATTGATGCTGATTCTGGATCCCCCTCTTGCTCGAACCTCCAAAATGGCAATTTACGGACGGAGTGTTGGTGATGGCCATTGCAGGAGTTCCTCTCACTCTCCATAATTTGTCCATTTGTTTGGTTAATTTTGCGTTTGGGGCTCCTTCACAGCCCGACATCTGAAAAGCAAAGGTCAGCCTGAATCACATATCTCCCACACCAATGGGCTTTTAGCTCTTGTCATGCGTTTTCTATAATATCTGTTCCAGCCTTAAGGAAAAGTCCAGGTTCTGCCCCGATAAACTTACACAGAAGGAATGGAAACAGGGGGAGTCTTGATGGAGAAGAGTCGAGAGAGAGGTGAGATTTTTTCAGGGTCTCCCCCTCTTGGAATTAAAAATCAGGACAGGAAGCCTTGTCCTTTATTTTCCCAGTTGAAGAAAAGAAACCACTTAACCAAATAAAAATGGCTTGAGGTGGAATTAAGCTCTCTGTTTGTCTTTATTATTATTATACGTTTAACAAAAACCACATGACGGCTCGAGGAACGAGATGTACCAGCTGGATGTTGGCCTAATTAGGCATTTTTGCATACATTGAGGCTGGAAGGAAAGAGAAGGAGGTTCAGGAACACAGGCCGTAAGCAGGAGGATCCGGGGGATCTGCTTGACATCCGCAGAAGACGGCGCAGGCGCGGAAGAAGGAGCCGCCCACGTCTTTGATTCCACTTCAGCCGTTGCTGGAGAAAGAGTCAAAAAAGGCTTCTCTGAGCAGGCGTCGAAAGATCTGGCAGAAGAGATGTGACCCCCCCCTTTGTCCAATGGTGTTTGTGGCCGGAACCCGTGGGGCAAGATGGCAACCAACACAGAAGTTCACTAGCCACGTCTCAGTATCTTGTCTCCTGGAACACTCGCTGGACAGTGCCAACCCATGACCGTCTACTCAGAAGTAAGTCCCATTGCCCCAGAACTCTCGTCAGACTTCCTCTGCTGGAATTTCACAGGCCAGTTGCCAGGAAAGGTAAAAGAGCCAGAATTGAACGGGAAATCCCAAGAAGAACAAGCCTGTTGACTCCACGTCTGTTGTGTTGCTTGCTATGCCGGAGGAGCCCCTTAGAAGTTACAGATATTCCTCCTCCTTCGGAATCTTGAGCTTGACATCAGACTTGGGATGGACAGCCCAGCACATGGAGCGGCGGACCAGGATTTAGGAGATCAAATCCCTGCTGGACCACAGAAACTCAGGGCGGCGCATGGTGGATCAGTCCCTTCTAGAACATCTTGGCCTCTGTTAAGGGCGCCATAAGTCAGAGGCCGTCCTGGGCTCTTGGCTGTCATTTTTTTAAAATTAAAAAGGCTCTCTTGCTCCCTCTAGCGGCCAAAAATATATATTTTTTTTAAATTGTGGAGTTCCAGGGGTCTGGGGAGGGGGTGCTGAAAACATAATTCCTCCTTGGTGCTTCTAGATCTTGAGGACCAAAGGGAGCTCCTTTGGCCATTCCAGAGGCCTGGAAATGCTGCTAGGCCCCAGGAGCCTCGCAGGGAGGCAGGTTCCCTGGATTTTAGGCGCTGTTGGTGGTAGTTTTTTATTTTTTTTATTCGCCTGTTTTTCAGGTAGACACACTGATTGCATCGCCCTCTTGACAAACTGAGGGAAAGAGGCCAGGCATCAATCAAACCAATGGCCGGGGGAATCCCCCCAGAGAATTTTGTAGAATCCTAGATTTGCAGAGTCGAAGGGGATCCCGAAGGGTCATCTAGTCCAACCCCGGAAATGCACACCTCAAGCATCCCTGCCAGGTGGCCATGCAAGCTCTCTTAAAACGACAACAACAACAAGGGGCTTTCCAGCGCAGGCAACGCTCCCCCCCCCCCTTCCCAAGACTGCCGGCTGGGGAATTCGGGTCTGTCCTGCTTGCTTTGGGAGCAGAGACAAGACCCAAGACCCCCCCCCCACACACACACACACTTCGAATCCGAAGGGACAAGAGGAGCATCCTCCCACGCAGACACCCCTAGATTTGGACAAGGGTGCCTCTGCGCAGGCGGGTGCAGGAGAGGGAAGAGTTCCCTTCTCCAAAATGTGTGCCTTGCCTTCCGCAGGATTCCCGGCTGGGGAGGGCGGGGAGGGGTGGAGGGGGACCGTTGCTGCGCGCACTGGTGGCAGTCTTGGGAAGCCGGGGGGGGGGGACCCACACGAAATGAGGGAAGAGGGCGAAGCGGCGCGGATGAAACTGCCGGGCGCGCACCCGCATCTGTTTCCACTCTGGCTCGTCCTCCGAGGGACCAAGGGATGTAACGCTCACCGACCCCAGTGATCGGTTGGCAGGGAACCCCACCGGGGGGGGCAGCAGCTCCGGCTGCAAAGTTCCTTCTCGCTAATGAGCAGAAAAATCTGGGCTCTCTCTCTCTCTCCCCCCCCCCAACCCCTCGCCCCCCCGCGCCCCCTTCCATCCATCCATCCATCCCTCGCTCGCTCTCGGCCAGGGCCAGCCTTCCCCCCGTCACGATCCTCCTCCTCCTCCTCCTCCTCTCGTTTTTGACTCTTTTCGCACCCGGACAGACCCGGTGCAAAGAAGGCACCGGAATGAGGACGAACGCGTGCAAAAAACTATGGGGACAGGGCGGGGGAGGGGGTTTCCCATTCCTCCCCCCCCCCCCGACAATCCATTTCCCAGCCGTGCGCCCAACGTCGCCGCCCCGCCAGGGCTCCGCTGGAAACCGCCTCCCGGCTCTCGTGGAGTTAAACTGTGTCCAGGCCCTTGTGGGCTGGGTTCCTTTTAATTTTTCCTCTTCTTCCCCCCCCCCCTCTTTTTTTTTTGTTCAGAGTCAAGAATGTTTTACTACAATTGCCATCTCCACGCAATCACCAACCTCCAAGTGGACCCTGCTCGCAGCAGCAGCAGCAGCGTTACATCGTCTGTCAGGGAAGCATGTGTTTCTTGTAAGACCGTTTTGGGCTGCGAGCCTGGGTTGGGAGGAAATGGTTTATCTCTCCCTCCCTCGCCCTCCCTCCCTCGCTTCCTCACTGTACTTTCTTTCCTCCTTCCCCCCTTCCCCCCTTCCCCCCTTCCTTCCTTCCTTCCTTCCTTCCTTCCTTCCTTCCTTCCTTCCTTCCTTCCTTCCTTCCTTCCTTCCTTGCTTGCTTGCTTGCTTGCTTACTTACTGCCCTCCTTTCTCCTTCAGAAGAACCCAAGGTGGCTTACAATAATTAAAGGACAATATTTAAGTCAGTAACAAGATTCTTTGCTGTCATTGGTGCAACAGATTAAAACACGTGCTCCCTGGGAAATAGATGAGGGCTAGAAAGCAGCCCCAAAGGGGAGACCCCCTTGTAGTGCTGATAATCCATCCATGCAATGGTGCAATTTCATGTGTCTTCGTGTGCCTGATTGAGTGGATCCATCGAAATCAACAAAACGTGACAGGCGGCTGCAGAGAGTTGACCGTCCTCTCCCTTCAGCAAGTCACAAACAAGAATCCAGCAAAGGTTTTGAGCGCACAGATGTCTTGGCGAAGTTTCAGTTGGTGCTAAAGAGAGAGAGAGAGAGAGAGAGAGTGCTTCGCAGCATTGAACTTAGGCCTGATGGTCTTCTTTATCAAGGAGAACGTGCTCTCTCCTTCCGCTGTACGCACAACCTCTCTGCTGAGCGGTACCTGAGAAAATGTTGTCCCCTACGCTTGCCGTGTTCCAGCTTTCGGAGGCTAATGGCTACTCAGAGGTGGGTGGGTGGATTGATCAGTGGAACGAATGCGCGAATGTGCCGGCAGTCGTGGCACTGGGCCTTCGCAGCCTCCTTGCAGAGCATGGACCCGGCTCAGCGCATGGGGCTGGGGAGGGCTGGGAGGAAAAGCCAGGACCCCTCCAGCCGAGGCGGTTAACCTAAACCTGCAAGGCCATCAACAGAATATAAGCGAGGAGCTGGCAACGACATGTAGGAACTCTCTCCCTCTCCCTCTGTGTGTGTTTGTGTGTTTGGAGGGGGGGGGGCTTCATGTAAACAGAAACCTCACTGTTTCCTGAATAACAATAATCGTGGACGGGAGGAAAGACAAGACCAACGTTGCTACAGCATCAGATATCACCTACAACTCACGCCACACGCACAAACACTGCTGCCAGCAAGCTTGCAAGGGTAGCTCCCAACTGGGAGAGGAAGGGGGTCGCCTTCTCCGCCATTCAGACGCCACACCCTCGTTCTGCGCACTCCCTTCATCTCCCAAGTTGCACAAGGGCCCGTGGTGGATGCTTTCGGTGCCCTCCGTTCCCCTGGTTTCCTCCACTTTGACGGCCTTTCTCGGTGGCCTGCGGTGTCACAAGAGTCCTGGGCTCTGCCTGAGCGGTTTGGCAGTCAAAGAGGGATCGGCTGGATCCCCCTTCAAGACCCCCTGCTGCGCCCCTGGGGGCTCCTGCCCGACTCCGCCTAGCAGGCTCGCTTTCGCCCAGCGGCTCCAGGCTGGGGTTGGCGAGTCTAAGCCCAGCTCTTTCCTTGGCCATGAACTTTCATCCTTCCTTTGCTAAGTTCCCATAAAACCACTTCTATGGCAGGGCCCCTCCTCAGGGCCAGCCTGCCAGGGCCAAGCCGTAGTCCTGCAAACTCCCTAGGAATTGCTCAGGGGTTGAGGTCTCTGGCTGTGGAGCCAAAGGTTGGGTGTTCGATTCCCCCATGGAGCCTCCTAGATAAGGGCTGGACTCGATGATCCCTTAGGGTCCCTTCCAGCTCTGCCGCTCTAAGATAAGCGCGCCGTTATTTGTGTTAAAGTAGCTGCTGAGTGAAAACGCAGCTGTGCTACGTTGATGACACTGTAATTGGTAACATTATTCGGGAGGATAATTTTGCTCACTCTTCTTTGGAGCTGTTAAGCTCGATAATTGCCCCTCTAGCCGTGGGCGGATCTGATTTTAGGTTTGGAAATTACCGAGGTCTGGAAATGACGCCCAGCCTTTGTTAGAAAGGCAGCAGGATTAATTAAGTTAACATGCAGTGTTTTTAAAAATGGTTTCAAGAACAGATTTCAGGTTGGCTCAAGCGCCACTGGACACTGGAAGCAGACTCACACCGTGACTCCAGAAGGGATTTTTTTTTTCCAGTTTTGCAAATGATGCTTATCCTGCCAAACACTCCTGTTCCCCTAGGCCAGTGGTTCCCGACCTTGAATAACTCAGGTGTTCTTGGACACCTGGAAAGCCTTCAGGAGCTGTAGTCCAAGAACGCCTGGGGACGCAAGGTTGGGAACCCCCGCTTGACCACAGGAGACACCCTCCTCGGGTTGGTTCATGATGACCCTCCAAACTGTGGCCTGGAGGATCATCTGAACCAAACAGGGGTTCCCAACCTTGGGTCCCCCCAAGATGTTCTTGGACAACAGTTCCCGGAAATCCTTGCCAGCACAGCTCGTGGCGAAAGGCTTCTGGGAGTTTTAACCCAAGACCCCCTTCCAGCCCAAATCAAGAAGTGTAGGATGAAATGCTTGACCCTGTACATGTACCATATGGACCACTGGACTACCAACGCTCTTGCCCTTCATCCCATGGAATCAGTCAGACAAGAAACATGAGAATATATCATGGTGATTGTCCCGCTTACTTCTCCCTCCTCGACCTATTTATTTCATATATTCCTTTGGGAGTCCAACAAAGCGGCTATTCTGTGGCTGGCTACATTCTTCAAACATGTGCTGTATGAGTTACCGAGAGATGAGTAAATAAAGGGTTCTCTCTCTCTCTCTCAATCTCTTTGTATATACATCCGTATGTACATATATGCATATGTTTAGAAGATCTGTTTTTGAGTTTGCCTGACCGTCTCCTCGGCAGCATTGAGTTTTCTCTTGGCTTCAATTGGGATTCCCACTTTTTGCTTCCCTTCCTGGGTTCGGCCACCTTGCCTTGCGTGATTTACTTTAAATTGCATCCTGATCAGGTTTGTGGGGCTCTCGGCCCAAACGTTCTGTCCAACCTTCGTGAGATCCATCCTATTACTGTAGAGACGCAGACCTTGGTAACAAGTAGCTTGTCTAAAGGCCACACAAGTTGGCGTTTTCCCCCGCCGTAAGGAACGCGGGCCCTTACCCCAGCTTGTGTTTTCATGTATTTGTTTGTTTCATATTTGTCTTGCATATCTGACCAAGGACCACTCCGGGTGTGTGTGTGTGTGTGTTATATCAAAGACACACACAGCATCATCATTAAGATACCAATTCGACAGGGCAGAAAACAAAAACAATAAAATACAAATAAACAATACAGTTGGGATGCATTAAAATGCATTCTTCTACATTTTCATGTGGCATGAACATGAACCAGCCTCTAGATGCTGTTTTTTAATTGCACACTCCCGTTAAGAACACGCTCCAGAGGGATTCCCCCCCCCCGTCATTTCTGGGATTGGGGTGTGTGTGTATGCTTTGACCAACAGGAAAGTGAGTGGCATGGTTTCTTCCACTCTGAAAAATACTGCACTGGTCCCACCATGAGAGCGTTCATGCTGAGGTTCCTCAGCACCAAGAACCTGAGGTCTGGCGCCTTGTTAGGTAAAGCAGTGACCTATTAGAAAGCGCCTCATCAGAAATGTTCTGGAGTCCGGCGTGGGAAGACGAGAGCTGTTTGCCCAAGGAAATAATTTTAAAAAGGAACCTCCTGCTGCCAGCGGTGGTGGGCCTTGCATTCTTTCCCCATGAAGTTGTAAAGGAAGGCAAGCCCGCTTGCTGCGCCAGCCTGTGGTCAGGTCTCTTCCCATCAATGGAAGAGTCACACGGTCTTTGTAGCCGGTAAGAAGGCTGGGTGAGTCAGACCAAACGCGCCCCACTCCTTCATGGCCTCTGGGGAACCTTCCAGGAGGTCCTGGCCTCCCGTCTCCCGCCGGTGATGTTCTGAGAGAGATGGACCTCCCCGTCCCATGTAGGAGGTTGCAGCGAGAGACTGCGAAAGGGGGCTAGTAATAACTGAAACGAAGCAACCCCTGTGCACCTGAAAACCCACCCAAGGAGCTGGAAGTAAGCACGTGTGGGTCCAGGGGGAAAATCGAGCAAGCACCGGTCGCTCATCCCTGGGGTGGGTGGGTGGCCGGCCAAGCACGGTCAACGTTGTCTTGCCCTCGTCGGCGAGATGCCAGGGGCGCCTTGAACACGCATAACGTCAACCATGGTTCCCTTTTAAGAAATCCTGATGAAGCCACTCTTGCCCATTCATTCCACATGGCTTGTTTGGAGGCGCTTCTTAATTCCCTTCGGCGTGAAGGGAAAGCGGCCCAGGGGCTCGGTGGTGGCCCAGTGGGAGCAGCAGAACCCACCACCAACACCACCCCTCCGGCACGTTGTGGCTTCCTCGGGTGGTCGCCACTGTTGGCTGGGCAGAGATACAGCTTAACCTGGGCAAGGATCACCAGGTCTTTCGGAAAAGACCGCAACCGGGATTCCTTGCCCACCCTCCTCCCATTTTGCATTCCAGCTCTGATTTACTCGCTGCAGGTGACACTCCCCACCTGCTGTCAACCAAATTAGCACACACCCCTCAAGTTTATGACACGGCCACAGATGTACCATGACAGTTATGTACTGCAGAGAAAAGGGGGGAAACCCTCCCAAAAACCCCTCCCTCAAATCCAAAATATTTTTAAAAAGGGTCCAAACAAGAGACATTTCTCATTGGTGAAGGTGCGTAGCATTTTGACATCACCCAGCAAGGGATAATGGCAGGAAATAAGGCCCAAGTATAACTAAAAGCCATTAGTTTTATCCAGTCGGTTGCAGTCATGAAAAAAGGATATAGAGATTAAATAAAGTCAGAGTAGAAGTTATATTGGGGGTGGGAATGATACAGAAGAGAAGCAAGTCTGATGGACTACTTTGAAGAATCTGCCATTTTAGAAAGTGAAATGAAAGCTCTCTTGAAAGCATTCGGAAGAAATAAATAACTGGGATAGATGGGATACTGATAAAACTGCTCCAATCTGTGGGAACCGAATCTGTCAAAATTGTAACAAGAAATTGCCAATAAGTATGGGAAATGTAACAATGGCCCAAAGACTAGACACCTTCAATGTACATTTCAACCTTCAAGAAAAGAAACGTTTCAGGAAGGAGCAGGAGGGAATGCATTCAGACGGGCGCAGAGGCCTAGAGGAACAGCTGGGCCCTGTTGCTTTGCCTCCATGGCGGCCAAGACAATCCGAGGCCCATTTTGGTTACATTTCGTGTCCCGTGGAGGTCAGATGCTGCTCTGCATTCCTGGAGGCTTTAATAAATGGTTCTTAATGAAGACATCTGTGCGCGACTCAGTTGCGCTGCTTCCCATTTTCCAAAATAGCTGGAATCAAGACCAAACCCTGGAAGCAAGAAACGATGAATCTGAGAGCGGGTCCCCCCCCCCCGTGTTGTTCCTACCAGGAAGCAGGAGAAGCAGCAACGACCAGAGAGGGAGCTACCTAGGAAGACCCCCCACACACACACACACACCTCTCTGCCCTCCTTGGAAGCCAGGCAGACCCTCCTCCCTTGGCTCAGCCATACACAGAAGAAGAACATGGAGGAGGGGACGCCAAGCATTTTCCCCCAGCCTCTGCCCTACCGTTTATCATGCAGCTGATGACACGCAGGACATATGGAGCTGTGCATTAACCTTGTACGTCGTTTGAAAGGAAGCCCTGGGATGCATTCCATCGGACCCAGTAATGCCGTGGAAGGGGGCCAAGCAGCCCGATCCTTCCCTGAACTCCACCGCTCTCTCTCCTCCCCCCCACCCACTCCCAGCTTTCCTTCCTGACTTCCATCTCTCCAAGCTCAGCTTTGGCATTCCCATCGTAGGACCTTAAAGGAGCAGCTCAGCTTGGGGGCCGTCTCCATCCTTTGGGCTTAAACCACGTCAGGAAACCTGAACCGTCCGACTAGGGCAGCCCTGTGTCTTCTTGCTGGGAAGGGGGGTCTTGTCTCTGCAGGGACGCCAGAGGAGAACCATCCTTTGGAAGATGTCTTCCATAGGAAGGGACACCCAGTCCACACCTTTTTGTTGTTTATTTAGTCATTAAGTCGTGTCCGACTCTTCATGACCCCCTGGACCAGAGCACGCCAGGCCCTCCTGTCTTCCACTGCCTCCCAGAGTCGGGTCAAATCCATGTTGGTCGCTTCAGTGACCCTGTCCAGCCATCTCATCCTCTGTCGTTCCCCTTCTCCTCTTGCCTTCACACTTTCCCAACATCAGGGTCTTTTCCAGGGAGTCTTCTCTTCTCATGAGATGGCCAAAGGATTGGAGCCTCAGGCACACAAGTCATTGATCAAAACCCCCCACGCACATAATTGCACCCCTAGGTATCAATATGGAAAAAGCCATTGTATACTCATCAGGGTCCTCTTTCCTCCTCCTTTTTGGTGATGTGGAAGGTGTCTGGTTGCATCACAGCCTAAGCTTTCTCTCCTCTAATGCCTTGCACATTTAGCATCCTTGGTTTCATTGTTGGTCACTGGGAGACAAAGGGGGCCCTGGTCTTCTCCCCCTCCTATTTCTGTGACACACAAGATCAGACCCAAAGACAAAGGAACACGGCAGTTTTCTGACTGCTTCTACGTCTTCTCTTCTACTGAAGCAGAAAGGGAAGTTCACACATACCACCAGTGCTTCGACCATGTACGTAAGAGACAACGAGGCCCGGAAAGGCCCATTAGCTCTACTTTCAGCTGCTGACTCCGTTGTCGAAACAGCCTCTACTTCAAGGGCTTGTTAACCAAATCCAAGTGTCTTCTCCACACGGCTGAATGGCTTCTGGTGGAAAAAAAGCCCAATAAATCAAAGATGCTTGTGGACTGATTAAGAAACCTCCATTAAACCTGACTCATAGTCTAAAAATCCGCTTGGTCAGGACATGTGGCTGCCAGCGAATGACGGTGCTCAAAAAAAATATAGAAAACTCATCCACACCAAACCCTTGATTTTACAATTCAGATGGACGAAAATAAACTACATGAGGACGGCCTTTCTTTGCCCTCCTTAGAATTCTCGAGATAATTTTATCTAAGCAGGCATTTGGACTTTGGTAACCCACTTTCCCTTCTCTCCAAATATTCCCTTTATCATTTGCTTCATTGACTAATCTTGTTGTTTTAGACTTATTTTACCTGTATGTCATTTTGAATGCACAGGCAGAGAGACCTGGTGTATAAATAAGTTGGGAAAAATAAATGAAGATGCGTGAGGCATTCATGATTTATGGGGGGGTAGGGTACGCGGTCCTAGAATTGAAGAACTGGAAAAGACAAGTCATGTAGCCCAACCCTACGTCCATGGCGGAATGTACGGCTAAAACATCCTTGACAGATAGCTGGTTAATCTCTTTTTGAAAAAAAAAATCTCTGTCCTGCTATCAGACAGTACCTACTGCCAAGAAGTCTTCCCGATGCTTGACCAGAAATCTATACAAAGAGGAAGGACATAATTTTGATGGGATGTCCATCCTTTTTTGGAAACGTTGTTGTCCTTCCTCTCTAGGAATAAACCAGGATTAAAACGGGGGCGATCATGGTTGACGCAATATTGCCCCTAGTGGTGACTCACCTTATGGCGTGTAGGAAAAGAAGGGTTGGGGGTGTTCTCTTGAGCTGACCTTCAGATCTTTGGGTGATCCTGTTCACCCGCAAAGCCCTTGTCTGAAGAGCAGGCTAACATGCGAGCTACAGGAAGCGTGGCAAGCACCGTGGATGGCAACCAGATGTTCTCAGCACTTAAGGAATTACTTCCCACCTCTAATAAAAGATTTATCTGGGGTGTATTGTTTGGTCCTTCCCACCTCTTCGTTTGCTACCACTTTTCTTCAGTTACGTGCCTTCTTCTGTTCTTCCAGACCACAGCCTGAGATCCATTCCATCCTTGAAGCGAGCCTCGTGCGCTCCGAGTCCTGCATCTCTCCTCTTGCAATCGTGTTGCTTTGAACCGTGTTCTGATTTTGACCCCACTTCTGCTACCCTCTGGATTAGGCACGGATAAAATTTCTGCAACCCCCTTTGTAACTTAGATGAAACCGGACGGGACCTGGATGCCCAAAGGGGGTCCGGCATGGACACATCTGTAAGGGACACCCGACCCACGAGTCTGAATGAAGTCTTTCTCTTCACATTTTCTCATGAGCCACAAAATTCCCCAATGCATGGAGCAGAGAGCTTGTGAAATGAGGGTGATGCATTTCTTGCTTTGAGACACTGACTCATGCCTCTCCATCCATGCTCTTCATTTCCCATGGATCTATTCCCAGGGGGGGAAGCTCCTGGGAGGACTCCCACAGATTCCCCCTTCTCCCAGTTTCGCCACAGCATTTCCTTGAAATCTGAAGCCCCTGCCCACTACAAAGCATTAGCATTCAAAAGTATCAGGCGCAATCAATCAAGATTATAAAAAAACATTGGCTGGTATTATATAAGAGATACAACTAGCTTTAACCAAAAACCTAAGTATCCATTAAATATCAGCCCAGTATGTATGCTGTTCCTAATATTGCTATTTTTTGTAGCCCTGATTGTGTTATTTCAGAGATCTGCAGCTGACAACTGTTTTTGCTATTGTCGTTGTCATCATCATTGTATCAGTCTTTATCTTCTTGCAATTTCAAGGGCTTGGCTCTTACTTTAAAATATATTCCACAGTGGAATTTGTAATACTAAGTTCCAGGATGGCAGGTGGGGTGAATAAAAGATCCATTTTAGCGAGCCGGCTATGGGGCTGGGGACAGGCTAACAGCCTCTCAACAGACCCCCGTCTGGAGGGAGATAAAGCTGGGCACATCTGGAGGACGAGCCTCACTTTGGCTCCCAAGGCAGGAAACGGAAATTGCTTGGAGAGCCAACGGTCAGACCGGGGCCCGTCGGAAGTGGACGGAGCAGGGCGAGGCAGGGCTGGACAGGAAAACGCTTGGCAGCCAAATGGCAGGGAACAAAGCAAAGCAACCCTGGAAGGATGTGCCTGCTCAGACAGGGAGCAAAAGTTTGGAACAGCTGGGCATCAGGGATGGAGCATCTCCCCAGCCAAATTGAATCCAGAGCCGAGATGACACGGGAGACCTGGAGAAAAATGCAGATCCCAGTCGGACTCCTGTTTTCCTCCTGGGACCGGGGACCCTGCTCCCGTTGAAAGGGAGAAGGGGAAACATTCCCCCCCTCCCTGTAGCGCTTGGCTTGGGCTTTTCCTTCCACCTGAAGATCGAAAAATTGGCCACTCCATTTTTGATCCAGTTAGGTGATCAGCCTTCATCCCTGGGTCCCGGTTGGATCTGTTTCAGCAGACGCATCATACTGCATATTATCCTTGGGCCTCGCGGACAAATCCGTCACCCTTCGCAAAACCAGGTTGCAACTTTGCTCTCATGCAGTTTGGATGTACTTTCCTCGTGAACTTTTGCGCTGATGTGAATCTGTAGTGATAGCTAGGAAGTATTAATAGCTAGGTCAGGTCAGGGAGAACAAGTGCCTTCCGACTGTGGAGCTAAGGAAGGCGAAGGCTTCCCCCTTGGGGAGCCGAGCGTCTGCACAATGAATATATCCATATCAACAGTCGTTTCATTAGCTATCTGCGATGCCATCTGCAATCAATTAGACGTTGAGCAGGAATACGGTTTAGAGCAAATGTGTTTTCTCCATAAGCGTTGCAAGAGGGGGACCTTAGAGATGTCGGGGGTCCAAGGTGAAGCCCTTCCACATCCCTTGTGCATTCCAGAAAGATATGCCTTCCTTCCTTCCTTCCCTACAGAAAATACAAACACTATGGCTTTTACTGGATTGTCATCTGAGACACCTATGTATGTGATCCCTTCGAAGCAAGTGAGTCGTTCCCTTCTGGTTATGGAAAGTTGGAAGGTTGACCGAGAGAGAGAGAGAGAGAGAGAGAGAGAGAGAGGCACGCAGAGGGATCCTGCAGGCTTGGGCTTCGCGGATTCACCTCAGTTCCCCCCACTGCTGCCCCACCCTCTCCCTTGTGATAAGAGCATTCTGTCAAAATGAATCAGGAGAACCAAGGCATGCAGAAAGACACGGTGCTGGGTTTTTTTTGGGATTGTCTTGGCATGTTGGCCCAGGGAACATCTGCTCTCTGCATACCAAGCACGTCTCTGCTTCTCTTTGCTGCTGTTTGCTCAGGTGGAAGCAGTTCTGCCTCTTCTTTTGAACAGCTGGCCCTGTCTGCAGCTCCCTGCCTGCTTGCAAAGAGAGCAGGAGGAAAAGGTCTTCTCTCTTTTTGTCCTTGGGGGTGGGAACACCCCGGGGGGTGGGGAGTCTTACATTTGGGAATTGGGTGCTATGTTTCAGCTGGAGCTCCAGAAGACACAGTGAAGCTCCTCCTGAAAACGGCACCATTAGCTCATGTCTTTCCTCTCTCTACCCCTATCTCCACCAGTAGCCCAGAGATGTCCAGAAATGGGAAATGTATGATGGGATGTTATCCACAGCCTCCAAATGAGACAGCTTCAAAGGGAGATGGGACAATTTCATTCATGGCAATGAATGTCTCTGGGTACCCGTCATAATGGCTCTCCAGAGACAGCTAAATAGCCCATCAGTGCCTCATTAATGGCAGATCTGGAAAACACAGTAGGAAACCATAAAGCTGAAAGAAGCAATCAACAGGAGAACAATGACCTCGTAAGACCACTCTGGTTAATCAAACTATTTGCGGCTCCAGAAATGGCAAGGCAGCAGGCCTAGATGACCTCCACGTACAACAGACAAAACATTTTGGCACAAAGTGTCTCCTTCTTTTCTTTAACAACGGTCTTGACTCAAAGAAAAGCTTTTTTTCCAGAACATCCAAGAAACCTGAAGGAACAGCAATTAATGCCAGGAGAGAGAAGGGAAACTACTCAGCTCTTTTAAAGGATGGTGCCCCAGGAAAATGTAGTCCCCCATCCCATGACTATGGATCCGAGTTGGCAGAACCAATGTGATGGGCTGCCTGAGTGGGATTCTTAAACGGATGGCTGCGCCTTATTGCTTTGCGCTTTTGCTGTCATTTTTGTTTACCATCTTTTAGTGTGGTCTTTTTAAAAATATATATATATCCTGGTTTTAGCTTTATTGTCTTTTAATGATTTAATCTGTGTTGGGTCCTTTTAAAGGATATCTCCTCCACATTGGTTTCACTTCCCTCAGAAATGTTACATGGTTTATCCAAACTCTCTCGTTTTCTTTCTTTCTAAAGGTCCTTAATATTTCCCAGAGGTTTGCCCTGAGCTGCACAACCTCCTTCTTTACCTTTAATTTTTTTTTTACATGCATCCCGACTGCTTTGCTGTCTACTCCAGTGGTCACCTGGAAATCTCCAGATGGGTTCAGCCACAGTTCCAGAGCCCTGTATAAGTGGGGCAGATGTGAAAGACCTCCAGATGGCCCCACATGGAACAAAAACAGATCCCTTTGCCTTCTCCAGAGGAATCCGGTCATGCAACCGATCAAATTCTTTGCTGCATCTAAACCTCCACAAACAACTTGTCTAAGAAGATGTTTCAACACTGACCATGACATTCCACCTTAGTCAAAAATCAATATCTTGAGATACCCTTGGACTCATTTATGTATATAAAGCATGTCAAATGCTCAAGAGGGATCCTGCAAATTATAAAAATTGTGTACTATCTCAGAACATCATTCCATTGCACGGTGATGGGTGGCGGCAGTCGCTGGCATAATTAGCCAGTTACAGTGACCTTGAAAAACAACTTTTTAAGTTGGAAACCCCCCTCTCCTTTCCTTTCGCTCCTAAAAAGGAGCCCCGCCTGCATAAGACCTGTCCCACAAGGCAGGTCTGTAGGATTTTCGAGAAACAGCAACCCGAGCAAATGTATCAGCCATGATGGGGAATTATTATGTTTCTTAGACATGTGTTTTTAAATGGAGCAGATGTTCGCCTTTTCCGTGTCTGCCAATTCTTTCAGTTTTAATAGCTGCTTGGGGAGCCTTGGCTTTATTTATTACCTTTGAAAGCAGGGGCATGATGTCAGGTTTTCAAGGAGAAACGCTGGCTATTTCCCTTCTCCTCATGCACAAAACACACGCTCCATCCCACTAAAAGGACATGAGCCATGGAGGAAGATCTTTTTCTCCAGCGAGTGAACAACCAAAGTTGGCGGAATCCGCGTTCAATAGAAGTCAGCATTTTACCTTAGCATGGCCAGGGGTGGACCCTGGAAGAAGTCAAGGGTGAAGTAGGTTTCAAAGCAAGTGACTACACAGCATGGGAAACAAACCAGATAAACTTGAACTCTTGACACAGGGAGGCAAATATGATCTAATAAGCCTTGTCAAGCTCTGAGGAGTCAATAGGACTGGAACATAATAACTAAGAGATTTAACTGAAAATAAATGGACTAAGTAGACAGAAAGAGGAGTTTTGTTGTTGTTATTGTTGTTACATGCATTAAGTTGCCTCTGACTTATGGCAACCCTATGATTGAGTGACATCCAAAATGTCCCATCCTCAACAGCCCTGCTCAGCAGACAGCATTATGTAAAAATGATGTGTACATCTGCTTTTTCTGGTGTGTAGGATGCTCTTGAAGTTCTTACTGTGTTTCCCTGAAAATAAGACAGGGTCTTATATTAATGTACAACAATCTACATTGATTCAAACACAGTCATGTCATCTTCTTCTGGTTGCTGCACAAGGGTGGAGGGCGGGGTTTCACTTCACTGGGGCTTATTTTGGAGGCAGGGCTTATATTACGAGCATCCTGAAAAATCCTACTAGGGCTTATTTTCAGGTTAGGTCCTATTTTCGGGGAAACAAGGTACTTCTTGCATATATATATATATATTTACATAGGTTTTCTTTGTTCTATACGGCTCTTCCTGCAATTTTGGAGAGTGGAAAAAAATGTTCCTTAACTTGGCATCTTGCATGGAAAGTTTTAGACATCTGATCAGAATCAACACATGCACGGGGGGGGGGGTGCTCAGGGGGAGACATCTGCCAGCGAATGGAGGCCAAGTAGAGACAATTAAGCAGATCTTTGCAATACATCTCCCCCCGCCCCATCAAAAAGGCAAAAATATGCATGTTGATAAGGATGGATGTGAGCAGCCAGTCAGCAACCTTGTAGGATCACAGAGTGAGGGAAACGGGTAGAGGGGACCCCACAGAGACAACCGCTCCCCCATGCCGAAGCGGGAAATCCACAGCCATGAATGGAAGAACTAGGAAACCAACCAAGGAAAGAAGCAGGAAGCAAGAAGGGAAAGCCTGTGTGGTTAAAAAAAGCTGTAGCAGAAGTCTCTGAAGGCAGACCTCAGTGGTGGAGCCTACAGGATGATTTTACGCCAGCTGCTGCCGCTTGGCTCTACGTCACCGGGCTGATGTGACAATAAGGCTGCACGACACCCGCAAGGAAAGGAGAGGTGGGGGTTTGTGATAGATTCAGGACTTCCATGACATAGATGGCAGAGGGGGCGGGAATCCATTTTTCCAGGCCATGTCCTCAACCTTTGGGTCCCTGAGAAGGAGCTGCTGGATGTCCAAAGCACCTGGACCAACATGTAGGCATCCGGGTCAAAGGCTCCTTAGCCAGACCTTCTGAAATGGGGCCTCGCCTCCATCTTTTCCCTGCCTCTTGTGCTCCTCCCTTCTTGAAGTCTTGTCTGTGGCAGTGAGAGACATTTCCTCCAAAGAGGACAAGCTTGATTGGTCCTGGCAGCTGCTTAGAAAGTGGTGGAGGTTTCCGGAAGTTTTATTCCCTCTGGGGACCCAAACTTGGGAACCACTGATCTATGCCCTGGTCTTTCAGTTGAGGTGGTAAAACCCAGCATTTCCCCAAGGGGCTAGTTCTGAAGTGGAGGCCTCCATGCCCAGAACAATGTTGCTGCTGTATGGATGCCCCCCACCCTCCTTTAGGGACCTCCTCATCAGGCCAGGCAGCGGATCCTGGAGGTCTCCACGCTTGGCTGGAGGGAGTAATCTGGGGCCTGAAGAAGCCACCGTCTACCGAGGGACACACTGGGAGCTGTCCTCGGTCCTGCAACATTGGCCTGCCTTGCTACCCGATGGGCTTTCGAGACCAGGCTAGACACCTCACCCTACTCCACAGGGTTAGTGTGAAGATAACCCAGGGACGGGAGATTCGGCTCTCTTCTTTCGCTGCAAAGACCACAAAAAGACCCAGCCCCTTGAGGCTGAGCAGGCGGGCCCCGAGCCTCTCCACCCCGGCTACACTAAGGAGGTGCTTGCGGTGGGCATTTTCGGTACAGGCACTCCGTTGGTGGGCCACCTAGAAAGCTCACTGCACATGTGCTATTCGTCATGCAATTGTCCTTTGACAGGGCAGAAGCAAAATGATTATCCACTTCCAGGCGTCTTCTTCCTTCCAACTCTTGGCATGCCCTTTGGGTGGCTGCCTTCCACACTCTGCATGGCCACCAGGGAATCTGGCTTTTGAACACGGCAGGGATCCTGAAGGTCATACACTCCACTTCCTGCCTTGGTATTTGCTTTGACCCTGAAAGCAATGGGGGTCTCCTTTTTTCACACCCCAATAAATCTAGACAGAGCCTGTCCATTCTAGAGACTCATAACCTTAGGGATGTGTCTTCTCCACAGCTCTTTCTAGGCATAAATGATCAAGACGCCAATGAATCATCTTCTAAGTGCATGCAGACTGGAATAAACATTCTGTGGCCCTTATAAAATCTCCATAATAGTGACAGAAGCACAGAATTGTAGAGCTGGAAAATATCCCAGAGTCATTTCCTGAAACAGGAAATCGACAGTTAAAACATCCTTAATGGATGGCGGTCCCCACTGCTGTTTTAAAAGCTCCACCACCTTCCGAGATAGTCCGTTCTGCTGGCGATCTGCCCTTACTGTCAAGAAGTGTCTTCCAGACATTTAGTCAAGCAGAAAACAAAATCGTTCCCTCACAACGGTCCCTCAAATATTTGAAGATGGCAAGTCCATCAACCTTGGAAGGGTAATGTAATGATGTCAACCCAATTCAATGAGGTTGAGTAAGAGATCCCACAACGGACTGAGCCGGATCATCCCGAACCTTCAAGAGGTGAGCATGCTTCAGGCATGTGCGTTTTATGCTTGATGACTACAGCATCGAGGGGTCACCAGCATGTGTGAATGACGAAACGGCAAAGACTGCTCTTGCACATACAACGTTTCCCCGCATGCTTCCAGTGGTCTGTAAGCTGCCAAACGTGAGCGTTCCCAAGTATGAGGTCAAAAATAAAGAGGCCATCCAGTTACATTTATTGGAACTGTACTGTAGGTTCATAACTGCTGTGAAGGCCAACATGTTTCCAGTCGTCGGTTGAGATCCTTGCCCTGGTAGAGGACACATAAAGCCTTTTTTTATGGCATGTTATATTATCAAGAACATGTGCAGGAATGAAATAAAGTTCAAGATCTCTGACTGAACTTAGCTCCAAGGGATCTCGCATCCCAGTTATTCCGAACAGCTTCCGCTCGATAAACATTGCGGGCTGGACGAGGCATTCCACCGAATCCAGCTGCAGCGCCTTCTCGAGTGAGTTGCATGTTCGAGGGTGAGTTGCATGTTCGAGTGTCTCTCTCTTTCTCTCTCGCTCGCTCTGGAGAGAAAGTCTCCCCTGACATAGAGGAGCAAGCCCACAACCAGCTTTTCTAGCTTCTTGGGAAGCTAGGTTTTTGTGTGCAAAGAAGACTTTAAATGGATGGATGTTCAGAAATGCGACACCTTCGCTCTTTCTTCACAGTTTTGGGAGCTCTTAGAAAGTCGGACTGACATCAGCCATGGAGCGACGTTACTGAACTTGTGTTCCATCTGAAACGAAGCAAGCGTTCCTCAGCTCATGTCAAAAGTGTCAGCAAATTCCATGTCCTATCTGTCAGCAGCTCTCGCCTCTTCCTGGTAACCATCCACTGAGTTTCAAGGGTCTCCTAGAATTATTTGTTCCTCACCTAACATGTGGAATCGAAAAGGATCCTTGAGGTGCTGACCTTTAGCAATTTATATGGGAGGAAGTTTTGTGGGGAGTCATTCCTGCTCATTGAGAGTAAACTTACTTTAGAGTAAACTTCATTAAAAGGGGCACTGCACAATGCTACATCACCGACAACCGAGAAATATTGGTATCAGAGGCAGATATTTGCAAATATTGGTACCAGAGGCAGACATTTGCAAATGTATGCATTCGTAGAGTTGGCCATGAGGAACCTCCTTGGATTGGGTTTTTCCAAGGCAGGTTGTGAATCCCCATGGAAACGCCATCCCAACCTTATCTCTCGGTTGCTGTCTGCTCTCCAGCAGTTTCAGATGGAGGTCACATTCCAGCAGAGATCGTTGCCGGCGGCCTGGAAAGTGAAGGAGTTACCAGCAGCGTTTGCCAGGAGAACCAAGCCAACTCCAGCCAAACACATGTAGACCAGATTCTTGCTACACAAAGAAACAAACGCCATGTTTTTTGACATGCAAGGTCCTCGCTCTCCAAGGGTCGAGTGGCCACCTTCAGAGCGACTTGCATATAACAACATCTGGATGCCCCGGAAAATTGGGAGAGGAAGGTCTGATGATTCCAAACCAACAGCCTTGTCTGGAACGAAAGGCCTGCTCTTAACAACCATCACATTCTACGTAGGTCGCAACAAACACACCTTTATTCTCCTGACCTGCTGTTTCATAGAGTGGCTCATTCCTCAATTAAAGGAGAAGGAGAAGGCAGCGGATCTACCGCCTCTCCATGCATCATCAAGAATGTTTCTGCTTCAGAGCAACCCCCTCTTCCTTGTCCTTTCCTTTCCGATAAGGCAGACACAGAGGTCTGTGGCCAAGTTGAGCAAAAACCTCTCTCCCGTGAAATGTTGCTGGCCCTGCAGAGGAAGAATCCTGCAAAGTATACAGCCCGTTCAAAGCCCCCTTTTGGCAAAGGTCGTGATGCCGAACCCAAAGGAGTCGCTAATCCTTTGAACCCCTTCTCCGAGGACGTGCTACCCCTTCCTCTTTCGCCTACATCAGAATGACCTCATGTTCATAAGCTGAGGAATTTCCAGCCGGGGCTGCCAAGCAACTTCAGCTGCTAAATTAAAGTTTTCACCTTCCTTTGGAGAGCGTTTCCCCTCTCTTGTTCTTCGCCTTTCGTTCTTTTCAACATTAAATTACACCAGCAACAAAGGATGGATCAAGGCATGCCATGCATGGATAGGATCCCGTTCGCACCCACCGAGAAGAATGAAACCAGGAGCCGGCGGGGGGAAGGGGGGAAAGATCTAATAGAACTTCCAGACCTTCAGGTCCCTCAATGACGGGACAATTTGTCTTGTCTACACGAAGGCAGACATTTGTTAATTTTAGAGGGTGGAGTATATTTTCTGATTGGAACAACTGCGCTCCAATGCGATTCAGTCCAGGGAGAATCTACCAGACCTTCGACTCCCTTTTTCTTACAGAAGGTCTTCTTCTGCGGAGCAACCGAAGATGTTCTTGGACAGGTGCTCCTTAGAAACAGCACGACAACCACCGCAAAGTTGGGTGAGTTGCAGGAATGAATGATGTCAGCGGAGGAAAATCAGCCCGCCTGCGTTTCCTCCTTGTTCATGTTGAGTTCAATCTAAGGGTTTTTTTTTTTCTTTCCAAGAACTCAGCAGTAATTTGGAGACACATTCTCATGGTGGTCGATAAAATCCATGGAAAACATGTATCTGGCCCAAAAGGAGGCTTCCAGGACCTTACATTTTCCCACTTGTTCTAGGGAACCCTACTGTGGGCTATTTTCCAGATTTCATTCTTCCTGCCCTGGCTTAGTAAGGTCTCCAGGACACAGAGGTGTTTTCCAGCATAGCCCTAACCCCCTCGACTTAATTGGTCTTATCTCCACAGAGGCTGTTGAAACGTCCTGGGAGACAGCTTGCCCTTTGCACTGACGGCTAATCTTGCACTCACAACAGACAGGTCCAGATGCTTAATGAAGGCAGCAGAGCTGCAAAGAGCAAAATCAGTGATTAGGTCTTGCTATTGCCGTGCCTAGAGATACTCAAAGTGCAGGGGCCCCAAAGCTAGCAAACTTCCTCCAGTACTTGAGAAGAGAAAACAACAACAGTCAACAAGTTTCATTCCAAATGCAACATTAATAAAGTCAATGAATTTAAGACGATAACGAAAAGCTCATGAAAAGCTAGGTGGCTTATGGGAAAGAGGCGCCTGGCCAAGCAAAGTGGCAAATGCCACGGCAGGAACACCCACCACCCCCAGCTGGCAAACCCGACCCACATACGTTCTGGATTTAACATGGCCAACCTCTGGTCATACTAAGAAGGAAAGCAATCAAACTGTTCTAGAAGAAGGTGGCTTGCACGTGGATGTGAAAAAAGAATGCAACCCATTTCAGGTTCCCCTGAAACTCCTTGTCGTAGAATGTTTCTCTTCGCTCCATGCCAGCCTCCCAGAGTAACTAATACTATACTTGGCCCTGTGTAATCAATTCCTCCACTGAGTAAGGAAACAGAATGACATTGCATTACAAATATAACCTACATTGCTTCTTTTCTGGTGTAATTGTTACATTCGCCCTGGACAGATTACATCTTTCCGCGGTTGCAGGAATGTTATTTGTGTCCAGAGTGAGTCATCGTACCCCAAAGGCTGAGCAAGAGAGGAAGACGGCCCTTTTCACAGTGGAATGGAAGGTTGAGATTTTAAAAAAGAGACCCATGTTGGCCATCGGTCAGGGTTGCTTGAGCTGTTGACCCCCCTGCCCTGGCAGAGAGCTTGACCGGATGACCCTTGCGATTCTGTCCAGCTCTGCCACCCTGTGATAATTTATCCATCCCCATGGATGGATTCTAATCTCCTGCTTTGGGATGAGTGTTGGCTTGGAGACAAATGTAGCTGCACCAAGAACCCAACGATAAATGGATCCACCAGTTTCTCCTAACCTTGCACCTCAATCTCTGGGGGTTTGGGAGCTGGCCCTCCCTGGCCTCTTTACCAAGCAAACGCCAAAAGAGGTTCATCTCTGGACAGGGCTCTAGACGTCAGCCTGAGCCACCACAGTATTGGTAGGGATGGTGGGAGGAAGAGAAGTCCCTTTCCTGACCTCTTTCACTTTGGGGGTGCACATGAGGAGCAGCAACCAGGGTGTGTACCCCAGTCTTTTCTAGCATGAGGGAAGGGCAAACACCCTCCTCGACTTGCTTTCGGCTCTTCTTTTAGGTAGTTTGACAGCTTAGGTCCAGAGAGAGAGAGAGAGAGAGAGAACTGAGGGAAGATGATGGACCAGTCCAGAAAGCACAGCTGAAAAGCCCTCAAACATGGAGCCGGAAGCATTGCAACGCCTTACAGCAGACAAAAAATTCAAGCAGAACCATGCCAATAGAAAAAGGATTCCTCCACCCTCTTCTGTGTGGTTTAATGCTTCCCCCGAAGAACAATCAACAGAGAACGGAGTCGGTTACTTACACTTTCCAGTTTTTTGAGACCGCCTCCAGCCCTCACCAAACCTCGCCAGCCCTCCCTTGCCCGAAATTGGTCTGTAAGAATGAAGCCATCTATTTACAGTAGCTGAACTCATCCAGGGCTCCTCTGGGACTGATTAAGGATCCTCACATGTCGGAGAACGCTGTTTTCTGTCTGAGAAGTAACTTGGGTTTGGCACCTCCGGAGTAATACCAGTGACTGCATTTGATGAAATATGCCCAAGCTTTAAAATAAAAAGGAAATAAATAATAATAAAAGGCCAAGGCCAAAATGATGTGGGTGGTGACTGGGGTTTTTTTGATCAGGAAAACAGGAGCAGTTAGTGTTCAAATTCAACCCATGGCCCATATTTAGTAAAAGTGGAGAGGTGTGAACTTAGACTCGTTAGGTTCAAAAGACTGATTTACACACTTATAATCCAAGGTAGCCTTAGAGACTTGTTGAGAAACAGCCTTGATGTTGGCTTTGTGTTTGGGTGAGAAGTGGAATGGAAAAGGGGGTCCCTTGCGTGGTGTCATTTTGTGAATGGCAGTGAGCACAAGAGGGGATCCTGCAGACCATCTTGACTGGTGCAATGGGTGTCGTCAACATTCAGGTCGCCCTTGGCTACATAAAACTTGGCATCTTCTGTCCTACTGGCAACACGGGTACAATATTGTGCAGCAATATCGGTCCATCTCCCGGGTTTTCAAATGGTGGCTACAGGAGTGCCCTATCCCACATTCATGAAACGGAGGTCTTTGCTGAAGAACTGAATCTTCTCTTGAACACCTCCAGCGTCACCTCCACTCATCACCTCTCGAGGCAACATCCATAGGTATTTGAGGATGGATAGCGAGGGATCATGACATTTCTGCTGTCAGGATGGCTCCTTCCTCTCAATGTCTTCTGGCGGACACAAGAAAAGGGAAGGTCAGTGGGATCACGTAAAAGTGCTGCCGTGAGCTTTGGAAATTCCGGGCATGCCTCCAAGACAGACCTGTTTCAGGACAATGCTCCCCGATTATTTTTCCATTTGATAGGGCCGCCCTGCAGTTTCGAGGGGGGAAACCCAAGCCTTGACCAGCCTTCTGATGGAGACTCTTTCTCTACTGATCCTTTCTGGGCATCAACACAAATGGGGTCCCTCAGAACAAGAGAAGCCTTTTTCTCTTTCCTCTTTCTGGGAGCAATCTCCCTTCCACCTCACGGCGTGGCGCTTCTGCTCAGGGGCATGAATGGCTCTCAAGACAATTTGTGGCTTATATGACTCCAATGTGGGATGAAACCACGTCGCTTTATTGCACCTGGGACGATTGCCGGAGGGAGCGTATCGTTTGCCCGGGGGCAGGCAGGCGGAGGGCAGGCGGGCAGGGGGGGCAGCGCGATGACAGACGGCTTCTCAAGCGGGAAGGACTTCTGATCCCCTTTAGAGAGAACCACAAGGCCGGTATTGTTGGACAGAGGGGCTCCTGAACAAGCTTCGGCTTCTCAGACCCCTTCTGTCAAAAGGGGGTGGAGTGGGGGGGCACAGGAGAAGGGCCTGAAAAAGAGCCTCCGAGCTTCGTATAGATCGGATTGTGACTGGAACAGCCCCAAAGCGGTGGGTTTGGTGCCCACGGGGCCATCCAAAGACACCCCTTGCAGAAATAGTTGCGTCACTCCAGTGGGGCTCAAGAAGGGCAGGATTTGGGGGGATTTTCTGGACTACCTATTCTCCAGTTTGGAAGTTCTACCTTTAGAGCACCTTACAGTGTAATGCATTTGGCAGGAAGACCCCCAATTAGTAGGCTTTGTGGCTTAACTAAGCCTAGCTTAAGCTTAACCTTCCCATTGCCAACTTTTTTCCTCAGCTGGACAACCAGACTGAGCTTGGCCCACCAAGCCTTTCTCTCTCAGGTGCATCTTGGATTCAGATGTTTGTAGGGCGCCTGCAGCTACGCCTTCGCTCTGTTAAGCTCAAAGCCACAAAGGGCTTGAACCTCCTGCAGGGTTTGGACCGAGGCTCCGTGAAAGACTAGTTCCCCCCCCACCGTACACCCCCTTCTGGACACGGAGATCTGCTGGGGAGGCCCCTCTCACCTGTCCCACCACTCCAACCCCGAAAGCCACAAATATACCACGCAATGTGGGAACAAGACGGCACACTCTCTCCTCTAGAAGCCTTCCCAGACGGAGTAAGCCAGGCTCTGGAAAATTCATCAGTAGAAAACCATCTAAAGTAGGGAAATGGAGTGAAAAAAACTGCTCCCACTTTCTCTCTCCCTTCACTTTCCCCTCTTTCGTCTTCTTTTAAGGTGGCTTGTTTGAAACACTGAGCAGGCAGAAAGTACAAATTAGTCGTGCTGGAGACGACTTGGCAGAGGGCTGGGTTTCTCGCCGTGATTCATCCTTAAGAAAACCATCACTTAGCTCCCACATTTTTCTTTAGCCTCTCTGAAAAGGCCACATCGCCTTCATGACCAAACTGCTGCGAGACGGAGGGGTTTCTTTGTGCCATCGTCAAAGCATTATAATTTCCAAACCACCCGTTCCAAGGAACGCCAAAAAAGCAAATTTAAAAGCACACACACACATACACACATGAAAATGAGGGGTTTTTGTAGCACTGCAAGGATCTTAGAAGAATGAAAACTGTAATCTTGGGACATCAAAGCCCACTGGCAGCCTCTGTTCCTCTGGTGCAGGGCGGTGGACTAGGCAAGACCACAGAGGGATGAGCAAAGGGATGGCTTCTGGGAAATGCCGTGGGCTCTGAAATTTGGGAGTGATGACTCCCCAGACTGCTCCAGGTAACCTCACCTGAGTCCGGGAACACCTCCTTCTTTGGCAAGACATTTGAAAAACCTTGAGGAGAATGAAAAGGGTTTTGACAAAACAAGGCAGTGTCTCTCAAAGGAGTGCTGAGCCTTGTCACAAGATCCCAACCCAATCAAAACACTTCTCGTTGCTTGTTTCTCTATGAGCAAAACCCAGGCATCCCCTTCGTTCCAGACATGGAAGGAAGGGGTGTCCAACAGTGGACCATTGCGTCCAACTCCCTGTGCGATGCAGGAATCCAAATCAAGGCAGATTTGACAGATGGTATAGTCCAATTTTCTCTCAACGGCCTCCAGGTTGGGCAGCCAGCTGCGAAGGATGCTTTCGCTGCGTATTTTCTGCTTGGGCAGAAGGGTAGACATGACAATCTTTGGGTTCCTTGACAACTCTACACTTCTGTGGTCCGAAATTTGTCTACAACCTTTGGTCTTCCTTCTGAATGATGATACATGTTCTCCGACTGCATTTGTAGCAAAAATGACTCTTCATGCTTCATGGTTTACTACTCTTGACATTTTTGGTCAATGGCTCTGCTGTCATTGTATTATTTCAATTTTATTAAGCTTGGATCCACAAATCGTGCTCGAGAAGGCTTGTAATCTAATTAGGATGCCTTGAGATGGCCAAATAGCTGAGTAATAAACGGGACCTGGGCCCATCTAGAGGCTGCATCCCCGACAAAACATCTGAGGAATTCCAAGAGAAACTGACAAAGCAAAAAAAAAATATGTTGACGACACGCAAAATGTCTCAAGAGGGTTCTGCCAATATCTCACGAAGAGCAATGAGGTGGCTGAAGGTTCATAGATCTCTCAGGAGCAGATATCTGAAGAAGGCTTTGCACCCTGGATTGGTGATGAACTTCACCCTGATCATCACCGATGAAGCGGTCAACTGGGATGGGGAATGGTGGCTCTCCAGATGTATGTCACTCACTGTTCTGATGGTGGATAACCGGGATAGCTAGCTGTCTGGTGTTATGAAATCTGTTTCCAAAACCATCCTCTAGGCTAGGAACAGCTCCTCCTGTTTGATTTCTGCCTGTCACACGCTTCTGCTAAAGATAGGGCCAGGGAAACAGAGCAAAGGGTTGGATGAAGTGACCCTTGGATTCCCTTCTTGGTCCTCAAACCTACGACCCTACGAATATCGGAGAAAGAGAGGTTGGCATCAAAGTCAATGCCTGCAAACTCTTGAAAAGCGAACGCTCTGGAGTCCCCTTGGAGAGGTGGGACTCTCCTGGCACCCCTCCCTCCCCTCCCTTCCCCTTCCCCCAACCCTGCCTGCCCAAAGGAAAGAAGAAAACGCCCTCGAAGAGAGAAGGGACCTCCTAACTTCCTTGCGCAGGGATCGGGGGGGGGGGAGAGGGCCCTCCCTCCTCGGCTTCCTCTGCCAAGCCGTCTTGTCTTGAGCCTCCTGTATTTGTCATGTTCATTCATTTTTCCTCTTTGTAAGGCAGTCTTGGAAGTGACAGAGCAAATGGCTTTTCCAGCTGATATTTGGCCATTTTTAATATATGACAGATGTGGACTTGTGTAGGGTTGTTGCTTTTCTGTTTTGTTTTGTTTTTTAACCCAATCCCATCTTCGTTCGCAAGGCAGCTGGAAGAAATGATGTTTTTTGTTCCACGGCTACCTTGCTTCGTTGCGCCGCGGCTGCCAAGCGTTGCCCCCTTCTTTTGCCCCAGAAGAGGCGGCTGCCAGCAACGTTTCGGGGATGCCTCCCAAAGGGAGGAGCGGAGAGGAGAGAGGCTGACGCGAGCGGCCTCCAGGGATGTTGGCAAGTCTTGGGAGTCTGAGTCCCAAGCCCTGAGTCCCAAGTCCCTATTAAAATCAAGCTGTTTATGCCTTGGCAGCAAGTCCCACGACAGGGGTCCCCGTCCCTGTTGGCCTCCGCCTTCTGGTCTGTTCCACTCTGCGTTCTCTGACTGTTCCCATGTTTTTGGGCTCGGCAGGCGTGTACAGCGCAGTGCGACGATCCAAGCAGCATCCCCTCTTTTTTCTGTAACTTCTCTTCCAAAAGTCTCCACCTGACCTACAGGCAGAGTAATTTCGGGGGATCGTTGCACAGAAGGTCCCCAAAGGAAGGAGAACCTCCCCCCCCATGGGTTCTCAGAGGAGTGGCTGGGATTTTCTCCTGATTATTCTGCTATAGGAACTCCACCGGCTCCTGGTCCGTTTCTGGGCACCATTCAAAGTGTTGGTTTCAAGCTCTCAACGGCCAAGCTGTCTCAAGGACCGCGTCTCCCATTATGAGCCTGCACGGGTGTCAGGATCCTCAGGAGAGGCCTTTCTCTCAGTCCTATAGTCCTCACATGTGTGCTTGGTGTGGATCCGGGAGAGGAGAGCCAGACTGTGGAACTCCCTGCCACTGGAGGCCCGCCTGGCCCCATCTTGGCTCTCCTTCCGCAAGCAGGCCAAGAGTTTTCTCTTCAGGCAGGCTTTCCCTTAATGGACTGGCCGCCTGTGCTGGGATTTTTTTTTTAATGGATTGTTGTGCTTTACTCCTTTGATTGTGTTTTTAGTGTTGCTTGTTTTTGTTTTTTTGTATTGTATTTGATTGATCCTTTTTAGAATTCGTACACTTACTGTTTTCAGCTTTTAATATTGTCTTTTAATGATGTAAGCCACGTTGGGTCTTTTAAAGGTGAAAGACAGGGTAAAATCATTTTAAATAAATAAATAATGGAAATAAATAAAACCCTGTTTTACACACAGACACACATACTCTCTCACACACACACAAAATACATTTCAGACGTATCTCTGCTCAGGCCTCCTTCTGCTGTCCCAGGAATATAAAAAAACAACAAATGACTTTGGATGTATATGGGCTCTAGGAAACTCCAGAACCATCGAACGAGCCTTC
This sequence comes from Pogona vitticeps, assembly GCF_051106095.1. Taxonomy (NCBI): domain Eukaryota; kingdom Metazoa; phylum Chordata; class Lepidosauria; order Squamata; family Agamidae; genus Pogona; species Pogona vitticeps. The sequence continues at coordinate 433,017 of NC_135800.1, forward strand.
ATGTTTCTTGGGCACTCAAATAGATAAAAACCCACACGCTTGTATCCATCTCTGGCAAAACAAGAGGCAGAGTTGAGTTTAAAAAAAGGAACCACTCTCCTTAAAGTCCCTGGAATGTTTCTATCATCAGTTCAAGTTGGGGGCTGGCTTCTAATTTCGGACTTCTTGATTAACATTCCATGCGTCAAGAAGACGGAAGACGGCATTTCCTGAAACCCTAAATATTGGTCTAAAGTTTTGTTCCTGTGTGGAACCAAAGGGCCCCAATATTATGGGTGAAGTCTGCACCTCTACAGAGTGCCACGCACATTTTGCTTTAATTCTAGAATGATGGTCCACTCCAACCACCCTAATCGAGGCAGGCATCCCAATCGAAGCAGATCCGACAGAGGGCTGTCTAGATTTCCCTTGAAGGGCTCCAATATTGGGGCGCTCACCACCACCTCTCGAGATAATGGGTTCCATTGATGTACTGCTCTAACAGTTAAAGAGTTTTCCCCCCCTGATATTCAGACTAAATCTGGCTTTGTCACTTGAGCTCATTATAAACGTGTACTCGGGGATGACTGAGAGCAGATCTTGCCCCTCCTCTGTTAGGAGGACCTTTCAAGTGTTTGAAAAGGGCTATTCTGCCTCCCCTCCGTTTTCTTCTCTCAAGGCTACACTTGATGGCCTTAAAGGCCCCTTCCAACTTCATTATTCTGTGACTCTAAACCTGCCCCAGTTCTTTCAGTCTTTCCTCCGAGGGCTTGCTTTCTACCTCCCTGATCCTCCCGGTTGCCCTCCTTTGAACTTGTTCCATTTTTTCAGCATCCTTCTTCAAGGGGGTCCAGAACTGGACACAGGACTCCAGATGAGGACGAAGAGAGGAGAATGCGTGTGATGGTCACAGTGAGAGCCTGTAGCATCTGCCACAAGCCTTCAGATTTGGAGGGGGAGGGAGGGGATATGGTGGGGAGGAAGAAATCTTCGGCACAGTGCAGTAACCAGGCTTCGTCATTGTCTGTGCCGTTCTGGAGAGGGCCGGATTCTTCTGCAGAAGTCCCTAATGAGCCAACCAAGGTATCTCTGATATTTCCCTCTGCTGCCGATGAACCCTTGCCCTCCCACCCTCCGAAAAGGTCACGGTTGCAAACAATGAGCTATTTGTGTCTTCTCCGGAGTGGGGAGAGAAGGGAAGCCAGCCCACATCTGGAAACAAAAAAGAGAGAGAGAGAGAGAGCCGAAGACAGGGAAATGGAGAGCCAAATGCTACCTGGGCTCTATCATTTTGCAAGCCACAACGGCCGGCCCTGAAGAAGCCGCCTGTCATTTTCTCGCGCCGGTCACTGTATTGTCTGCAGAGGCAAAAATGGAATCTTTCTGCCCTGGAGCGGCTGAAGCCAAAAGGGTCACTGACCCCTGCGGAATGTCCCAGTTACATACCAATCCACAGCCACCCACCCCATGATTTCCATCTTCTCCCTCGTGTCCCGGACGAGGCCGGAGGCAAATAGGGACCGTCTTCCAGCATTGTTCTGCTGCTCATCTTTCCTACCCCCAAAAAATGATGTCCAGGGTCTCAGGCACCCCCTTGCCCTCCTGGCCTCTCGGTCCCCCGAGATCACAGGGCGTTCTCCCCCCTCTGGGGTGACTCCTTAACAGCCTGCCTTTTTCAAAATGCTGCTTTCTAGAGGCAAGGTTGTGTGTGGGGGGGGGGGGTGTTGAGCCAGAGAAGTGGCTTGCCTGGGACCACCGCCCTGCCGCTTGGCCAAGAGGCTGCCCTGGCTGGCTCTTCCCCTACAACAAGGCCCGGGGGGGGGGGGAATCCAACTCCCAACCTCTGGCTCTCCCCAACCCCTGAGCTCTCCAGCCAGCTAAATGACCGACCCCTAACTTGGATGTTTCACATCATCATTATCATCTTAGAACTGCAGACCTGGAAAGAACCCTGCGGAGCATCAGGTCCAGCTCTGGTCAAGGAGGCAGAGCGGGGGAAGTGAACTCCCAACTTTTGGTTTCACAGCCAGATTTCTAAATCCCTGAGCTATTGAGCCAGCCGGGCGTTAATGTCGTATTATATCAATATATCCTATATGCATCCATCTAGGTGTGTGTGCCATGAATTGGATGCCCATTTATCCATGATGCTCCCGGATCCAGCACACGCATTCCTATACACACCGATCCTGCCTTATGTCTGCATTCTTAGCAAACGCAGGCACGTTGGGTGCGAGACCGCCAGCAACTCCCCGCCAAGCCTGAGACCCCCCCCCCGGGATCTGCCCCCCCCTCCCGCTCCCCTTTGCTGGGCCGGCCGGCCGGCGAGCCTGCCAACTTTCTGGAGCGCCGCCCGCCCGCCCGCGCGCGCGCACGCGCCCCCCCCTCCCGGCCGGCCGGCCTGCCTCCCACCGGAGCGCGCGGAGGCGGGGCGTCGGGGCCTTTCCCGGGCGCGGATTGGCCCCGCCGGCCGGGGGATTGACAGGCCCTCCTCCGCGGGCGCGCATAGAAGGCAGCGGCGGCCGCGGGGCCGCGAAAGTTGCGCTCGCCGCTGCCGGCCGGGAAGGAAAGGGAAGGGAAGGCGGGGAGCCGGGCTCGGGCACGGGAGGGGCGGAGGGGGGAGGAGGAGGAGGAGGAGGAGGGAGGAGGGGCCCCGACCCGGAGGAGGACTGCGGAGAGGAGGGGGCCGGAGGAGGAGGAGGAGGAGGAAGGGGGGGAGAGGCGGCCAAGGGAGCAGGCGCTGCCGCTGCCGCCAGGCGAAGAAGTTTCTCCTTCTCCTCGACGACGCCGTCCCGTCGCTCGAGCGCTGCGCCATGACTTGCTGAGGAGCGCATCCCTGGCCGGGGCGGGAGGGGATCGGGTCCGGGACTGGGATCGGGAGCAGCTCGGACGGAAGGGCTCCGATCCAGGCGGCAGCAGCAGCAGCGGAGGAGGAGGAGAAGGAGGAGGAGGAGGAGGAGGCTCTCCGGGCAGGCAGCCGTCGAGGGACCCCCCGCCCGCCCCCGGTCGGACCTCGCGCGCCCCCCCCCCCGGGCCATGGACACCCACACGCGGTGGAAACTACGGCGCGCTCGCCCCTGGAGCCTGGCCGTGGCGCTCCTCTGCGCCCTCGCAGCCCCCAACCGCGCAGGTAAGGGATCGCGCGCAGCTGGAGGGCCAAAACAGGGGAGGCCACTTCTCCCACGAGGAGCCCCGGGGCCGAGCTGCCCGACCTGACAGGCTCTGTCCCCCCCGCGCCCGCCCGGCATCCCAGAAGGGAGATCCGCGGCGGGAGCCAGGAAACTTTGCAAACTCGCCTGAACTGAGCAAGGGACGCCCCCTCCTTGCGGCTTAAGACGGGAAAGGGACAGAGAGAGAGAGAAGGGGGAGCCCGGACACCCAAGCGGGAGGGAAGCGCGGATGTAGGCAGAGAGAAGGGACCCCCGAGGGTCATCTAGTCCAACCCTGGATCGCCCGGGAAAGCTCGCTTTGAGTCGCTCACTGAGAAGGACCACTGGGTTGAGCCCTTCCTGCCCTTCAGGACCCCTGGCAGGTGGCCTTCTGACCTCTGTTGAAGAATCCCCTTGAGAGGTTGAGAACCCCCCCCCGCAGCGCCCCCCCCCGTAAAGTATTGCATGAGGTTTTGTGACAGCAAGGAGGGGTGGCGGGAGGAGAAAGAGGAAAAATGCTTTTATCGTGGCCCTGGGGGCCCAGAGCGGGATCCGAGGAGACGCCTCCGAGCATCCCTGCCAAAGTTGCATTCTGGATTTCAAAGGGTTTCGCGTGAACAGTGTGGCCTGGACAGGATGGGGTGGGGTGGGGTGGGTGAGGCCCCCGTGCAAGAAAAAGACCCGATTCGGAGGGTGGTAGGTGCCCCTGATGGCCCTGTTTGCAGAGCATCCTTACCAGCTGTGGGAAGAAGGGAAAAAAGGTCTCTTGCAGGAACCACATAGACTAGACTCTCACCGTGAAAGGTGAAAGGAGGAGGAAAACCAGAGGAGGAGAAGCTTGTGGGGAGGGGGGGTGGCGGAGCCCAAGAGGGTCCAGGCTGGGACTTTGCTGTGGTTTCGGGAAGGGCCTCCAAAGTCACGGCTGCCTGTCCCGCAAGACGTAGGCTCTGTCTTGGAGAATAACCAAGCCTGGCTTTAGCTGATCAAGAGAAAGGGACCGTCCCCGGGCCAGGCTCTGTGTGTGTGTGTGTGTGTGTGTGTGTGTGTGTGTGTGTGTGTGTGTGTGTGTGTGATAGATTGAACAACACAGCAAGGACGGGCTGCCTCGAGGAGGGTTGCACGGCCAACGGCGTGAGCCCTCTCCGTGGCCCACCCGTGCCTGAACTCTGCGCGAAAGGCTTACGTGTCACTGGGAGCCAAAAGCCGAGCTGGAATTACGTCCTTTTGCTTCCAGATGCTGGCGGACTGGAAAAATCTTCTCACAGGGAGCAGCAGCCGCCCTTGCGTCAGGAATGTACTGCTGACCCTGTGTGTAAAACTTTTTTCCAAGACTGGGGGGGGGGGAGAAGAAGAATCGGTCGGAGGAGGGATGAGAAGCGGACGGTCTCACTAGAAGCCACAAGAGGTGCTTCCTTGGTGGTGGTGGTGTGTGTGTGTGTGTGTGTGTCAGATCTCCGAGCAAAGCAGATTCATTTGAGAAGCTGGGGCTGGCTCAGCTCTGCAGAGCTCAGCCGGGGGGGGCCCTCAGAACCAGGCAGCATCGGGGCCGGGCCCTGGAGTGGCGTCAGGGATTCTTCTGGAGATTCATCCCAGAGAATCCCTCGGAAGGAAGCCACGGCAGTTGTGCAGCTGCAGCCACTTTTTGAGACCAGAACAGCTGGGCCAGAGGTTGGGAGTTTGATTCCCCTTATGGGTGCCTCCTTGACAGGGGCTGGAGACTCGATGATCCCACAGGGTCCCTTCCAGCTCCACCATTCTAAGATGACCGTCAGGAGAATCCAGAAAGGCAGGAGGTTGGATCCGTCCATATCAACCCTGGAGGGGCAGGTCTTTTGTAAAGTTAACGTCCCTTGGTTGCCCACAAGGTGAACCAAACCGCTTGTAATGACCCTCATTCCCATTCAGGGGGCGGTGTAGCTAGCCACAGTCCCTGTTCTGGGAAAATCCATCTCTCTTGCCCAGTTACTGCCAGGATTGCGACTAAGGGAACAGCCTTGCCTGCTATGTGACCTCACAAGGATCTGTGCCTCAGATGCAAGAGGGGACTGTCCCAAAGCAGGGTCGCGCCCCAGATACTGGCCAAGCGGGGACTAGGCACAGGGCTTTTGTGCTGGCCCAGTCTTCTTCCAGCCAGGCCTTCCGGGCCCCACTTCCGAAGGGCACCCGTCCTGAACGTGAGGGTGTGAGAGAGCCTAATGAGTCTCTGGAGAAGACTAAGGTTTGGTCCCATCCGAAGGAGCTGAGTTTTTAAAAATTATTGGATATTTGCTGAAAACTCCCTATTTTCGACCCTGTTTGCAAAAGGAGCGGAGCCAAAATATCGCAAATGTGATTCCCATTTTCTCGTCTGTGCGCCTGCTGTTTGCCAGGAATCCAGATGTGGGAGATGAAAGCCTGCGAGTAGGCCTGGGGGGAGGATGCAAGACAGCGGGGAGGGGGGAGAGGGAGGGAGGGAGGGCAAGTGCTTGGAAATGACCTCATGCCAGAGGCTTGAGGTCCTGGCACAAACGCTGCCAGCTTGCAAATCCTCTCGGCCACCATGAAATGGATCTTCGTGTTGCACATACGTGACTACAGTACGCATGTGCCTCCATGTGAACATACATGCGTGTTTTGTCTTGGCTCACAGGCCAGTTGAAAAAAAAGGTCTGAAAAGCATCTGAAATCTACTGCTTCTTTTTCTTTCTTTCTTTTTACTTCTTAGCTTCTTTTTGTAGTTGAGCTAGACTGTTCCATACCAGAAGTACATTTTCTGCAACTCGAGGTATATGGAATGTTGTTTGTTTGGTATTGTACTGTATGTAAATACTTCCTTTGCAAAGCAAAGCAAAAACTACTAGGCTCATAATACCTTGCATCTCCCATGGAGCTTCATCCCATTTGTCCATTTCAATTGTCAGAAAGTACATTTTCTGCAGCTTGAGGTGTTTGGGGCATTGTCTGTTTGGTGTTATGGGTAGATGTTTACCTTTCAGAAGAAAACTCGGTAAAGTCACAACTGCACTGTCCATCTTACGTTTTCCATTAAGCAAACATGGAGGGATGGCTTAGCCCAAACCTTCATGGCCACAAATAAGACCCTGTTTCTACCTTTCCAGAAGCAGTGTGGGCTTCTTCCCATCCTGCTTTAGGCAGTATCCGTCCCGGGGTCAGGAATAGGAGGTATTGGTATCTGGCCATCCAGAGCTCCACCAGCCACCTTCAGGGTGATGTGGGTGCGAAGTAGGTCTCCTTGCCCCAATACTGTAAATAAAAGCATCCTCAGCGTCATTTCAGGCAAGGGGCCCGTCAAGGCCCTGAACCCGGATTTCCCAAATGCTGGTGGCCAAGAACTGTTACAGAAGGCGGCTGGGTTGGATGGAGGCCCTTGAGTGGAAACCAGGAGGCAAAGCAAAGGAGAACCCCAGCAGAATGATGTGGATCAAATGAAATTTGCAACAAAGTGATCAGGATTTTAAAATAATATAGTACCTTGAACCACTCGAAAGGACTTCATCCCAGAGACATTCGAGAGTTGGCAGATGGTTTTCTTTGGAGGCTGTTGGTTTGTTTTGCTTTTTAATGGAAAAACAGTCACAAACAAAACTCGTAATAATTAAAGAAGAAGAAGTGATAAGGAGATTTGTCGGGAAAGTTCTTGAGGGAGTTTTGTTAGGGAATCATCCTGCAAGCCCATATGGGAACAGACTGCGTCTTCAGACAAGCGGGATACTGTTGAAATTCCATCCGGGTGAGTCACTCCGCCTCTGCCTGCTGGTCTAGGGTCATTCCTTGTGTGTCAGGAGAGCCGTGGAAGAGTTAGGGGTGAGGGTGGGAGTTGGTGATGTCACTGGGATAGTGTGGAGGAAACTGGAAGCAACTCCCACCTCAGATATGGGTATCCCCAGAAGCAGGAACCTGAGGACGTGCAGGGTTTCAATGGGATTGCCCATTCCAACTCTCTGTGGTCTTGCAGTCATGTATCTTCGGCATTATTGCATGCCGGTAGACTAGGAGAGAACTTTTAGCGTGGCCTGACAGAGTCTTTGAAAGCAGTTGTCTTGGGAGGAGGCTCTGCTGTGTCTCTGTATGATCCCCTGCTCTGGACTTGGTGCCATCCCCAGGGCCTCCTCGATGGGGGATGTTGCAGGCTGGTCATACTCCTTCTGTCTCTGTGGGACACAATCCCGTTCAATGTAGTGGATTGATTGGCCATCTACTTGACTTATTGCTCTTTGTCCCGTTCCACCAGGAGCCATCGGTGGTTCAGGCAGAAATAGAGGGGAAAAGTTCTTGCAGTCCAAAGCCATCTGGAGGTAGGCATCCACCTTCAGACTCTTAAGAGATGGGTTCATCCTGGCATGCAAATCATTGCTTTGGTGGGCTGCAGTCATTAGGTTAGATGAGGGATGTAAAGAATCCTTGCTAAATTCGTTGTCCTTATAGCTTTAAAAGCTGTCTTGCCGTGACACCTTGATGAGAAGTCTTCGAGATCTGAATAGTTGGTCAGGGCTAAGCTATGTGGGGACTGGAATCTGGTAGTCACTACCTATTAAGCTCTGCACACCAAGCTTCTTTAGAAAAGAAAAGAAAGGAAAGGAAAGCCAAAGCAAAAACTACCAGGGTCATAGTCCCTTGCATCTCCCATGAATCTTAGTCACACTTTCCTGTTTCCTTTTTCTTCCCATATTGAGTAAAGTCCAAAAAATCTCCTTATGGATTGATTTAAAGATGTGTTGAAAGTTATAGTGCATTGTTTTCGGAACGTTTTGATATGATCAATTCTATATTCCAGAATTTGCACTGTTATCAGTGATGTTCTATCAACATGGTGGTTGAGAGGAAGCATATGTATCTGTTCCACCTTTAAAATAGGCACAATTTCTTTGGGTCAGGAGAGAAGCATAAATGCACAAAGAGGTTCATGTATGACCGCTCCCCAGTGTATTTTCTTACCTTACCAGCAACCCTGTAAGTTCATTTGGCTTAACCTGGTGTGGTTCATAGCTTAGCCAATTGCATCACCAGAGTCATGCTCCACATTGAATATTTGAAATTAGAGATGTAAATAGACACTCTGGAAATCATTGTGTTTGAGGTTAGCAGAGGATGTTGTGGGAACTCTCTGTGTTGTTGAAATGGCATGTTCATATCTGTCACCTCTGCTGTTGATTGACACATGGCTTTGGCCCACCTCTTCTTCATCATTTGGAGTGCAAAGCCCATCGTCCCCAGGCAGCAAGTCAAGTCAATGATAATGGGAGAATTGGCAAGAAACATAGGGGCCATTCCAAATCCATTTCAATAACTGGGTTTTACGTATTTTAATTGGTCAAAACCCACCATTGGGTTACAGCTGCAACAGTGCATTATGTTGTGTGGTTGTATGCTGTGTTGTGATAGCATTTAAGTCATGCCTTTCCTTCACTGAACTCAAGGTGGCATCTTTCGCCATTTGGCGTTGGGCGGTCCTGGCACCATCTCTTACCTGGTCTGCCCCAGGAGTGCAATCCTATACAAACCTACCTGGGAGTAAATCCTCTCCAATGAATGAGATATATAGCTCAGTTGACAGACAAGGGGATAGATAACCCAGTGCAGTGTAACGGAGAGAGTAAGAGACTAGGACTCAGGAGAGAGTTGACTTTGCATTCCTGCTCAGCCTTGAAAATTCACTGGAGGTATGGAATGGGTCAAACCACTCCTTAAATAACTCACTTACTTTGAAAGCCCAGTTAGGGTCCCTGTAAGTCGGTTCCGACTTGATGGAACATAAACTAGAAGACCTACAAAGGTTTATGGTGTAAGAAGTTTCCTTTGCTGTGGCTTTTAGCCACATGCAGACCTTAACTAGGGGGAGGGGAGGCAGTAAATGAAGTTAGAGTTTCATGGCTTATTTATTTAATTCTTTGTAACGAAGGCATTCTGTTTTGTTCCCGATGGGGAAGTGTTGAATCTAAGAGGTTCCTGCTGGCCCTGATGACAAAGGCAGGTTTCCTTGTGCTGATGCTGGTGAAGTCATCGCCTGATCTCCTTTGCAGGCAGAATATGGCTTGTTCCTGAAAGTTAAAAGAAAGAAAGAAAGAAAGAAAAAGAAAAGGGCATTTTTGTGGTAAGACGTAGAGGAAGAATAAAAGGCAGCCTGAGAATTGGAAGAGGAGGCTCCGTCAGCAATTTGTGGCAGGTTTCTTTGGACTCAGGAGCGGAGAGGCAGAGAGAGAGAGAGGCCTGTTCTGTGGAAGAGGGCAGGTTTGCGATGCAAGTAGAAGGCAGACACACACACACACAAATCCTGGCCACTCTCTGGCTTTAGCCCCAAAATGGCCGGAAGTGGGCTGCCGAACGGAAGCAGCGCCCTCCGCACCTGAGCCCACCGGTCCGCCCTCAGCGCCAGCTGCCTGCCTTCAACCGCAGGGCCCTCCGACTCTCATCTGGCTCCTTTTCCTGCTCCCCTCCGTGCGGTTCGTCGTTTGCAAAGGAATGGCCCAGTGGCCCTTTCTTTCGGGCAGGAAATTAAAAGGCTTCTTTTACAAAAGGGCCTTTTAATGACGGGCCATCCCAATAACGTTGCCGAGCCTCGGGTGCCCACGCCAGGCCATCTGAACATTTTCGCTGACTCAGGTCTCCTCATATGGTGGCCAGATGTGCTTGACTTAAAAAGGAAAACCGAGCAGGCGTGACGTTGAGAGAGAGAAGCCCAGCCCAGGAGGGTAGAGTGGGCACCCCTTGCCTTCCAAGAGATTCAGCTGGCAGTGATCTGATGGTCCAGCTGGACCGATTTCTCTCTCTCTCTCTTTCTCTCTCTCTGACTCTTTTGTTTAAGGCTGGCGTTTTGGGTGGAAACCAACCATTGCTGGAATCGGGAATGATCTCCGTCTCTGAAAAGCGGTTTAATGTATGCACAAAGCTCCCTAATAACCACTATGGATGTGTCCTGAGTTTGTCCCGAGGTGTTCAAACGGGTTTTCATGTGTGCGTTTTTAATTTAAAAGTAGTGTCAGCTAGTAAAAGGGTTTAATTTCTTGCTTATTTCTAAAGTTTATAGACGTACCGCCCCTTGAGTGCAAACGCCGGGCGGTTTACAGTACGCTAAAACCCAATGAAAGTAAATCAAGTTAAAAACAAGAATTGTATTTAATTGCAATTCTTTGTATTTATGATATGGTGTGGTCATGTTTTAATGACATTTTATAGACTGCCCAGAGAGGGGCAGCACTAAGGTGGTGGTAGACAAATGGAAACAAGCAAGCAAACAAATAGACAAACAAACAAATAAATCATTTGCAGCAGAGGGATGCTCGGGGAGTCTTTACATGACACGCAGAACTGTGTGGCTGGATAAATGCATCCTCGTGTTATATCTGTGAAGATTCTCAGTCCTTCAGGTGAGGTTATCTGGAAGTTGAGTCGTGGCCACTGGACTTCTTTCTTGCTAGGTTGAAATGTTTTGCTCCTCCTCCGACCGAAGAAGCTCCTTGGAGGAGGAGCGAAATCATTTCAGCCTAACAAGAAAGAAGTCCAGTGGCTATAACTCAACGTCCGGGTTCCTTGTGTAATGTGCGGTCAAGTTGGGGCCAACGTGCTATGTTGACCCTAGTAGGGTGTCCAAGATACTCAACCTATTTCAAGAGTGCTTGTGCCATTGTACCGCCCCCCCCTCTGCGATTTTTGTGAATAAGGCAAGTCAGTCAGATGGCCCTGAGGAAGAGGGGCATGACTCGACCCTCACCACCACCACCCCGTTACCCCTTAGATTCTCTGTTATCCTTCAAGGGGGAAGCTGCCTTCGTTGGGTTTGTCATGGGGCTCTGGAAGCAAGTGGAAACGGAGGTGAGCCAAGAGGCGTGAATTCATTCCTAGTGGGAAACCCTTCAAGAATCATAGAATTGTAGAGAGAGAAGGCAACCCAGTCTAGACCTAACATGGGAAATCCACAGCTGGAGCACCGCTGATGGTCACCCAACCTCTGTTTAAAAACTCCCCTTGGCAATGGCCAAGAGCTTCTCGAATGTGGGTGCACAAACACACCAGGGCTCAGAGAGGAATGTGCAGTGGTCCTCATCATCATTATGTCATCATCCTGCCACTGTTCCACAAAAAGTGTTTGCGGGACAGCCCGTTGGTGGCGAACTGCCCCAGAGACGGATCTCATGGCCGCTGCTTGGTAGCCCGGTGCTCGGGTGCCCAGCTTTGACCCTCACCCACCGATCCTTTGTGCCTCCTGGCATTCCTGTGGGTGGACGGAATGGCGAGGCTGCTTTTGAGACAGACACACACACCCCCCTCTGTTGTTAGGAAGCAGTTACATCGTTTTCTCCAGGAAAACGCTCTTCGGATCTCGTCCTCGAATCCTTCCAGAGAATCGGGCCCTCTAAGAGACCACGGTGTGCGTGTTTTGAGAGCTGGTGGGTGGATGCGACCGAACTGAGTCAGTTTTTCCATTTTAGCAAGCAACGAATGACAACGGCAGGATGAACGCGGCCAGGTAGCTCACGTCTGCTTAATATCAGCCGACACATGATTAAATCAGGCATGTGGAAATTACTCCTGTGAAGCAAAAAGATGCATCTGTAGAAAAGGGGGCGGGCGATGGAGAGGAAGACCGGAGTGCTCCCGTCTCCTCCTCGGCCTCTCCTCCGTTTGGGAAAGGGGAGGAAGAAGGGCAGCCGACCCAACCCATAATCTTCCCCTTGAGCCACTGGGACACAGCCAGCTTCGATGGATCCGTAGGTTAAGACAATCCGACGTTACTTTGATGGAATAACTGGCTGGTTTCCAAGAAGATCTTGAATCCTCGGAGATGGCCTTCTGAGACCTTCCTGTTTGCAGATAGTTCATAGTGTGCCACAACCCCCTTTTGTGGCACGGAGAGGTCCAGGGGTGGGGGCTAGGATCTGTTCGCTCTGCCACGATACCCAGGAGTCCAACTAGACCAGTTGGAAAACTGGGGGCATCCTTTACGGCCGTGACCAGGAAAACAGGGAGAGGGTGTTTGTAGGTAGGAGGTTGTCCTCTGCTCGCCCTCCAGAGAGCTGCTTTGTTTCCAAGGGTGGAAACCAGGAGAAAGGGCAGTGTTTCGATGGCCTCCTTCAGGCACCAAATGGTTCTCCTGTTGAGGAGGTGGGTAGCGCTCGTGCGGGTCACCAACACAGAGGCTCAGGGACCCGATCCATAAATGACCCGCTGTGGCTTTCCCCTGCAGATTTGGGCTCCAAGGTGTGTGTAGGTGTCCAAGAAATGGTGAGGATGCCCCAAAACTTGGCCACCGCTGGTTTCAATGTTAACTCTGGGTAGATTCGTAACTCTGGAGTGAATTGTAAACATCCCATGCCAATATTTTTGTAGTGTTGAACGAAAGGGGTTGCAGGATAATTCACATCTTCGGCTTCTGAGAAGTCCACGTAATAGGCGGGCTATATTCTTTCATGGTTGCGTGGAATGTTTGATCCCCGGCTCCACAGCCAGATGCTCCAACCCACCAAGCCGGCTGCTTCTTCATGTCTCCAAGAACTTATGTTGTCAAAATGGGCTCTGCTCAGGGCTTCTTGGACCTCCAGACCACTCGCGATGGATGACGTGTGTAACCCTCGGTCTGAAGGAAAGGAAAAATTGCTTGTCTCCCAATAGGTTTACTCTAACACTTTAGTTACTCCTTTCTTGGAAGGAAAAGCAAAAAAATAAAAAATAAAAATAAAACATGGCCTGACAGGCATAAAGGTCTGAGGCCCTAAGAAGCCAATTTATTTATTGGTTTGCTTGATTTGCAGGCCACCTTTCTCCCCAAGGGGGCTCGCAATATTAAAAGAAATAGAGTTTAAAAACAGAGTTTTTAAAGTTAAGCCGAACAAGAAGAATTACAATGACAATAAATTATTATTATTATTATTATTAAGAAACAATCAAGCTCTCTGCTCATTAAAGTACCATTGAATAGTTTAAAGCAGGTGAACCTGACAAGCGATCAGGGAAGGCAAGGGAGGGGTCCATCAGGATGAATGTCAAACACCTGCCTTCCCCTCCACACACACAACACACACACACCACACACACCCTGATTGCCTTGCCAAGCCCTGAATGAGGAGCACCTGGGAGGGAAGGGGGCTGAGGCTGGATGGCCAGTCGGAGAGTTTTCTCTCAGGGCAGAACAGGCCTGTCCTGAGTCCTGCCTGCTCATCAAGGGAGGCCTTTCTGTCAGTCCCATCATCCTCACAAGGTGCTCTTGGCGGCCCCACGAGAGAAGGCCTTCTCGGTGGTGGCGGCTCCTTTAGACTCTGGAACTCCCTGCCACCGGAGGCGAAAAGGCCTCTTTCTCTTCAGGCAAGTTTTCCCTCCATAACCGGCGACCTGGATGGGGGTTTCTAAAATGGAGGGTCACCCACCCTGACTGCGTTGAAGGTGTTTTTAGTATTGACTTGGTTTATCGTTTTGAATGTGGCATTTGATTCTTGCTGTTATTAGCTTTTAGGGAAAAGGCAAGTTTAAAAAACACACACATACAGAGGGAAGGTCTTTGCTTGGTTGGCAACTGCTTAAAAGTCCACGCAAGGGGAGGAAAATCTCGGGGTTGGGGGGGTTAGGATTGCCAGCTTTTTTAGTCGCTGTGGGAGCGACTTTTTGGTGTCCCTTCCAAGATGTACAGAAGCACGAGAGAAACTAGTTCAGAAAGACACCTAAAGGTAAAATTCAATTAATCCCTTTCTTATGCCCTAGACTCCTGCCTCTGTCTGAAAAAAAAATTCAGAGTCTGCTTACTAATGCTAGGATTTAGTTGGGCTTTTGTTTCTAAATATGCTTCTGGTTATCATTATAGAGCCAGCCTTCTGCTTGGATTTAATATTTTTTTTTTTTTAAGTACACATTTTTAGAGGCTCGATTAAAGAGACTTGGCGAATTTCTGAGCGAGAGCTTCACACATCCCCGTCCGAGTTGGGTATGAATTTCACCTGAAGCTAAATTCAAAGTAGTTTTGGAAGTTCCAGTCAGGGGGCACCACATCTGAGGGAGCGCAAAGGAAATGAAAATAAGATTCTTCTCCTCTCGATTTGGGTTTGGAAAGAAAAAAGCAATTTTGTTGGTAGACAAAACATGACGTGTAAATATTTGCACCTTATAAAACCTTCTTTTGCAGCTTTTCCAGTCAAATTTATCCTTGGAAGGAGCCGTCAGTGTCACCGCAGTGTTGGCCCACGTGAACATGTCCAAAATGAGGACAATAACCTGCAGATGGTTCTCCTTCCAGATCGGACACACAAGAATGCCGTCCTGATTTTTATTTTTTTATTTTTTTGGATGCCAGGTTCCAGAATTCTCCAAGAATCCCTGAAGCAGAATCTTATATATATATAAAGTAAACTGCCAGTGTCCTTCCTAGGAATGGTAGAGTCTCTACCATTTCAGCTTCAGAGAAGGGAGCTCCCAAAGAAATCCAGCTTCCAAGGAGTAGCAGAACACCTTTCCTTTTTTGGAAATTAATGACAGGAAATAAACCCAGAGCTAGTCTGGGAAGCCCTGCAACTTGGCCCTTTCAGAGGCGAGCGAAATATAGGTGTCTGCAGATGTGGATCTGTGGCACGACTGCAAAAATCCAAAAATCTGAAAGGCAAATTTCTAGGAACCACATGCAAACCGTCCATGATTCCCTGACTGAATGAGGCATGAGGTCTGGAGGTAAACTTGAATTTTATGCTAGAGTTTTGAAGCCTTGCCTTGCAAATTTATATAGGTGCTTGTAACACGTTAGCTTGGGGGCAACAACATTAGATTTCGAAAGTAATTTCCTACTTGTTTTTTTTGGAGAACTTTTAAACATTTCTAGAAGCACTTTGGCTCCGGATTTCCATGCTTTGCTCCACTCTCCTCTGAATCTCACAGAGTTTGCTTGTTCGTGGAGGGGGGGGGCGTTGCACTTAAGAAAAGTTTAATTAAAAAGTCTTGGAAAAGTCGTGGGCAAAAGCACTCAGTAATGCCGTAAGTTTGAATGCAAGATAACTATGGGATTACTTTTAAGGAAAACAAAGTGAAAAGTAATGGGAATAAGTTTCTTTTAAGCCGAGGATTCTACATTTTAGGAATTTCAGAGGAAACGTTTTCAAGAGCACGAGGGTTTTCTTTCTTCCCCAGAAGTGTTCTGAACTCTCCTGCAATACCAAGCTGCTGAGCCAGCCTTAATCTCTGGCCTCCTCCTTCAGCTGAGGAGAACAACCACCATGTCGTCCTCCCTGGGGAAAGCAACGCTAAGGCTGCCAAGCGGAGCAGGAGTGCATCTGTGGGTGGTCCCTCTCAAACCGAGACGTTTCCATATCTGATCCTCTAGTCCTGAAAGGCTCACCTCCTTCAAGCCTCTTCTTCACCTTATTTTTTTAACCTTGGTGGTCCAGCAAGAGATGGATCTACGGCCAAACGCTACCCAGATGCCGTCTGGTTTGTATATATTCTGTTGATGCCAAGGTCCTTGTCGATCAAGGAGTGAAGAGGGAGGAGCAGAAGAGGCCCCAAAAAGTGGTGTGTCGAATAATTTGAAAAATATTTTGGTAAAAAGCTGGCATCTTGTGTCATGCCGTCGGGCATGGGGGCCGAAGTGGGTGAGCCCTCAGTGAGGAAGGTTGCCAATCAAAGTTTGTGCCAGGCACGGATGCTCAAAGCCAACCCCTATTCTTGTCCAGAATAGAGGAGAAAATCACTGGGCCTTCTGCAGGTCCATAACTAGGGGTTGTGTATATTTTTGTGTATTAAAATGTTGAGATATGACACATGCAAGCGAGATTTTTAAAATAAAATAAAAAGCACAATGCAGAAGCAGAATTCTGCAGGAATATTCACAAAACCTTGCAAAAACATTACTGATTAACCAGTTTCTGTTGGATGGAATTCATTCATTTATATTTATTTATTTTATTTATAGGCCATCTTTCTTCTGCTATGGGCGGCTCAGAATATTAAAAGGAATAGAATTAAAAACATAATAGGTTCAAGATTAAAATGAGTTAAACTATACACTAATTAAAATACAATTGAATAATGAAAAGCAAGTAAACATTAAAAAATAATTTTAACTCGTTCATCTTCCGAAAATCTCCAGCATCCGCTTAAAGTGGCTAGCCCCCACGGATCTGAAGAGACATCACCAAAGGCTTGACCATTTTTTAGAGGTTCTAGAGTGAACATGCCAACAGGCGTCATGTGCAAGATTTATAGGGAAATCAGATATATTTAACACAGGGTTTGCGCAACTATGTTCTAGGTCGATTCTTGCTGCCAACGGACCCGCCGTGGGCTTGCTGCCCGGCTGCTGAAGCTGCTTCTTTTCCAGAAGACCAGAAAGACGATGGATTGCAGACACTTTAAGAAACAGCTGCTCTGCACGGTGTGCCCATTGAAACAGACTATTTTTGTCAAAAGTTCCTCCTCTCTTCTGTATGTCTGCTGGCTTGTAACAAAGTCTCTGTTCTCTTTCCCCTTTGGAAAATGTGGGAGCCGTTTGTCATGTCCTGGCTTGGGATACAATGAGATCTTTTAGTCTTTTGGGTAGGGTTAAGGAGAGATTCTGCTGGTTTCATCCACAAGGATGTAACCCTTCACTTCCCCTCATTTTCCCACAGGTGAGAACAAATCTTCCTTCCCATTGGGAAGAGTTTCTGTTGCTTTGTTCACATTTTGGGGGCTTTCCCCCCAAAAAACAGCAATGGCTGTCAATTTGATGAGACCATTCACAAGTATTTGTTACATCTTTGCTTGTGTGTTATGTTCTGTGCCGTCAAGCCACAGCCGATATATAGCAACTCTAATAGGGCTTTCAAATTAAGTGAGAAATGTAAGGAATGTTTTGACCAGTTCCACTACCCCCCCCCAATGAGTTTCCAAATGTTTATTTAAACCCTGCTCTCCAGAGTCCCTGTCTGTCATTCTGTCCACTACATCGGCACTGGGAATCACACCTCGTTTCTTAGCACCATGTAAAACAGCGCCAGTATCTGATCCGTGGTGTATTTGTCCTGAATCTTCAGGGAAATCTGTGGAACTTCACTTTCACATGGAAACGTTGGCCAAAATAGTGTTGCTTTGGCCTAGTAAATCACACTAGAATAGGCCCACTGACTCAATGGGAATTTGGTGAGTCAACTCCTCCTTAGGTTTTGTTGATTCAAGTTGCCTCATGTTATTAAAGCAAGTGACACTGCAAACTACATTAAGTAAGAGCAAATGTACTGAGCTAAGAGTTTAGAAAGTTACTTTTTTGAAAAAGACCCTAGTTACTTTACTCATAATTCCATGCATCTAGGTGAGTGTTTAGAGGAATTGGTGGTGTTCAGTTTGGGATGGGTTGATCACCCTAATGGCCATAATGGTTCTCTCTAGTGGCCAGTTCTGATATTGCACCTTGAATTCTTGTATTCCTAGCCAAGTCCTGACATCACTGTGACTGTCTTGACTTTGAAAGTGGCGGTTCTAAGCCGTGACCCTCATGTTGCTTCCAAACCAGCCTCCGAAAGGTTCTTCAGCCTATGCCCTCGTTTCCTCCTTGCCATTCTTTCGCCGTGTGCTTTACCTCGAGTGATCGTTTGTGAGAAAGGGGTGGGGATCCTGGCCTGGGTTTTGTTATGGATTTTGTTATGGTCAAGGTGGAGTTTCAGAATTGGCCACAGCCGGGCACCTTTGGGCACACTTCCACTGCCTTTCCTCCGGCGTGCTGCTCTGAGGGCAGCGCAAGGTGTTCATAATGGCCAAAGCAGCTACTCCTTTTGCGAGCTGGGCAAGGAGAGTGGACACCAGGCTGTTCTCTTGCGAAGGAATGCATCCTGCAAAGAGTCTCTTTCAAAACAGCACAGCTTGGCTTCTGCTGCCAGCTTTGAACCAGGATGGTGCGTCAGTGGCTGCTGCAGATCAAAGACGGCAGGGAGAAGCTTCCAATTTCCTGTTTCACAGTTAATTGCATCATGGTTATGCCCATTTTCTTTCTTTCTTTCAGAATTCTCTCACAGGCCCCCTTCCCGCCCCCATTCCCTTGGCGTTTCTCTCTCTCTCGGGCAGAGTTTTGTGGCTTCTCTGTCTGGTGTTGGTGGAGGCTGTTCAGGTGCGAGGGAGATGCAGCGAGAACGCTACCTTATCTCTCCTCCCCTCGCCACCCCTCACCCCCCCTTGCCCTACTTTTCTTGCTTGTCCTGGCAGCCTGACATGGGGAAATGAAGGAAGCTTTTCCCGTGACTCTCTCTCTCTGCCAGAAAGAAGAAGAAGAAAACAAAGTGCCTGCTACATTTCTACCAGGAGAAGCACAGGGCCAGGGCTGGAAGGAAAAGATGCTCCTGCTGCCCGTGTCGGCCAGCCTAGGGGCTTGAACCCAGAACCTTAGACCCCCAACTGGGGAAGGAACTCCTTTTTCCAAGAAACAACGGTGGAAGGAAGAAATTTGCCCTGCGTGGAGTTTCCTGCAGGACCAAACCCTTCTCCATCGGTACTGAATCCCAACACGCAATACAGGCATGTTGTTCCCTTCAAGAGGACTAGAAAGATAGGATGCTTCAGTTACTCCTGGAAGTATAATTTCTGGATGCTCGTGGCTCTTCCTGGAGTGGCCTATTGTTGTAGCCCTTCCAGGACGTGTGGCCTCTGGAGCGCCAACCACACATTCTGGAATGGGATATTATTTTTTGACATTTCAAGAAGTGTGTCACCCACAGACTGCATTTTCCCTGTTCCTGCCCCAGTGCTAGCTGGGAGTTTTCTGAGCAGGAAGCTTGGGCGGAACTAGGCCTAGCTCGGCCTCAAATCCTTCCTGTTTAGGCCTTGCGCCCAGGCGAGCCGCATTCAAGCGTCTGTCTGACACCTGTAAGGTGGATACAACTCCAAGAACGGTGGATTATGGTATTTGTAGTCCTGAAAATAAAAATTTAAAAAATCCCCTCCCTAACGCCGTCTATGGGAAATAAAAAGGTGCTCTTCACCAGCTCACGAGCAAAGGCCTCTATTGCGGTCGACTTCAAAGAAGGGCTCCTCCTTCGTTGTTTGGCTTTTCTTCAAATACATTGCAACTCGTAATTAGCCAAATCAAGTCCTACTCACTGCCCCTCCAGCCGTGAAAATTCATGTAGGCTCTTGCACAGCTGAACCCAGAGGAAAGAAGCACCGCAGCCATGGATGTTTATTGAAGCCACTGGGGTGGAACGGGGAAGCCACAAGACGGCTCGGGCTTCAGAGGACCTTTTTTTCCCCCCCTATTGCAGCCTTTCAAGCATGGAGCCCGTAGGTGCTGAAGGAGGTTCCACACAGGTCTTTTTTTTGTTGTTGTCTTCCACCTTTGTTTCTTGTTGGAATTTTGTTGGAATTGCTTGTTGTGGTGCTTTCAGAATTTTTTTTTTAAAAAGGAACTCTCGCCCACCTAGGCCTCCTTTTCTTGCTAGGATCTCCAGCCGTGGACCTTACCTGTCATTGCTCTAAATTTATTAAAATCCGCTTTCCTAAAACCCATCATATTTGTGTGCCTACACTCTGTCTCGGTTTCCTTTGAACTCAAGTGGAACGTGCTCGCTTTCTCCCAGTGCTCCTCTTGCGGCCACCCCTGCCATCAAGTCACCTCTATTGATTAGGATCAAGTCCAGGATAGCCACTCCTCTGGTGTCTTCCGCCACTTTTTGTAGGTGCCAATGATCAACCGTGCTCGCCAGGAGTGCCTTGGAAGGTCCGTCTGTGGCCGGATTTGTCTGTTAAAAGGTATCAAGATCATTGAAGTATTTCGTTACGACTACATCATGCCTCTCTGAAATTCTTGCAAATTGTTCTTCAGAGGTTTCCCCTGGTCATTTGGGTGGTCAGCCATAGACTCCCACCACCACCCCCATGTTCCTTTCGTTTCTCGACCCAGTTGTATTCTTGAGGTCCGACCAGTGAGAGGAGTGAAGCAGGAGCTGGGGATCCAGAGCCGGAGGTAGACCGTCGTTGGGAGCATGGGACCAAACACAAACAGGGAGGCGCAAAAGGAGCCAAATCGGAACAAGCCCAAGGTCAGACGCTGGCAGGCTGATCTCGGCAAGGGGCTCGCAGGCGGCCAAGAGTGGCGGCCAAAGACCAGCCAGGGATGTTGTTGTCGGAGGCCGGCTCCCCACCCATTCCAGCTTGGCACGGAGGTTTCTTGGAACCTTCTTGGCCGCGCGTGCCACATCCGTGGTTTGGCAGTAAGCGCTTCAGCGTTAGCTTTTCTGAGGGGAAGGGTGTTTTGTTGGTGGTGTTGTGTTTTTTTTTAATCAGAAAGGCCCTGGCTTCTGAAATTCCTCTCCTCAGACAGAAAGCGCAGGTTGAGAGAAACAGATTATTATTATTATTATTAATTTGCTCACATCTCCATCATTTGTGGAAGCGGTCTCTGAAAAACGGGTGCCTTTTCTCTTTGGGAAGCAAAATGGGTTGCCCCTGCATGCGCAGCCACACAGAAGCTCAGCATGCGCAGATGCCTGGCAGTTCGGAGGGACTGCTGGACAGCTCAGTGGTTTCGATCCATGGCTGTGGAGCCTAAAGGTGGGGAGTTTGATTCCCCCGTGGAGCCTCGTGGACACGGGCTGGATTCGGTGACCTATAGGGTCCCTTTCCATCTCTGCAGTTCTAGCATGATGACGACGTTGTGGATGATGACACGAAACATCCAATTTAGGGTTCCTGGAGAGCTCGGTGGGATAGAGAGGGGCCAGAGGTTCAGAGTTCGATTCCCCCCCCCTTGGGCCTCCTCGATAGGGGCTGGACCCTTGTGATCTACAGGGCCCCTTCCAGCTCTGCCGTTCTGAGGTTATCATTCGGTTATCATCATCAACTCCCCCCTGCCCCCGAAGAAACAACACACTTGATGTTTCAGGACCTTATAGTACTAAGTCCAAGCAACAACATGGACATGACTCTTGTGTCCCCTTTTCAGAAAGGCAGATGAATTAGTGATCGTACTGAAATGTGGATGGAAAAAAGATCTTAGTATCTCTGGTTTTTCACTGCTCCTTTTTTTCCTTCCTGTTTTATGCTTGGCGTCCAGTCATGGTTTTGTGTTGAATTGTGCGTTTCTCGGGTAGTTTTGCATTGCACCACCTTCGGCCCACTTTGGTCTGGAATGATGGGAGAGAAATTTGTTGAATAATAAAATGAACAGTGCAAGAGACACCTTGGGCTTCTGCAAGAGCAATTACTGGTCCAGGTTCTTCCTCTTCGTTGCTTTGTGACAGCTTCTGCCCCTGAGGCCATCTGGCTGCTTGTACAGGCTGGGAAGTTGTTCTGTCCCCCCCCCCCCCCCGATCATGGAATAATGGAATCAGAAGGGTCCTGTAAGGTCATCTAGTCCCACCCCTGGCTCAATGCAGGAATCTAAGTCTCTGGTCTCTGGATCAAGCAAGGGTTTCACGTCTCGCCGCCAGATGGCCATGTTAAAACCAGGGATGGGAAGTGGAGTCACAGTCCTCGCTGTCAAGTTGGACTTAGCTTGCGCTGGCAACTCAACTTGGACTAAATTTGGGTTTCTTTTTTTTCAGTGATTGGAACTCTACTCTCGAATCAGAACTCACCTACTTCTCCCTTTTTTTCTGGGGAAAAAAGGCTTGTATTTAATAGGGACTCGGACTTGAGGCTTCGGACTCAAGACTTGGTACCAAAGGCTCAGACTTGGGACTTGATAAGAAAGACTCAGACTTGGGACTTGATACCAAAGACTCACCAACATCCCTGGTTAAAACTGAGCTATGTCTTAGATTCTGTGAATCTCTCAGTCTTTTTACTGGCTGTCTAGGTTACTATTACGACCATTTCTTTGGTTTCTATACCACCCCATTTGCGCCTTGCATGATTCTAGGGGCTTTACAGGTCCGACGTCTGCCCTTTGCAGTTTGGCACTCTGGGGTTAGGATTCGAACGTGGGTCTTCGGTTCACCCGTTATGCGCTGCGGGGAGTGTATGATGTCACACTTTCGACAGAGAAACCCCTGGAAGGGTTGCCTCAAGTTAAAAGTTGGAATCAACTTGTCAGCACAGAATTAGGATGATGATTCTCATTGGAGTCCAGGAATGCCAGTGTGTTGGTCGGAATGCATGTGTCTATGTGTAATCTCACTGGGGGGAAAAAACCTTTTTTACATTTGAAGCTGCCTGAAAACCTCTCCATGCCATTGAAAGAATCTATGGTCTATGCAATTAATGGTGATTTGTTTGGTTCCATTTGTTCTCTTTTTCTTTTTTCCCCGGAAAGCAATCTATTTGATGTTTTGTTATTTCTGCGCAGAGCCTGGCAGATCGGAATTGTCTGGCGACTCCCTTTTCCACCTACTGATTGTGGCCTCTCCCCCTCCTTTTTTTTCTTGTTTTCCAGCTGAGCCTGCCGATCTCTTGAAGGTGTTAGATTTCCACAATTTACCTGACGGGATCTCGAAAACGACAGGTTTTTGCACAAGTAGAAGGTCTTCCAAAGGAGCCGATGTGGCCTACCGAGTCACAAAAGATGCCCAGCTGAGCGCCCCCACCAAACAGCTCTACCCTGGTAAGGTTTGTTTGATTAGACATAGCCTTTGTTGTGACCCTAAGCATGCCAACATTGTTGGATTTTGGAAGCTAAGCAGGGTCAGGCCTGGTGAGTATGTGGAAGGGGGACCATCAGAAGAAGGTCCTTCCCAAAACAACAGATATGCCTCTGGCTGACAGCTAGAGTTGACCCCACATAGCCAGGGGTCCCGATGTCTGGATTCAACAGAAGTCCTCTTCCATTGCTCCTTGTGGTACAAAACAGACCAAAATCACACCTGAACGTGGCTGCTAAGCAGGGTCATGCCTGGCAAATACCTTGATGACACACTGCCAGGGCGTCTTTGGGATCTCCAGGTAGGGCTTAGAAAGAGTCCCGCACGAAACCCAGGAGAGCCATCATGGCTACTAGGGCAGAGCCCGCAACGGCAGGCAAGAGGGTCCGATGGCCCCACTCCGTATAAGACGGATCCCCAGGTTCTTACAGTTGCTAGAGGTTAAACTTCTCCAGATAACAGAGAAGCTGGCCAGAGGGTGGAGGAAGGAAAACGATAAAGACCAGCTGTCTTCAGGCGAAGGACTGGAGATACAACTGAGAGTTTCGGCTTCTCTCCTCTGCCTTGCCAAACAGTCAGAAGCTTCTTGACTAGGTTTCAGTTGAGGATGGTGCCCACCTGGGGGGGGGGGTCTGGGGGCCTCCTGAGCGTCCCAGACCCTGCAAGGGTTCATCCAGCCTTCCTCAGCCTGGCTGCTACCTGCATTTCCCAACACCTTCGAAGAAAGCCAGGTGGGGAACTTGACTTTGAAATCCATGGATGTGGCCCCCGGTGTGTGAGGATTCAGGAGGGGGGGGGAGAAATAAACGTAGTAGGAAAAAGGCTGGGCCAGGCGGGATCAACGTACAGTCTTACTTGGGAGACACATATTTCCCCTGTCGTTCAAGACTGAGGTCACCGAAGGGACGAAATCCCCCCCCCCCGAGAATTATTCCCAACCTCACAGAATTGTTCCTTGTTCCTTGATTTCAGAGCAAGGGCTGCTCTGGAGGAGCGGACAGGCCGGCCCCCCTCACTCAAAGCACCTCCCGTGGGTCTCGGTTTGAATACTGTGGGGCTGATCTCAGGCCACGAAAAAAGGAATTTGGGTGATGAAACTCTTGAGATGGATGAAGCCTGGTGTGCAAAACCACCGGCAAGCCAAGGGGCATAATTTAGACCTCAGATGAGCCCGTTGGATGGCGGCCAGGGCCTCTCCGAACCCTTCCGCCCCGTTCTGTGTAATAACACACATCGTTCCCAACAACGAGATGTTACTTCGTTCCCAACAAGCAAATGAGTAGATGGAGAGATCAAGACAACAGGAGTAATTGTAGAGCAGTTGTCAAATATAAGTGGAGTTTGGGGATTTGACAATGAAGGGTGTCGAGGTGGAAAGAGGCCAGGACAAGCGGCTGGGCCCAAAAGCCTATATTTGGGGCTAATTAGAAGGTTTTGTTCCCTTAAGCTGGTAGTTTTCAGCTCCTTGCGCCCAGCCCCCTTTGAGCCGCTGTCAACGTGGCACAACACTGAAAGTGGTCGTCTTTTCAAACAGAACAATCTCCCCAGGAGACAATATACTGGAATGGTTTTAGCAGAGTTTTCCCAAAGTGCAGCTACTAGGAATCAAGCCCTCCAAGGGAGGGTACTCGTGTGTATGGGTGTGTTTTTGGGAGACTGAGAATTGAGTGGGAAAAGATAGATAATCATAGAACTGTAGAGTCTGAAGGAACCTCAAAGGCCATCAAGTCCAACCATGCACTGCTGCAGAAAGTCATTTGTTTGTTCCTTCCTTCCTTCGTTTGTTTAATAGCCTTAGGTCTCCCAGGTATGCCTTTCACAATTCAAATTTGCATTGGTGACTTCAGCTGCGACTGCTCCCCGGTGCATCACCAGATAAGTCTTCGATGTCTCCCCCATCCAAGCATTAACTGGGTCTGACCCTGCTTAGCTTCCAAAAACCAGGGAAGGTCCATTGTGTTCAAGGTTGTATGGGTGGTCATACAATGGAGAGAATTCACCGGTCTCATCGGCTCCTGCTCCCTTTCCCGATTTCAGCGTCTCCATTCCCCGAAGACTTCTCCATCTTAACCACTGTAAAAGCAAAGAAAGGCAGCCAGGCCTTCTTGATTTCCATTTACAATGAACAAGGCATCCAGCAGATTGGCATGGAGATGGGGAGGTCTCCCGTATTCTTGTACGAGGACCACACCGGGAAGCCAGGCCCTGAGGACTACCCTCTCTTCCGGGGCATCAACCTCTCGGACGGCAAGTAAGTAGCCCCCTTTGTTTCTGTTTCTGGGCAGGGCAGACTCCATGGTGGGGGAGAGTCCCCAGGGCCCATTGGATGCCTACTGGCGGGACATCCTGGTGGTGCATTGGAACTCCTTTTGCAAGGGAAGATTTGGGGACTGAAGGTCTTTCAGGATCAGGTCCACCCAGATTGGTGCCTCCAGTCCGATCCAGGACATGGAACCAGGGAGCTCCCTGGCATACCTTATGCCAACTAGCCTTCCAAGCCAGGGATTCTAAGCTGGAAGCGTTCTTATGCTAGGGCTGGGTGAGGGTTGTGTGGGCTGGACTGAATTTAGACTTTGCTTATTCTTCCACTTTAAAAACAACAGAAAAAACCCTCCCAAAGTATGTGCCCATAAAAAGCCGAATCCCACCATCTGCATTCACTTGTAAGGCCAGAACAAATGGGCATTGCTTCACTTAATTG
Organism: Pogona vitticeps; assembly: GCF_051106095.1. Taxonomy (NCBI): domain Eukaryota; kingdom Metazoa; phylum Chordata; class Lepidosauria; order Squamata; family Agamidae; genus Pogona; species Pogona vitticeps. The sequence continues at coordinate 458,357 of NC_135800.1, forward strand.
GCATAACTGGGCTTTCGTCCAACATGGGGGGGGAGAGGGCAGGAGGTCCGTCGGAGTGATCCAGTCCCTTGGAGGACGAAGCTTTGAAATCCGCCAGCCTGTTCTTAAAAGTTGGGGTCCTTCTTAACCTCCCTTTTTTATTTCCCAGGTGGCATCGGATAGCCATCAGCGTGCACAAGAAGAACATCACTCTGATTTTGGATTGTAAAAAGAAGATCACGAAGTTCCTGGACCGGAGTGACCATCCCATCATTGACGTCAATGGTATCATCGTATTTGGCACGAGGATTTTGGATGAAGAAGTCTTTGAGGTGAGGAAGCAAGGAGAGAAAAGGGCTTGGAGAGCCAGGAAGTTATTTGAGGGGGAGAAAAAAAATTAGGGAATGCTGCCTTCTTGCTCTGGAATAATATTTGGGATCAGAAATCGTGGTCGGTGGGAGTTCGTGTTGTCTGTTGACCAGGCCAACATTTGGAGGGTCAGAAAGAACATCCTCCGTCCATCAGTGGCGAGACCCACGCCAGCCGGAAAGAAAGGTTGGTTTCCCACCAGTTGAGGGAATCTTTGGAGCCAGCAAGAGAAAGCAAGTTTGCCGAAGAATTCTCCCTTCCCGGCTAGGTCACCAAAGCAAGGCAGAAAGAATTTGCCCATTGCTCTTTGCAAGCATCCTTATTATATCAAATTAATTAATTCTCTGAACTGTCACGCTTCGGATACTTGCCACCCATTTTCCCCGTGTGGCTCCACCTGCCTTCACCGCGCTTTCCATTTCCAGCGCCCGCCTGACACGCCAGGCCTCGCCTGATCTGGAGAGCTCATCAAGGTTGGGCTTAGTTCGTAGCAAGACGGAAGACCAACCTGCCTTGTCTTCCCCGTTCCATCTTGAACACACCCATCCCATCGGATCTGGGAAGCTAAGCAGGGTCGGGCTTGGTTTGGCCTTGGATGGGAGACCCTTCCCAGGGAAAACTGGGGACGTCCAGGCAGGGCTAGGGAAAGATCCGGTCAGATGGCTTTGGATCTTCTACCAGCCAGTGGTTGCTAAGTGGGGCAGTCCGTAATTGGCGTCAACCAACCAACCAACCAACCAACTGCCCATTCTGGTTTAGATGGGCCAAGAAGACACCATTGATAGGCACTTTTAGAACTGAGAACCGGCAAATGGAAACCAAAGTGTGCTGCTTATCTACCACCCCATAGCGCTTAAAGCACTCTCTGGGTGGTTTACAAATTTAATTAGGCAGGCGGCCCATTGCCCCCTCCCCCGGTGAGATGGGTACTCAGTTTAGCAACCTTGGAAGGATGGAAGGTTGAGTCAACCTTGAGCTGACTACCTGAAACCGTTGGGGTTGAACTCAGGTGATGAGCAGAGTCTTGAGTGCAGGACTGCAGTCGAACCACCACACCGCAAGGCTCCTGGCATTCCAAGAGTGGCGCATCCGATGAGCCTAGAGGGAACGCTTGTTCCAAAGGCAGTGTTTTCTAAGATTTACAAGGTTGTTAGTGGTTTCAAGGTTAACAATAGGAGAGTCTTGACCTGCATCCAGAAATGAGCACCAAATGACCCATAGGCGAGATGAGCTTCATGTGAATTCCTGGCTCCTGTCGTCCGACGGCTTCTTCTGTCTTCTTGGTGTTATTATTATTATTTTCCCTTTGAAACATACCTTTGGCTGGCTAACGATATGACAAACTCTGCTGAGGAACAGTGTGTCTGCCTGGCTGCTTATTATATGGTAACAAGATCCCCCATATTTCACAAGTTTATGGGATGTTTGGTGGGCTTGTGTAGCCGAAAGAGTGGGGTTTGGGTTTGGCCGTACAACGGAAATCCAGCCTCCAGTTTTCATCGCGGTCCGGAAAGGCTGACTTATTCCCCACAGGGACCGGTGTTAAGTATCTCCCATATTTTCCACAACTGCTCAGCTACAGATGTTTCCTGCAGGCAGCAAACACACACACACACACACACTCCCCGACAATGCACAATTATATCAAATTATTTTCTTGGGGGAGCCGACCCTTTTAGTAAGCCGAAATGGAGGACAGTTTATTGACCTAAAACGGTGACATTGCGTGCATTAGCTGGAATCCTAATTAGTCAGATTTCTCCTGGCCAGGAATTTCTGTGCCAGCTTCCTCGCCCTACCAGGGCATGAATGCGCTTGACTGTGTTTGCCTGCAGGGGTGTGGCTAATAGGAAGCGACAGCCATGCTAATAAGCCTCTGGGCGGAACGAGGGCTGGGTGTTCCCCGACCAGCTTGAAAAGATGCCCAGTTATTCCATAGGGGACACAACACGCACAGTTGTACTCTTGCTGCCTGTCGAGAATAATACTCCTGGGTACCTCTCATGTTCTGCCGCTTTTGGGGGGGGGGGGCTGGGGACTGGTGGGATATTTAATCCAGGATGGGGGGCAGAGAGTTATCTGAAGGATGGCCAAACTAAGGTTCACAGGAGGCCAGGTGAGGGAGGCAAATTTGCTTGAAAATAGAGGATGTCTAGTGACTGAGCGCCTTATTCACAGCGGTGTATGCTGTTCCCAGCATCTGTGGGCAGATGTTGTCTTGAAATTCTCCACACTGTTTTTTTTTTCGGGAAGAGAAATGGGGAACTATTTCACCAAATATCTGCTGGAGTCTAGCTGTTTCTCAGAGGTGGGGGGTCCAAGAGTGTTGTTCCTATTCTTATTATTCATATTTGTGTTTGGATACCATAGTCTTTCGAGACTGAAGGATGCCTACTACTACTGTTTGTATTCATACTGATATTTGTTATCTTCGTATTTTTATTCTTCGTGTTCTTATTCATGTTCGTGTTTATTCGTGTTCATATTCTTATTCCTGTTTATTTGTATTCGTAATCTAATTTATATTCATTTTCATAGTCTTTTATTTATTTGTTCTTATTCGTGTTTTAATTCATATTCGTATTTGTGTTCATATTCGTATTCTTACTTATGTTCTTATTCATATTATCTGTGTTCTTATTCGTATTCATATTTGTGTTCATATTCATATTCTTATTCGTATTATTCGTGTCATTATTTGTATTCGTATTTGTGTTAATATTCGTATTCTTATTCGTGTTCCTATTCGTCTTATTCGTGTTCTTATTCATATTTGTGTTCATATTCATATTCTTATTCGTGTTCTTATCCGTGTTCGTATTCTTATTCGTATTCATCTTCTGTCACTGCCAGTGTCAGTCAGAGCAACTGGGTTGGCTATCTGGGCGCGTCTTCTACCTGCCCCTTGACCCTGGGTCATTTTAGGCCATCAGGATGAGGGGATCACGGTGGGAACCACCAGAAAAAGTGGTAGAAAAAAAAAAACTTCTAGAAATAATTCTGCTGAGGCACCTTGCATTTCTATGGCAGTGTGGAAAAGAGAAAATGTTGGAAGAAATCAGAGTATTACAATATTATATTAATACGCAATGATCAGATAGCTGTGCATTTTGAGAAGTCCTGGCTCAACCCTTTTGCCTCGTTCTTCAGGGTCCTGCAGACTTCCTAAAGGCTCCGGAGAAATGGCTGCTTATAGATTTTGCCTCTACTCCCGTTTCTTATAATAACAGCAGCTTCCCTTCAATTCCTTTCGCACCGGAGTTCCCAACCTTGGGTGACCCAGGTGTTCTTGGACTGCAACTCCCAGAAGCCTCCCCGTTAACTGTCTTGGCCAGGATTTCAGGGAGTTGCAGTCTAAGACCACTTGGGTCACCCAAGGTTGCTTTGGCCGATAGGGCGGAGAGTGATGGTGATAGCCACTAGAAATGGGATGTCCAGAGTTTCTGGACTACCAAGACCATAATCCTCCATTCCGGGAATTCCACTTCTCTTGCGGACACCTTCCAAATTCCTGAGTGTGGCTCACCTGGGAGAAAGGCCTCCCTTGGGAGGCTGAGCTCGGCCTCGCTCTGCCCAAGCTTCCTGCTCAGAAAGAAAACTCCCAGAGAACACTGGGGCAGGAAGGAGGAAGCAAGGGCGGAGCTCGGCCTCGCTCAGCCTCCCCAATGGAGGCCTTTCTCCCAGGTGAGCCACAGGGAGTACTTTGTAGGGAGTCTACCAGGCAATTGGTTGTGTTATCCAGGGCTGTGGCGTTGTTGTTACCTTCGCTGCACTCACAAAAAAGTAACCCATTGCCGTTGATGGTGTCCCTCCTTTCTTGCCTTTGTTGTTTTGGAGGGAAATCCTGGTAAATCGCTTTCTGGTGCCCTCTAGTGTCCGATTCTGACCCTGCACCTTAAAAATACTTGGAAAAAAATACAGTGTTCCCTTTGTCACAACCGAAAAGTGATAAGAAAAACCTTTAAAACTCTTGCTCAATTTACAGCATTTTGGGCAATGCGTAGATGCATTTGGGCAGAATTGTTAAAGTTTGGGCTATTAAAAATGACTGGGCCACTTGGGACACAAGAAACAATGTTATAACTACTTGTTACATTGTTGTTGTTGTTTTGTAATGTAGCCTAGTTAGACCGATGGTTACCCAAAATGTAACTATTTGCAGTTGATTATACAACTTGCAATACAAGTTACATTCAAGTTCTGGGTAGACGGCCCTGCTTCACTTTCCCCTCAGTGTCTTGTTTTTTCTTTTTTTTTCTCTTTTTTCATTTTTAAAGAAATCAGCACAAAATCTGAGCGGACCTCTGGCTGGCCAGGAATGCTTGCTTTTTGGAGGGCTTGAGAGAGATTCAGCAGGAGCTTTCAGCTGAGGGACCTCCTGATTAGAGATGTAAAATTTCTGAAATTTATCTCTTTTTCTTCCTATTAAAAAAAATTCCTGTTTCTCCCCCCTCCCTGGAGAAAATACGGAAATTTTCAGGAATTTTACATCTCTAGAGATAACTTATAAATACATAAAATCTCAGAAGTCTCTCATTAAGGCTTTCATTTCATATAGTTTGAATACCACGTCATAAACATATTATTTATCCTTGTAAAAGAACACATTTCACACTCCATTCCCCCCCATTTTTTTGAGAAAAAAATAGCTTTTGGGGGAGGGGGAAAAGTCCCCCCCAGCTTTTCTGTTTTTTTTTCCCCCTTGCAGGCCTTCCCATCTCTACCCATGATGGAACAACGTCAGATGGGGCTACCCCACGGATGGTGCCTTCCCCCCCCCCCGTGCAATCAAGCCACTCCTGGCTTGAGAGGGAGCTTGACTCTCGTGCTTCCAGGAGGGGCGGGGGCGTCGTAATAAGCAAGGATCCCAACACTTCCAACTTCCAAACAGTCCGTTCGTAATCGACGGATAGGAGAAAAGAGTTTGAAAATGTTCTTTGAGTGGAAAAACAACAACTTCCTCTCATTAAAATTCAATTAGTTTTAGCTGCAGAGCAGGAGACCGTCCCTCTGCAGAGCAGGAGAGAGGGGGGTGGCCAGTGGAAAGGGAGAGAGAGAGAGATTTGACCGCCAGCCAAGGCTGGTCTTCCAGGCATGCAGGTTGCCTTTTATGCTGAGAGGAGGACCTGACATGAAGGATCTGCCCTTGTCGGGGAAGATTTGCATCCGTGGCATGACGGCCAAGGCAGGGGGACCTCGGTTCACTGTTCTTGGAAGGAACGAGCGGAGAGGCGGCTGCTGTGAGATTAATTAGGGGCAGAAATGCAGGGTCAGATGTTCACGAGCCAGAGAATCAATCACACTGTGTTTCTGTGTCACAAAGATATGCTGAGAAGTGTGTTTTTGACACCTGAGGCAGACCCCAAAGGAGCTCACCCTACAGTCCAAACCTGGATATTTTTTTTAATGCAGTACTCTCAGGCAACAGATAAATGAATCAGTGGATACTGAACCTGCGGATAGGGGGGTCCTACTGTACTGTCATTGTTGTGTGAATAACAAGGATTTGAAATCTTGCCAGATGGCTCAGACTTTCTAGGTAGATGATTACGGTTCATATGAGGTATATACTCTGCAGCCTTACTGTTTTACTGGTCAGTTGCCCATAACAGATATCGATCTGTTTATGTGGAAACAGGGAGCCACCCAGGTTTGCTGGACCCCACTGGCTTTGTTTGTATTCCGATTGCTCTGGACACTATGCATAGCATGGTCTCTGCCTTCCTCTAGTGGCCAGTCCTGGTAATGACATCACGGGAATACCTATTTTTGGGATTTTTCTTTAAATATTTTTAATATTTTCAGACCGTGCATAAGTAAATCACGGCTACTGATCCCATGGATAAGGAGGTTCTACTGTACCAGTGAAGCCATTGTTTACCTCCTAAGGACCCGTCTCAAGACAGCAAGCTTATGTGCAAGCCACAAGAAATCAAACCATGACTTCCAACCCAACAGGCATGCACTCGTGGGAGTGCTTGAGATGATCAGGGCCTCGATCTAGCCCAGGATCTGGCGAGACGTGCTTGTGATAATGGGAAATTCTCTCCCTTTGCAATTTGCAAAATGAAATGAAGGGTATTCGTTCTGGGAGTGGAACGGGGTGTTCTTTGCTCAGCTAGACCAGCGAGCCCGGGCTGGCAGCCAGACGTAGTTTAAGCCTCTTGAACCTTTTTAGGGAGGAACCAGAGAAGGCAGCTGGTGTGGTGGAACCCCTCCATCTCTAAGCCTTCCGGCCATGATCCTGGCTCTTCTTTTGCTGTTGCGATTTCTGCTTTAGCAAGGGAAGAACATTTCTCTTTTTTAAAAAGAGAAAACCACCTCACAATTCTAATTAAATTCCAGCAGCCTCGGCTTTCTTCTCAGCTTCTGTCATATTTTAACGATCTCCGAGTTGGACTGTTTTGACGCGTCCGCCTCTCCGATCAACGTGTTGTTATGGGTCTGAAAGAGATTGCTGAGCCTGAACTATTATGCTGTGAAAAATATCCGAAGCTCAATTAGAGAGATCACGAAATGCTCTCAGAGTCTAACCTTGCAGCCTCATGGGATGGGAGCAGGTAACTTAAAGTCTCTGCCCGTGGGGCCACTGCTGACTCTTGCTGATAGCGGACCAGCTCTCCATGTGTCAGGCAACGGGTTCTATTCCAGACTTCTCAAGTTTAGAAGACGTGTAGGAAGAGAGTCAGGAAATGCTCTTCTCTGACTGAAGCCCTGGATCGCGGTGGGTGGTGGGGACAAGGCTGGATGAACAGGTGCAGGTGGTTTAGTACGAGACACATATAGAGAAGGAGGCATGGGGTTTTGGGGGAATTCATAGCTGCAGCCACCAGAAATTCCCTTGGCCCAATTTCTGGGAGCTTTGCCCAAATCCTCCCCAGTCCTTTCAGGTGTGTGTGATCGCTTTCACCTGAGAAATAATGGCTTCTCTCGGGCATGATAAAAACAGAGGGAGCAGCTCATGGGAACTCCAAAGCATTATGAATGTGGTCATTTCCTGAGAGGCGTAAGAAGCAGGGAGACTACCAGGCCTATAATGCCTTGCATTTTCCATTGAATGTAGCCCTGCACAGCCACTTCCTCCGCCTTCATCTTACCTGAAAGAAGCCGTTATTTCTCAGCTGAAAGTAAGCAACTTCTATTTCAGTGTAACCTGAATCAGAAGACAACCTAAACATGCAGTTCTTTGTTGTTGTTGTTGTTGTTGTTGTTGTTGTTGTTGTTGTTGTTGTTGTTGTTGTTGTTGTTGTTGTTGTTGTTGTTTTGCAGATAACTTTTGCCACTAGATTAAATTTTAAATTAGCTCGCAGCAAGCTGCTCTGTTACTCGCCAGCAGGATGTGAACTGAAGAACTCTCAAACTGATCCCCCCCCCCGTGGAGACCGTGATCCTACTGTGTTAGTGCTCGCCATTAAATGAGTTTGTGGCGTGAACCTCTGGCCTGTTCCTGCCTCCTGGCTGGTGGGGCTCCGACTCTGAACAGGGACTCACACAGAGGCAATATTAGAACCTTTTCAGAAAAGGGGTCGTTGCCTCCCATTATCTCCACACTGCTTGAGGCTGAAGGACTGGAGCTCATTTTGTGCAGAGATCCGGCCGAACTAACAAAGTAGTGACTCATATGTCGAGAAATATGGAAGGAGGTGTCCTCTGTGCGGGTGATAGTTTTGGAAATAAACACAGTTAACGGCTTGAAGCTCAGAATTGGGGCAGCCTTGGTTTCTTAGGTGCGATGGATGGAGACGCCAGATCCAGTTCGCTCTTCCCCCCCCCCCCCCCCCGTTGCTCGCCTGCCTGCCCTCCACCTTGGTCGGCTGCCGGAGAGAGGAAATTTATGGTGTTGGCTTCAGGTTGGGCTGTTTTCTGCCAAAACTGATTTCACTTTTTCTCACTGCAAAGCCCTGTAAGGGAGAGGTGTGTGTGTGTGTGTGTGTGTGTGTGTGTGTTTAAATAAAACGAAACAAAATTAAGAAACCCAAACCCTCCAGTATATCACATGGGGTGATGGAAAATCGAAAAGAGTTGGAGCCAGCGTCTTTCGTACTCTTCGTATTACAAAAACGGATGGTTCTCCGCAAACTCGCACTGTAATTTATGGTTTTCATTGCTGAGTTTTGCTTCGCTTTCGGTCTCCACTATTGCTGGGGGTTTTTTTGTGGGTTTTTTTTTTTTTTTAGAGAGAGAGAGATTATTTTTCTCCTGGAATAAGCCTGCTTTGATCATCTGGAATAAATCAGTGGGCTTCTCATAGGGGATGGACTGCAGTGTGTGTGTGTGTGTGTGTGTGTGTACATGCATTTCAGCAGCAAGAGGATGTTATAACTGCTGCCTAAGGGGGAAAAATGTTGAAGCCGCCACTGGAAAAGCTGATGCCTGTGAGCCTCTCCTGCGATGATCCAAACGCTGGCTTTCTGCTCTTTTCAGTCAGAAAACCCAGAAATCAACCCACGGGCAATTTTCGTCATCCCCTCCGGCCGAGGGCAGGGCGCCCAGACATGAGGGAGCTTGGCAGCGGTGTGGGGCTCTTTGCCTTCCACAGAACTGAATGGGCAGCACCTCCAGACTGGCAAGTCATGTTCCCGGCCGGAAATTGCTCTGAGATGGCTTGTTTATTTGTTCCAGTTCTGCACAGTGAACTCCAGATATATGCATGGCTCTTTCTTTCCCACAATATTCTCACAACAGCCTGATGAGGTAGACCGGATTGAGAGAGAGAGAGAGAGACTAACTCAAAGTTACTAACTGAGTTTCATAGCTCAGTGGGTCTAGAAGCTGGAATGTGCCAGTCGAGAGTGGAGTTTTATGGTGCCTGATCCTTCCAGATCCTTTGGACCGTTACTCTGAAACCACGCGCCACGGGTGACCCCCCCCCCCGGGGTCCTTTCCAGCTCTACCGTTCTGTGGTTCCATCATGTTGATGTGGGACAGGGATGTACAAACACCCTCTGCTTTGAGTCGGCCCCAGGTTCTTTGTCTTATTAATCACAGCGGCTTTGCTTTTGAACTGTTTTTGTCTTGCCTACCCACCTAGATTTTTATCCAAATATCACAAAGTGCTTATATGCCTGCGTGCGTCTCCAAATACCTGTGTTGATGGCCTCGTGTTCTCAAATTTCTGGTTTTCTTTCTTCCCAGTGATCATAACGTACAGTGATCGAATTGAATGTGTGCATGTATGGGGATGAATACCATTGTTTTTGTGTCGGCTTTGAGGGGTTGGGCAGAACTTTAGGACTCTATGGTCTGTATTCCTGCCACTCCTCCCCTGACAGATTTTTTCTCTCTTTTTCAGTGCAGTGGTATCGCAGTTTATCTCTTGCTTCTTTTATATTTGTCAATTTGGGGGATGATGGTAGGCCGGTAATCATTCTGGTGGTGCTGCATACCTACAAGCTACAGCCATTTGTGTTTCCCTAAATGTGGGAGTTTCTTTCCCCTGGGGCATTCGGTGACAAACAAATGCCAGCATGGACCAGGTGGGAATACAGCAGAACCACCATATATATCCATAGAGCATTAGTTCCAAGCCACTCCATGGATGCTGAAAATGCAGATAGTAGTGAAAGGTATACATAGCGTGGTTTTAAAAAACAAAACAGAAAAAAAAAAGTATTTTCACATGTATTATCAGAACTGGCCACTAGAGAGTGCCAGGGGGCAGTGCTCTGTATTCTTTATCAACAAGAACACATAGCATGGTTTCTGTCTCCCTCTACTGGTCAGTTCTGATAAATACATTGTGAAAATTCATATTTCTAGGTTTCTCACCCTCTGCACGAGAACAACAAAATGAATGTTTTCTTTTTGTGTGAGAGATCAGTACGCTGCTAACGTTCTTTCCCTGTGAGAAGCAAAGTTCACAGTACCTATAGAAGGGGTGGATGGGTTGATCAAAAAGATGCAAATAAGCAATTCAAGACTTCCAGCGTGTAAAGGCAGCAGCTGTTGTAACTTCACTGTGTTTGCTCACGGAGTTTGTGCATTCCTCCCGCTCGCTCGGACAGAGACTGTAAGATCGAGTTCCTTCCTAATGAGATGTACAGGCTCAGCTTTGGAGGAGGAGGAGAAAGTGTTTCATTATTGAGCCATTGAAATGTGTCCAAAAATGTGGAAAATCCATCTCCTTGCAGGGCGATGGTTTCCTGAATGTTTGCCACATGCAAGGAATCCTTTAATAGAGACCCTGTCATAGCCTGGGGACAGTGACCATACATCCATATTAATGAGAATGAAAGTTATTACAAAGTAATTTGGCTACTAAATCCATCCCTCCTCTTTTAAAAAATGAAATCTGGTTCTAGCTGAGTGGGTCTATTATAATCTCAGTGAATGTTTCCCCTTACTGTGAACATCGCAACCCTGAAACCTTGTGTTCATCAACTTATGGGATGGCTCTGAATTAGAGATGGGCATGATCTGCTGGTTTTGAAGAGATCGCAAAGTGTTCTCTGGTGGTGGTTGTGGGTCACCTTCTATGGGCCGTAGTCCTTGTTAAGTAATTTCTTCCTTGACCTTTCAGGGCAGGATTTTAAAACAAGCGTGAATGTCTATGTATGAGAAACAGGTTCTTTGCAGGGAAGAAAAGAAGACTCTACTTTTTTTCAGGAAGGATTTTACTCCTTCAAAAAAATTTTATGCAAATGTGGCAGGAGTCACAGGTTATAAAAAGGGGGTCATGACACGAAAAAAGCTAGGAGCCACCAAAGCTTCGGAAACTCGGTCTCTCCTGTGGGTCTCGCTTTCAAGATCTGCCATTTGGGAGGCCCGGATAGATCTCGAGCCTTTAAACTAGCACATCTCAAGAAAGCCTCATCTCAACGTGCATTCAATGTACAGCAGTGTATATATATATATATATATATATTTGGCCATTTCGGGTGGCTCCTGACCCCGCCTCGCTGCAACCCGGACCTCTTCAGCTGATGCATGACTCACGATGGAAAAATGTCAAAAGAAGGACAAGGATTGCAGCATGATTTGTTTTGGCGAACAGGAACATAGCAAATGGGGAAGCAGAGCTGGCTGTGTGTTTGATTTTTTAAAAAAAATCTGCAAGAATGGATTGTATTAGTGCTTTTAATCCAACTGTTGTTATTTGACTGCTCTCTTGGACATTGCCTCCATCATGCCCTCAGTTGGATAAGGAGTGAAAGCAGGGCATTCTGCACATGCTCAGGGGACACTTTAATGCCATGCCATTCTGCCGCATTCCTTAAGGAGTGATCATACCCAAAGATTGTGGACTAAGGGGGCTGTTTGCATTTTTAGAGTTATTTAGTATTTGGTAGTAGAGCAAGTGCTGAGCTTTTGACCACTGAAGATGAATAATCATTATGGAGATGGGTAACGAGGCAAAAAGGACATTTACAGTTGGACCCTCTTATCCACAGGATCAGTATCCGCTGATTCATTTGATAGCAAATTCACTGATTTTCTCACCCTCTCAATATTTCTGGTATGGGCACCCTGGGGCCACCAAAACCATCCTTGGGGGCTCGTGAACTTTGTGTGCAGGCTGGAATAGCTTTCTTTGGCAGCTTTTGTACCCCTTAAATGTTCCAGCAGGCTTCTCGGCGCGAGGGGCATGCGCCTGAAACGCTAGACCGAGGAAAAAAGAAGCAAGTGTAGATGTTTATAACCTTCGAAAAGAAGCACAATTCCAATTCGTATCGGAAATGCTTCCCTTTGATTTGGACCCCTGCCTTGAGCAGTGGGTGGGACTGGATGACCTTCGAGGCCCCTTCCAACTCAACCCCTTTACCATTCGAGCATTTAGAAGATGCCGCGGTGCTCCTTTTTTGTACAGTCGTAACACCTCAAGATGTGGAAAGCGTAAGCTCCTCGAAGAAGGCCAACTTCGCACCGGACTGCTTTCTTGGTTTGAGTTGTAGAAGGGAAGCGAATCCCTGCATCCATTGCCTCGTCCGGAACCTTTTCGGGGTTCTGCTGGAAAGGGAAGCACAGCCTTGCATCAAATGGGAAAGAAAACATCAAGACCCCCCCAAAGGCGCTTGGCGTAACCACAGCGAGGCCGCAACGGTGAAACCGGAGTCCCGGCCGCTCTCCCGATTCGGCTGACGGAGGCGTTTTCCGAGTTTTCCTGGCTGTTCTGTGTCTCCAACGAAAACTCAGCCATTTCCTCCATCACAGCAGCCTGGCTCGGATCGAGGCCGCCCCTTCGGAGGCGACGGCCAACTTGGTTCCCTTCTCCCTGGTCGGTATATATATACACACACACACACACACACACACACACAGAGAGAGAGAGAGAGAGAACTTGGATTTATGGGGAACAGGCTGAAGGTGGAGAGTCTCCATGGAGACACTGGAAAAGGAAGGTAGCATGAAGAGAAGGGGGGGAAAGCCTGGTTTGGAAACCAAATCATTTTTGCAGGCTGGAAAATGTTAGGGTTGTCTGTCTGCTTTTGGTTTCTCTTTTCCCTCCCTTGTACTGTATTTATTTTTCACACCTTCGTCTTGGTGGAAGAGGAGTTTGGGGATGTCCTTGAAAAGGCTCCCTGTTTCTTGGGAGGCACCTCTGTACCGACCTCTTTCAGAAGGAAGCGTGTCTGGATGTATCCTGTAAAACGGTTGGCATCGCTCGATGTGAACCCAGATTTGGATGGAGAGACAGTTGCCGATGGGGCCACAAAACCCTCCTAGAGTACCACAAAATGTTGGCGTGGGTTTTGAGCTTTACCTGGTGGTGAGGGACCCTGTCAAGCCCTATAAAACTCCTACCTACAGTTTGTCATAGGTTTGTTGCTTCTGACTTAACGACCGTCCTCGCACGTTTTTTGAGGGTAGGTGTGGTATTTAAAGAGTGATATTACCAGTGTGCCAAGAGAGCACCTGTGGTTGAGCAGGGCGGATTTGAATCCAGGTCTCCCAGCCTGACACTGCATCCCCTGCCCCACACTGCCTTTCCTAGGATTTGAGGGCACACTGAATGTAAGGGATCGAAGTTAACCCAACTCTGTCGATTCTCTACACATGTCGATTGTGACCCTTGGGGAGCAACCAGAGGTGTGATTGCGTTGCTCTTGTGCGTTGTGTTCTTCGCCATTCCTCTGGATGTGTATTCTGGCACAACGGTAGCCTTAATCTCAAATAGATCCCGTCTGTTGGCATGAGTAGGCGGCATAGTTTGGCCGGCTGGCCAGGTTCATGCGGTTCTTATTTTGGTCGCATTTCCGCTGAGCGGCTCAAGGTTTTCGTTCTCTGGCTGCAGAGCCCAAGGGCTGGGGGTTCGATTCCCCCACTGGGCTTCCTTGACGGGCTGGACTGGATGACCCCGAGGGTCCCTTCCAGCTCCGCCGTTCTGAGTTATTTTGTGCTGCTTTTGGCTTCTGTCAGATGCATTGTCATGACCTCCCTGATTATGTGCGTAGTGGGGCATGGTGTGTGTGTGTGTGTGTGGTGTGAACCCTACACCTTTTGCCTTCCCTCTGCTCACACTGGTAAGAGAGGAGAAGGGGTCAGGGCTCTGTGACTTGTAAGGCATTAGAAACACCCCTTCCTGGGACATCGTGAACATTTTGGCGTGAGAGCGATTTAAAGGCCAAGGGGCCGTACGGAGAAGGCCAGAAGAAGGGATGAATTGCTGCAGAGCTTTTCATAACTGGTGTGTTTTGGTTTGACAAAACTCTAGTTTGTACTTCATTATCTTTTTAAAAAACATTTGAAAGCATTTAGGCTTTTTAAATTAGGGTATATATATATATATATATATATATATATTTCCCCCCTAAGCCAGGAACTTACTCAGATCATTTTAGAAGTGCCAACGTCTCCTGGTGAGCCGACTTCTTGTCGGCACGTTATTGGAGGAGACCTGGTTGGAGGGGATTTGCGGTAGAGTTTTGAGAAATCAAAATCCCGGTGGCCTCTCCGTTCAGGATTCAGTTCAGGAACGGTATTCATTTACTAAGTATCCCGAGAACACCTGGGAAAATAATCCACGTTCTCCTGACGATGCCTCCTTTGTGTTTATTGGGGTGAGGTTCTGCCTTTGGGTTTTTGAAAATGTAGCGCAGCGTTTGACCTCGTCCCATTTAAAGACCAGAGGATGGTCTGCAGCTACTGACTGAAGCTCCTCCTTTACTCGCCTGGACTCTTCAGAAGCTCCTGAATCGTTGCTCATATTCAGCATCACATCTTTAGAAGTTCTTGTGAAGGGCCCAACTCTGTTCTCCTGCTCTTTCCTGTCGAGATCGCAGTTCTGATGCTTTCCTGTCTTTGCTCCTGGAGGCCCCCTCGAGCGCCCGCTTTGCTGTTTGAGCAGACCTATAAATAAATGCCATGCGGCGTTGCGTTCGTTGCAAATGTTCTCCTCCGCTCCCCAATCCTGCGCGGAGTCGCTTCTCCGCTCCTTGAGGAGCAGAGGAAGGCAATATTGGCTGGAATGCGGTGAAATTGAAACATGGCTTCGTAAAGAAAGCCCCAGTGGTTTTGGATCCAGTGCCCATCCCCATCTGTTTCCAATCAGCTGAAGCTTTTTTGGGTCGCAGCCCAGAATATATCGCTCCTTACAAAACAAGAGAAGAAAGCAGGGAAATTGACGATGTAAGGACAGAACGCGCCTTCCCCCCCCCCCAACAGCACAGGAATGAAATCTGAGAACCCATATAAAAAGAATCCCTTCTTTCTCCCCCCCCCCCAAAAAAGTTAAAATAGCAGAAGCTGCTAACTCAATATAGCCGAGGGGAGAGGAGGAGGGGACCCATATGTCAAGCCCCTTCTGCCCCCCCTTAAAGGGTAGATTACTCTTTGCTTATTCAACCCCCACCTAACCGCAACCCTCAACATTTTTGGCCCGGCGACTGAGCATGGAGTCTATGAAACGGTCTTTTGTCTGCTTTAACTGTTGGAAAAAGGCTGGGGGGGGGTGTGTGCTTTTTGTCACAGCTCCTCGCGACGGGTTTTCCAGCGGCATCTGTGGAGATCCTCCAAAGTAGGGGAGTAAGCAGCTGACTTCCCTTCTGCTTTGGTCCGACTTGCCTGGAACGTGGGGTCCAGTCTGAGGAGCCCATTTCCAGAGGGATGAGAGAGCACATTGAAAGGGCAGCCGGAAAAGAGGCGTGGGATCTCAAATCCTGAGTGGAGGGAACTGGGTTGGATTAAGCCCGACTGAAGGACGAAGGGGATCTTGACATCTCTGAAAGGCTTTCCCATGGAAGAGGGAGCGAGCTGGTTAAGACCCAAACTCACACAGAGGGGAGAGTTTTGACTCAACGTTCGGAAGAAGCTGCTGGTGGTCCAAGCGGTGTGAGAGCGCCATGGAGGGCAGAGACGTTGGGATGATGTGCGAGCGACAGACGCCTGTGTGGATGGAGTTGACTTGATGACCCTTGGGTTGGCTTCCAAGGCTACGCTTTCGAGGTGTCCTTATCCCCTCGTGTCAAAGACCGTTCAGCTGCCTTTCATTCCTACAACTGAATGTGCACTTGCCGCCATGGCCGCAAGGGGAAGCTGCTGGATCGGTCCATAGAAATTATAGAGAACCAGGTTTTTGGTAACTTTAATGGCTCCTATTTGTTCCCTAAAGATGTCACCGCCCGCAAGGACTTTATGTGACAAGAACCTACTATTCCCGGGAAAACCAGCTTCTCTCCCAACTGCTGAGAGGACCGCCAATCAGCTCAGAGGGAGCAGGGAAAGTGGAGTATGGGGACTCTGTCTGTTGATGGGGTCCAGGGGTCTTCCAAACGCAGTTTAAACACCAACAACTCCCCCCAGCCCTGGCCAGCGGAGAGCCTCACGGGGCCCCTTCCAGCTCCACAAGTTCACGATTCTAGAATGAGTTCAGGCAGGGCCGTTGAAGAATCGCCTCTTCGGAGTTGCGGAAACTGTCCCTATAATGTGTTGCAGGCATTGTCAAGGTTCCTGCTAGCCAGTTGGCACAAATGGCCAGTGTTTTAAGACTTGGCCGGCAACAGGAAGTTGTTTCACTCATGCCTCAGGATTTTGCCAAACCTGTTTTGTCAATCTTGGTGTGCGGGCTTGTGTTGTACTGTTGTATTTTATTCCTTTGCTGCATTTAAACCGTGTTCCACGTTTCCTTCGAGGAGCGCAGGCAGTGTCTGTGGCCCTTCTCTTCTGTTTCATCCTAAGACTGTTGCCATATGAGTTTGAGGCCAGAGTGGAGATTTGAACTTGGGTCCCTCCAGGTCTAAGCCTGGTGCCAGACCTCTGTGCTCTTGGTTAGGGGTGAATGAGCAGGTGGGCCTGGATTAGCTCTTCTTTCGGCCCCGGGTACAGGAGCTGCTGAAGGCACTGGAGCCCTCCCTCCCGATC